>NC_133324.1:62168839-62479491 GCF_042186555.1 Aquarana catesbeiana | reverse complement strand
AAAAAGGTGCTGGGAGATATTTTGTTGCTGCATGTATTTTTTCAGGTTCCCCTGGTAGGATACTGGTATCCTGCCAATGCCCCCTTTCATTCAACTTATGGGCTGAACAAAAGAAACCTAACAAATTCCTCCATCCATACTTAACAGGGCAGATGAAAAAAATCTTCTGTTGCTTCTAATATATACTGACAGCTAGCGCCCCGACTGAAGGCACCTAATTGCACGGTACCATTTGATGAAAAAGAAATTGCTTATGATACACATAGCTTTGGCATACTAAGCGCTATCCTGTTAGGGTTCAGATGTACTGTAAGCTCATGAGCTCTGTAAGCAATAAGCATTTTAGAAGAGCAGTTAAAAATAGCCTGGTCAACAAATACCATGGAAGCCACCTGCTAAATGCAGAAAGCAAACAATAAATGTTTTTTTTTTTTTTTTTAAGTTTTTCAAATTTACTTACTTTAATTTTATCCTTCGTTCTCTATATAACCGTTACTGGAAATGTAAACAAATACACTATACATTCCCTTATGATATGTGAAAATCCTAAACAGCTTAGAGGGATTCATATTCCTGAAATACAGATGGCTCTGTAGCCTTAAGTAGAAAGCAGACTGTCAGTTGATTGTCTGTCGCAACAGCAAAAGAGGTTGGACTGGCACCCAATCACCATTCTTTAGCTACAAAATACGCTCTACTCTACTGTGGAGGACATAGCTCCCACTCTCCTTCTAGTGATCTAAATGTTAATGTGCCAAGTGTTTTCAATCCCTCTTAATGGAATGCTTCATCTGTAAGTTGCTTGATTGGAACCGACACCAATAATTAGGTGTATGGGATGGTCCAGAGGCATTAGAAATTCTACCTGGTTTGACCTCTATTAAATAAGGTTATTCATATTTGGAGCCCCCAGGATAGGAGTATTACTGAATAACAGATCTTAACATTTTCCTTATACATAAATGTGAAAATTGTCATAATGCAGGAAGATCTTTCCCCGTGTTTACTTAATGGTGCAGAGCTGAGTAATTACTGTATGTCGTATACCAATTTTTTTTTTTTTTGCATAAAGTAGGAAAATTTAGAACCTTAGTCAGATTTTTATTGCTGTCTGTCTCCATGCTCTGTAGATTCACCGTCTTTATTTGTCCTGGTGAACACTGCCACTGGGGCAGAAAGTAGAGTTGCCACCTCATCCCTTTAAACCCAAACACATATTGCTTACACAGGTTCTGTGGCTGATTAAGGTGGTAATTAAACTCACTTGGTGCCTTATCTGTACTAAATTAGCCTCAGAACCTGTGCAATTCATATGTATTCGGGTTTAAAGGCATGAGGTGGCAACCCTAGCAGAAAGTGATGGGAAACCCAAAATGTCACTGCTGCCACTGTAACAGGATTAGAGGGGAAATCATATGCCTCATGCAGACAGACGTGTGCTGTGGCATAAAATCCCTGACTTGTTCCAGGAGAAGCCCTAAGCACCAAGAGAAAGTGGCACATTTAGGGAGAAGCGCAATGCGTAGTTAAGTCTCTTAGCCTTTTTTCCATGTCCTATGCACAAGACATAGGAACTGGGGTGCAGAAAAATGGCAGCAGGTGCTCTGGACTGAAGGGTCAACATTTGAAATATTTGACTGTAGCAGAAAGCAGTTTGTTGGCAAAGGGGTGGAGGGCGATACAATAAAGAGCTCCTGCAGGTAAAAGTAAAGCATGGTGGAGGTTCATTGCTTTTGGGCTGCTTTTCTGCAAATGGAGTTGGAGATTTGGTCAGGAGCAATGGTGTCCTCAATGCTGACAAAATACAGGCGGATACTTATCCATCATGCCATACCATCAGGGAGGCATAGGATTGGCCCTAAATTTATTCTGCAGCAGGACAATGACCCCAAACACACAGCTAATGTCATTAAGAACTATCTTCAGCGTAAAGGAGAAGAAGGAGTCCTGGAAGTGATGCATTGGTCCTCACAGAGCCCTGATCTCAACATTAATTAATGTTAATTTCATTGACGAAAACATTTTCATCATAATTATCATCAGCGGTATATTTCCAGTGATGAAAACTAAATGAAAAAGACCCCATGTCAATTGAAGAAAACTATGATGAAAATCAATTCCATTTTTGTCAAGGAACAAAAACTAAATTAAAATGTGAGGGTGCGACGTTTACCCACGTGGACTTCTGGTTTCCTTGGAGCTCTGCCTGTAGAGCCCGTGAGTGCTTCCTCTCCCAGAAAGCAAGGTAGTGAGTGGCGACCATAGCAGGCTTAGCACTGTGCAGCATTACAGGCATTCTCAGACACCCAGAGCACTGTGAGTGCGTACATTACAGGCCTCCCCCCAAACCACCATCCAGAGCACTGTCCATTACAGGCCTCCCCTCAGACTACAGTCCAGAGCACTGTGCATTACAGGCCTTCTCTGTCCACCGGCAACCAGAGCACTGTGCTTTACAGACCTCTCCTCCGACCTCCGTCCAGAGTACTGTGCATTACAGGCCTCCTCTGTCCACCGGTAACCAGAGCACTGTGCTTTACAGGCCTCCCCTCAGACCACCGTCCAGAGCACTGTGCATTACTGGCCTCCTCTGTCCACTGCCAACCAGAGCACTGTGCTTTACAGCTCCCCCCAGACCACCGTCCAGAGTGCTGTGCATTACAAGCCTCCCCTCAGACCACCGTCCAGAGCAGTGTGCATTACTGGCCTCCTCTGTCCACCGCCAACCAGAGCACTGTGCTTTACAGGCCTTCTCTGTCCATCGGCAACCGGGTGCTCACGGGTGCCGCCCCCCTTTCCATGCTTCAAAAAAGGGTGGGCTTGGGGCACAGAGAACTGCATCCTGAGCCCACCCAGTTGTGTGACAATAGCAAATGAATATTCACTATTGCCACACTGATCCTATTCCCGGCCAATCAGGAAGCAGACTGGCTGAAAGGACAGGTGACCCTATTGGACGCCTAGGAGGAAGGAGACACACGGCGGTTGCCGCCATGATTCAGAAGAGGAGGAGAGGACACAGGAGCCGCTGCCCGCCGCTCATAGGAGCCCACAATCCGCAAACCCACCCACCGCCCGTAGAAGCCCGCTACCCACAACCCGCCCACCGCCCATATGAGCCCGCAACCCGCCCCCTGCTCGTAGAAGCCCGCAACCTGCCCGCCGCCTGTAGGAGCCTGCAACCCACAACCCGCCTGCCGCCCGTAGGAGCCCGCAACCCACCTATAGGAGCCCGCCACCCGTAGGAGCCCGCAACCCACAACCCGCCCCCATAGGAGCCCGCAACCCGACCCGTGACTGACCGACCTACCTAGAGCAGGCGTGGTGCAACGAGACGACCAGGGGGTTGGTTGTTTGCCCCCCCCCAAAAAGGAGGAGAAAGCAGAGTGAGCAGTGAGCAGAGAGCTGACCTCATCAGTCTTCTGCTGCTCTTTTTACTGCCCATGAAACGGGCTGGGGCTGGAGAAGAGAACATGCTGATGGTAGGGATGTGTATATTTCAAAAATGGGCACAGAGAGATAAAAATCCTTTGGCAGGTAAATAGCTCTCATATATGTATTTCATCTGTGATTCATCTGTGCATTTAGCAGTTTGCATCCAATTCAACTTTATAATAAACCAATATTTATAAACTCACACTAGAATTACATTGGATAATTACCCTGTATAACCACAATATACCGTACCATCTGCAGATATATCTTATCCAATCAGATATCACCTTTTACTGCCGCAACAAAGAAAAAAAATCAGCTTTGTTTCTCTAGCCCCAGAACAATTATAAATCTGAAGTTTGGCATCTAATAAGCGTAGCATGGCACAGATTATGTCAAAGCTCGTCTCGGTACAGTTCAACCAGCGGTGCCGAAAAGTAATTAAGGGAAACAATCTGTTTGGAGCAGCAAAGTGCTTGGTTCTGCTAGGCAGATGTTTCTAAGCCAGTTATTATGGATGGCTCATGGTCAACTTTTAGTAATTGAAGATCACTGTGCAAATGTTTTCTCTGATTCCTCTGGTCTCTTCAAGAAGTCTATCATAAGACCCTCCAGGGTTCTCGCAGATCCTCAATATGTTTGGCACTTTTTTTTTATCTGTTCTGGCCCCTGATCCCTCAGAGATGCGGGGCCCTGGCATCGGAAGATGCGGCGCCTCGTTTGGCGTTCGGGAAATCGCACTCCAGGCTGAAGTAAACGGTTCTTATTACATTTTCCCACAGCAGCAGAAGAGACATTAGACTAAACCCGCCACTCTTTATGGGACACATCAGGAAAACATCTGAGCGAGAGCCTTCAATCATGAACACTGCAGGATTTAAAAATGAATAAACTTCACATTGCTTTTCCCTTATTTATCCGTTATGCAAATTGGCCCGCAGAGTATGCACTTCGCTGGCTGTGCGCAACATTACAGACCCTCTATTAGGTTTTGTGGAGCAACTCCAGGACTTTTCCTGGCTGCAAAGGGAAATCAAAAGAAATTACATAAACTGGGAGGATGCGAAGATCTCCGTGCAAGGCCTCATTTAAAGCTGAACTCCAGGAAGATATAAATGCAGCTATGTAAACATTAATACATCATTAAGTTTATTTTTTTAAATGCAAGCAAGTGTTAGTATCTGAATTTGAATATCATCCACCTGCAGTCCCCTGTATAGCAGAACTCAGACCGAGGGGAGGAGAAGCAATAAGGAGCCGATCAGCTGTGCTGCAGTGCAAGGAAATGAGTGAGCAGAGTGACATAGATGTAGCACCCTCTTAGAATAGGATTCTAGGTAAATTTCGTTTTTGTATTTAGAGGAGCAGTGATCATTTGCTTCATCTGTTCATGGTTTCACAGGGTAGGAGTTTGATTATTTCCTCCTGCCTCTGAGAGAAGCCTCCAGAGCTTAGGGCGGGAAATTAAGATCACTGGCCTAAATATTTACTAGCCCTGGCCAATCCCTGGGGTGGTGTGCCTGAAGCCTTGGGGAGATGGGCTGCCTGCCCCTGAAACACATCTGGACTGAATGCTGGACTTCTCTATCAAGGGATCAGGTCTGAGGATGTAGCTGCTCTAGGACTTGTGAGTAGAGACCCTGACTGACTGCCTATAACACTGTAATCCAAGAGACCTGCCTCATGGTTCCCAGCTATGAGACATAAACTATTCTGGAGCTATTTCATGGTCCCCAGCTATGAGACATCAACTATTCTGGAGTTATCTCATGGTCCCCGGCTATGGGACTTCAAATATTCTGGAGCTATCTCACGGTCCCTGGCTATGAGACTTCAACTATTCTGAAGCTATCTCGAGGTCCCCAGCTATGAGACATCAACTATTCTGGAGCTATCTCATGGTCCCCGTCTATGGGACTTCAACTATTCTGGAGCCATCTCATGGTCTCCAGCTATGAGACTTCTACTATTCTGAAGCTATCTTATGGTCCCCAGCTATGAGATTTCCACTATACTGGAGCTAACTCATGGTCATCGGCTATGAGAAAATAGACTTCCCTGTAAACTACCTTATGGTTCCCAGATGTGAGACTGTGCCACTTTTACTAAGAGAATAGTGCCCTCTGCCAACTGTGTTAAGCATTTTGGAGCCAACCTCTGGACTAGGGATGAGCTTCGTGTTCGAGTCGAACCCATGTTCGACTCGAACATCGGCTGTTCGATCGTTCGCCGAATTGCGAACGTTATGGGCCGTTCGCGCTAAATTCGTGTGGCGCGTCACGGCCCATAATTCACTGCGGCATCGCAGTGCATTGCTGGCTGATGATTGGCCAAGCATGCACTATGACCCGCATGCTTGGCCAATCACAGCGCTGTCAGTAGAGAGAGCTGTAATTGGCCAAAGCCAGGGTGGCTTTGGCCAATTACGGCTCAGGGCATTTAGTACACACCCCACACTATATAAGGCCGCCTGCACGGCGGCCCTGTGTAGTGTGTGTTCCGGTGTGCTGAGAGATAGAGAGAGAGAGAGACAGTGTCATTTGATTTGAGTTAGATAGATTAGGCAGAACAGTCAGTCAGTTAGCTGCACTTACAGTGTATTGTGTATATATATGCATCCCAGGTGTTGCATATATATATATACACTGTATTCAGTTTAGCTAGATCCGTTCCTGTTATCTTCTATCTAGACTATTTACATTTAATGCAGTGCGTCCTGCTCACAGTGTTCAGCTAGATCCGTTCCTGTTATCTTCTAGACTATTTACATTTAGTGCAGTGCGTCCTGCTCACAGTGTTCAGCTAGATCCGTTCCTGCTATTTACATTTAGTGCAGTGCGTCCTGCTCACAGTGTTCAGCTAGATCCGTTCCTGTTAAATTCCTACTGACCGGCAGGCTTGTCTGGTTACAGTATATAAAGCTACCTGAAGAAAATTACAGGTGTTCTATTTGATCCTATTAGTACCACGGTCAGGCAGCTAGACTATTTACATTTAGTACAGTGTGTCCTGCTCACAGTGTTCAGCTAGATCCGTTCCTGTTATCTTCCTACTGACAGGCAGGCTTGTCTGGTTACAGTATATAAAGCTACCTGAAGAAAATTACAGGTGTTCTATTTGATCCTATTAGTACCACGGTCAGGCAGCTAGACTATTTACATTTAGTACAGTGCGTCCTGCTCACAGTGTACAGCTAGATCCGTTCCTGTTATCTTCCTACTGACAGGCAGGCTTGTCTGGTTACAGTATATAAAGCTACCTGAAGAAAATTACAGGTGTTCTATTTGATCCTATTAGTACCACGGTCAGGCAGCTAGACTATTTACATTTAGTACAGTGCGTCCTGCTCACAGTGTTCAGCTAGATCCGTTCCTGTTATCTTCCTACTGACAGGCAGGCTTGTCTGGTTACAGTATATAAAGCTACCTGAAGAAAATTACAGGTGTTCTATTTGATCCTATTAGTACCACGGTCAGGCAGCTAGACTATTTACATTTAGTACAGTGCGTCCTGCTCACAGTGTTCAGCTAGATCCGTTCCTGTTATCTTCCTACTGACAGGCAGGCTTGTCTGGTTACAGTATATAAAGCTACTTGAAGAAAATTACAGGTGTTCTATCCCAGCTTAGTGCAGCTACAGGCCATTAGTATGTCTGGAAGGCCAAGAAGGAGAGGCAGACAGTCACAAGCCAATAAGAGAGGGCAAGCAGGCTCTGTGTCTAGTGCTGGTCGTGGAGACGGTGCATCCTCATCAGCACGTGGCCATGGGACACGCTTGGCCTTTTTTTCGGCAGCTGGCCATGTTGAGCCGCAACATGCGGAAGACTTGGTCGAGTGGATGACCAAGCCGTCCTCATCCTCCTCATCCTCTCTCACCCATGCCCAGGGTGCTTTGTCTGGCAAAGCAGCGGCCTCTTCCCTCAGCTCAATGTCATCAGTGACTCCTTCCCTAGCTCCACCATGTCCTCATGAGGATTCCCTCGAACTGTTTGACCACAGTGTTGGGTACATGCTCCAGGAGGATGCCCAGCGTTTGGAAGGCTCTGATGACGATACTGAGCTCGATGAAGGCAGTAACATGAGCGCGGACAGAGGGGGTGCCCAAGAAGGACAGCAATCTGGCAGTCATGCTCCCCCTGCTGCAGCATACTGCCAGGTTTGCTCCAGTGATGAGGAGGGAGGGGATGATGAGGTCACTGACTCAACGTGGGTGCCTGATAGGAGAGAGGAGGAGGAGGAGGAGGAGGAGGAGGAGGAGGAGGAGGAGGAGGCGGCAGCACATCACCAACGAGGCAGGATGCCCTCCAGGGGCCAGCCTAAGGGCAGCACATTGACTGCATCACACCCCAAAGCTCCACATGTGCAGGGCGCTGCAGTCTCTGCGCGTTATTCAAAAAGTTCTTTGGTGTGGGCCTTTTTTGAGACGAGTGCATCAGATCGCACCGCTGCTATTTGCAACATATGTCTCAAGCGTATCTCGCGTGGCCAAAATATCTCCCGCTTGGGTACCACATGCTTGACCAGACATATGTTGACCTGCCATGCAGTTCGTTGGCAAGCGTATCTAAAAGACCCACACCAAAGAACAAAGAGGATCTCTCCTTGCTCCTCATCAGCTGAGATTTCCAACCCCACTAGACCTTCAGTCCTCTCTGAGACCTGCAGTGAGAGGAATGAAGGTGTAGAATTAGGTGTGTCACAGCCAAGTACTTGTGGGCAATCTGCTTTTGGTACACCGACGTCAGATTGTACCAGGCAAATTTCCCTGCCCCAGCTGCTGCACCGCCGAAAGAAGTTTGCTCCCAGCCATCCACATGCCCAGCGGTTGAATGCTAGCTTGGCAAAATTGCTAGCACTTCAACTGCTGCCTTTTCAGTTGGTAGACTCTGCCCCCTTCCGTGAGTTTGTGGAATGTGCGGTTCCTCAGTGGCAGGTACCCAAACGCCACTTTTTCTCACGGAAGGCGATTCCGGCTCTCTACCGGCATGTGGAAGGCAATGTCCATGCCTCGCTGGACAGGGCGGTCAGCGGTAAGGTGCATATTACCGCTGACTCATGGTCCAGCAGGCATGGACAGGGACGTTACCTAAGTTTCACGGCGCATTGGGTGACTCTGCTGGCAGCTGGGAAGGATGCAGGACAAGGTGCAGTAGTGTTGGAGGTTGTTCCGCCACCACGCCTCCAAAATGCTGATTGTGACACACCTCTCTCCTCCACCCCCTCCTCTTCTTCTTCCTCCATGGCCTCTTCCTCGGAACCAGCGGTGCTCCGTAGGCGTTCAAGGGGCTACGCAAGTACGCAGGCCAAAAGATGCCATGCGGTGCTTGAGCTGGTGTGCTTGGGGGACAGGAGCCACACTGGGGCAGAGGTTCTGTCAGCTCTGCAGGGGCAGGTTCAGAGGTGGTTGACGCCACGCCAACTTAAGGCAGGAATGGTGGTTTGCGACAATGGCACCAACCTCCTCTCTGCCCTCCGACAGGGACAAATGACCCATGTGCCCTGTTTGGCTCACGTCCTTAACTTGGTGGTGCAGCGGTTCTTGGGCAGGTACCCGGGCTTACAGGATGTCCTGAGGCAGGCCAGGAAAGTCTGTGTGCATTTCCGCCGGTCATATAATGCCAGTGCTCGGCTGACGGACCTCCAAAAGGAGTTTAACCTGCCCAAGAACCGCCTAATCTGTGACATGCCCACCAGGTGGAACTCAACGTTGGCCATGCTGCAGCGGCTGCACACGCAGCAGAGGGCCATCAATGAGTACCTGTGCGACTATGGCACCAGGACAGGGTCAGGGGAGCTTGGTTTTTTTTCCCCACGCCAGTGGGCCATGATCAGGGATGCATGCACTGTCCTGTCACCATTCGAGGAGGCCACGAGGATGGTGAGCAGTGACAGTGCATGCATCAGTGACACTGTCCCCCTTGTCCACCTGTTGGAGCACACGCTGCGTGGAATAATGGACAGGGCACTTGAGGCAGAACAGAGGCAGGAAGAGGAGGACTTCCTTAGCTCTCAAGGCCCCCTTTATCCAGACAGTGTTCCTGCGTGCCCGCCGATCACACAGGAAGAGGACGAGGAGGAAGAGGAGGAGGAGGAAGATTGTGTCAGTATGGAGGTGGAGCCTGGCACTCAGCATCAGCAGCAGTCTTTAAGGGATCAGTCCCAAGAAACACATGGACTTGTACGTGGCTGGGAGGAGGTGGCTGCGGACCATGTCGTTCTTAGTGACCCAGAGGACTCCGGACCGAATGCCTCAGCAAACCTACGCTGCATGGCCTCCCTGATCCTGCAAAGCCTGCGTAAGGATCCTCGTATTCGTGGTATCAAGGAGAAGGACCAATACTGGCTGGCAACCCTCCTTGATCCACGTTACAAGGGTAAGGTTGCGGACCTTATCTTGCCATCGCAGAGGGAGCAGAGGATGAAACATCTTCGGGAGGCCTTGCAGAAAGGTCTGTGCAACGCGTTCCCAGAGACTGGGAGGTTACAAACTCCTGTTTCTGGACAACGTGTTGCTGAGGCTTCGGTCAGTCAAAGAAGGAGCGGTGGAGAAGGTGGCCGTCTGACCGATGCGTTCAGACAATTTTTTGGTCCGCAGCCCCAAGGTATGATCGGTTCCAGCAACCATCGCCAGCGTCTGTTTTACATGGTGCAGGAATACCTAGGGGCAAGATCAGACTTGGACACCTTTCCCACCGAAAATCCTCTGGGTTACTGGGTCTTGAGGATGGATCACTGGCCAGAGCTTGCACAGTATGCAATTGAGCTACTGGCCTGTCCTGCATCCAGCGTTCTTTCGGAACGCACATTCAGTGCTGCTGGAGGCGTGGTAACCGATCACAGGGTGCGTCTGTCCACCGACTCGGTCGATCGGCTGACCTTCATAAAAATGAATGAGTCTTGGATCACCACCAGCTACCAAGCACCTGATGCTGATGTAACCGAATAATTTTTTTTGAAATCTCAGATCCCTTCAAAGACTGCCTATGCTGATGCTGAGTGACTATCCCTGAGTAATTATCCTCTTCCTCCTCAATCATCACGCTGATAGCTTGTAAGAACATTTTTGGTTCTGGGCGCCACCACCAGTGCCTAAGGCACAATTTTTCAGCCCCTGTTTAACAGGGGCGTGTAATTACAATTTTTGATGTAATACTTTGCAGCAGGGCTCGTTCCTGCATTCCAACTAGAGTGTCTGTGAGGGGTTGCAGTGTTGTGGCACCAGCACCAGTGCCTAAGGCCCAATTTTTCTGCCCCTGTCTAACAGGGGCGTGTAATTACAATTTTTGATGCAATACTTTGCAGCAGGGCTCGTTCCTGCGTTCCAACTAGAGTGTCTGTGAGGGGTTGCAGTGTTGTGGCACCAGCACCAGTGCCTAAGGCCCAATTTTTCTGCCCCTGTCTAACAGGGGCGTGTAATTACAATTTTTGAAGCAATAATTTGCAGCAGGGCTCGTTCCTGCGTTCCAACTAGAGTGTCTGTGAGGGGTTGCAGTGTTGTGGCACCAGCACCAGTGCCTAAGGCCTAATTTTTCAGCTCCTGTTCAACAGGGGCATGTAATTACAATTCTTGATCTAATATTTCACAGCAGGGCCCTGTGAGGGCTTACAGTGTTGTGGCCACAGCAACACCTAAGGCCCAAATTTCTGCTGAGTATATAGGGCAGGACCCTACTTTCAAACATCTAACTTACAAACGACTCCTACTTGCAAACGGAAGGAGACAACAGGAAGTGAGATGAAATCTACCCCTAGGAAGGGAAATTCTCTCCTGTAAGAGTTAATATGGGAAAACAAGTTCTCCTTTCCACTGATGCTTTCCAATCCTTGTTCCACAAAAAAACCCAAATTTTCAAAAAACATTTTTCATTGGGACAAAAAAGTGAGGTGAAATCTTCTGAAGAGGAGGAAAGACAGCAAAACAAATGTCACAGGGGTGATAACCCTTCCCTATGTTTTCCAAAAAGCTTAGAAAAGATTTTTTGGCTGGAGCTAAACACGTTAAAAATGTTCAAAATTACAAACAGATTCTACTTAACAACAAACCTACAGTCCCTGTCTTGTTTGCACCGCCTGTATACTGCTGTTCAGAGTATATAGGGCCTGGTGGCCCCACACCTTTCCTTATTTTAATTTGGGTGCGGGGTTCCCCTTAATATCCATACAAGACCCAAAGGGACTGGTAATGGACTGGGGGGTACCCATGCCGTTTGTCTCACTGATTTTCATCCATATTGCCATGACCCGACATGACATTAAACCCGCAAGCAGTTTTAAATGAGATTTTTTCCTTTAAAAATGACATTTGGTGCAGGGACTGTTCTAAACATGGGAAACACGCGTCACTTTACAGGCATACTATAGACACCCCCCAGGTACGATATTTAAAGGAATATTTCACTTTTTTTTTTTTACTTTAAGCATCATTAAAATCACTGCTCCCGAAAAAACGGCCGTTTTTAAAAGTTTTTTTTGCATTGATACATGTCCCCTGGGGTAGGACCCGGGTCCCCAAACCCTTTTTAGGACAATACCATGCAAATTAGCCTTTAAAATGAGCACTTTTGATTTCGAACGTTCGAGTCCCATAGACGTCAATGGGGTTCTAACGTTCGTGCGAACTTTCGGTCCGTTCGCGGGTTCTGGTGCGAACCGAACCGGGGGGTGTTCGGCTCATCCCTACTCTGGACAATTCATTATGTAGGCTGTATGACTCCTCCTGATTTTCTATGGTGCCCCTGTAGTTGGTCAACGATCTCTGGTATCCTGGTACTGTGTTGCTTCTGAGGTGGTGGAGGTGAATATGTGGGGACATTGCAATATCAGTGTTGGCAAGGAGTGGGAGAGGTACTGGAAATGCTATCCCCACTGAGAAAGCACAGGGTGAGAATTTTTGTACATTATTTCCTTCCTCAATTCCAACTTGCTGTGAAACATTGAGAAAAATCGGATGATTGTTTGCCTGATTTTCTTTTAGTGTGTACCAGCCTTTAGGCTAGTCCTTAGAATTTTGTAAATTCATGTGATTGGTTGGCCCTTCTAGTACCACCCAGTTCAACAAACTTCAAACTAAAAATTGAAGGAGCCAAGCAGAAAATTGTCAGCCAAACGGTGATTTCATTAAATCAGCTGCAGTCACTGTTCATTTGATCTGACAGCCATGGGCGCCGGCTGTAAGAATGCAATAGCCAGCAGGAGACATAATGCCATTTGCGATGTTTAACACAGTTAGGGGAATCGAGTAACTTAAAGCAGAGTTCCACCCATTTAAAAGTCAGCAGCTACAAAAAGTGTAGCTGCTGACTTTTAAAAAACAGACACTCACCTGTTCCATGGTCCAGCGATGTGGCCGCTCGAAGACTCGCTCCTCTCCCCTTCCTTTCTGCGGCGCCGGCATTGCAAGTGTGGGCGCCCGGCTGTGACTTCACAGCTGGTCGCTCACTGCGCATCCTTGAGCCGCGCTGCGCATTGTGAATGGCAATCCTTTGGGACCTGTGACGTGTCCCAGAAGGTTGCAGAGAGGGAGGGGGAGAGGTGAACTTCCGCTCAGCGCCACGGCATCAGGAGATGTGACATGACATGCCAAATATGGCATGTCAGGGGGTCACAAGTACTTAAAGTGGAAGTTCCATTTTTGGGTGGAACTCCACTTTAAATCTAAGCGTGTATGGCCAGCTTTCGGGACCCCTGAGAAGAGAGGAGCAAAAAGGAAAAAAGGCTGTGACAGTTGCAGGAGACCTTGCTAGAAGACCTGGCAATAGCAAAGCTATAAAGCTTTAAAGGAAACGGCATGCTTGAGTGGCTTTGGCTCTTTTAGAAGCCAATCATTGTGTGGCTGAATTATGAGAGTACAGAGAGTAAACAAGTGTCCTTTATCTAGAAGTGATTCACAGGATGCCTTTCTGGATGTAGCAGGGGTGCAACTGAAGACATTTTATTGAACCTCAAGGTGTTATTACTAGGTGTTAATTTCTTCTATCCTTTTGCTGTGTCCTGGCTAATATGCCCTGATGCCAAACCAACTGTAACTGGGCTTGAGACTTTACTGAAGTGTCTTTTGTGTTGGAACCTGTTTGAGCATCCAAGGAAATGCAGGAGGCCCACTCTTTGCAAATCAGTACTGTTGGAATCCTTGGAAAGTTTACAGCTCCAGTTTTGGCTAGAGGGGGTCATGAAGACAGGTCTAATTTCACCTATGTGAAAATATATATATACTAAATATATACACTCGCACTACTGGTGTATCAAACAACAAAAAACAATAAAAATTATGAAAAATTGCAGCTGCTATGCACAAAGTGCTAATCACTTGAAAAAACATATGAAAATAAATATAGCGCTCGCAAACACAACAGGTGAAAATTTGTTAACCAAAAGAAAGTCCAAAATATAATAAATGGAAATAAAGTCCAAATAAGTTGACTGCTCCAATCAACAGTGAAGTAAATATAAAGTGCTTTAGAGAAATTCAGGTGTGCATCACCCCCTCATGTATCCCCACTCACCAGATCACAACGACCCCCAGCTTTTCAGTCTGGTGGGTCATTTAAAGCTTGGTAAAGAATCCTGGGATGGCGGATAAGATGATATGCCTTCAGGTCCGGAAATCCTTTAAAGAGTTTCTCAGCCAGAACACAGCAGGTACCCAGAAGTAAAAATAGAAGGAAACTGATAGTGAAGTACCATTAAAAAGGTTTTATTAAAGAAGGGAGTGGCTACTTACAACAAGTAAGATAAAAACAAGCCTCAAAATGGAGCTGTGGGTGTAAAAACGCCGTTCCTGGCGTGCGTTCCACAGGACCGGAAGTGAATCGGAAGTGACGTCAGTGATACTGGAAATAGCGTCAACATTTCGCCCTCCCACAGGGCATCATCAAGAACATGTCCATGTCCTTTATGATGCCCTGTGGAAGGGGCGAAGCGGGCTTTAGCCTGCTGTCAGCTGAATCTGGGTCACAATAATGTAGAACTATGTGCACGCCTGTGATTCATAGGAGAGGTTTGGCCAAAAGATCTTTGACCATACTTCTCCTTTAACACCTTCCTTCTGTCTTCTAATGGTAACATGGGAAGGATCAACAAAATGGCACAGAGATTTTGCATCAATCTTTGTGAGCAATAATGGGTGTCTGATGGTCAGAAAAACTGCTATCACCTTCTAGGACTGTTCTAAAAAGCCTTTTCCTTGCCTGAAGTTTGTACCCAGGATGGAATTGTGCAATTTATGACCACTTGACTTGAGACGCTTCCAAAAAAAAAAAAAAAATTGTTCCTGCTTTAGAAGACTGGATACACACTTTCCAGGGATGGCGAATCTGAACTCAGCTGTCTTTAAAGTGGTTGTAAAAAAAAAAAAATAAAACAACCTGCAAGACAAAGGCATAATGAGCTAGTATGCATCGCTCCGGCACTGCGATTGGCCGGACGCGTGAATGACGTCACTCCCGCGCATGCACGCAGGAGCCGGCGGTCATGGCTCCTGATGAAACAGCACGAGCAAGCTGTTGATGACGTCGGCACATGCGGATACAGTGAATATCTCCTAAACTGTGCAAGTTTAGGAGATATTCACGGTACCTACAGGTAAGCCTTATTATAGACTTACCTGTAGGTTAAAGTGTAACAGGGTTTACAACTTGCAGCAGAATCTTCAGCCTTTAACACCTCCTGGAGTGTCAGTTGCCCAAGCCCTTCTCCATGCTCTATGGTTTCATCTGTCAACATCTATTTCACTACAAGAAACAGTAGTAACTTATGGGTTGGCATGAGGAACCCTCTAGTGGATGTGAAGATACTTATAAAGGCTTTAGGCCTCATGCACACTGGACGTTTTTACAGCTGCTGTTTTTAGTCAATAAACTCCCCAGCATGGTATCCTATGTGTCCATGCACACATATGCTGTTATCAGCAGTTTTTGGCAGGGGTGTTTTTTAGCTGGAACCCCCCCCCCCAGAACTAGTGGGTTTTGAGAGGCATTTTCCAGTTGTAAAAACACTCTAACTCTGAAAAAAGCTGAAAACAGCTTAAAAAACTTTGAAAAACATGGCTATTCTGCGTTTATCAGCATTTTTGAGTCATAAGCTTTTATGGGAGTATAGTTTTGCTTAAAAAACACTGCAAAACTCATTCTACAGCTTTTTACAGCTAACGTTACTGGCTTTGTTATAACGTCCAGTGTGCATGATGTTTGATCAAGGGCTCAGAAGGCAGATTCACTGGAGTGGTATGTACTATTACGCTTTCTTGCAGGAGTCCTATTTTGGAATTTATTTTGGAGAGAAAGGAGATACAAACCCAAGAAATGACTTTTTTTGAATCAAGGTGATAATTTGTATGTAGTTACATTGCATACCTCCCAACTTTTTGAGATAGGAACGAGGGACACCTATTACCAAAAGTATGTAGGCATAGGACACACCCCCTGCCATGTCCCCTTAGAGGAAAATTATACAAACAATGATTAGTTAAACTTGCTAGTGCTTTTTTATACCTCTACTTTTCCTTTATTTTGGCTTTTGAAATATACAAATGCAGCTATTTAGAATTTGGATGAAAGGTTTAGCACTGGGAAATACTTTTTGAAAGATAAAAAAGTACATTTTATATACAACTATATAGATCAGACCAACATGAGGGACAAATGAGGAGGAAAGAGGAACAGAGGGAGTTTGTACCAAATCAGGGACTGTCCCTCAAAATCAGGGACAGTTGGGAGCTTTGACATTATTCCAGCTTAGACCAATGAAAGTATGTACAGTATCTCACAAAAGTGAGTACACCCCTCACATTTTTGAAAATATTTTATTATATCTTTTCATGTGACAACACTGAAGAAATGACACTTTGCTACAATGTAAAGTAGTGAGTGTACAGCTTGTATAACAGTGTAAATTTGCTGTCCCCTCAAAATAACTCAACACACAGCCATTAATGTCTAAACCACTGGCAACAAAAGTGATTGCCACTTTCCCTCCCGGTGTCATGTGACTCATTAGTGTTACAATGTCTCAGGTGTGAAATTCGGAGCATGTGTGTGAAATTTGGTGTTATCGCTCTCACTCTGTCATACTGGTCACTGGAAGCTCAATATGGCACCTCATGGCAAAGAACTCTCTGTGGATTTAAAAGAAAAATTTTGCTCTACGTAAAGATGACCTAGGCTATAAGAAGATTGCCAAGACCCTGAAACTGAGCTGCAACACGGGGGCCAAGACCATGCAGCAGTTTAACAGGACAGGTTCCACTCAGACCAGGACTCACCATGGTCAACCAAAGAAGTTGAGTGCACGTGCTTAGCGTCATATCCAGAGGTTGTCATTAGGAAATAGATGTATGAGTGTTGTCAGCATTGCTACAGAGGTTGAAGGGGTGGGGGGTCAGCCTGTCAGTGCTCAGACCACACGCCACACACTGCATCAAATTGGTCTGCATGGCTGTCATCCCAGAAGGAAGCCCCTTCTAAAGATGATGCACAAGACAGCCTGCAAACAGTTTGCTGAAGACAAGCAGACTAAGGACATGGATTACTGGAACTATGTCCTGTGGTCTGATGAGACCAAGATAAACTTATTTGGTTCAGATGGTGTCAAGCATGTCTGGCGGCACCCAGGTGAGGAGTACAAAGACAAGTGTGTCTTGCCTACAGTCAAGCATGGTGGTGGGAGTGTCATGGTCTGGGGCTGCGTGAGTGCTGCCGGCACTGGGGAGCTACAGTTCATTGAGGGAACCATGAATGCCAAGGTGTACTGTGATATACTGAAGCAGAGCATGATCCCCTCCCTTTGGAGACTGGGCCGCAGGGCAGTATTCAAATATGATAACAACCTCATACACACCTCCAAGACGACCACTGCCTTGCTAAAGAAGCTGAGGGTAAAGGTGATGGACTGGCCAAGCATGTCTCCAGACATAAACCCTATTGAACATCTGAGGGGCATCCTTAAACAGAAGGTGGAGGAGCCCAAGGTCTCTAACATCCACCAGCTCTGTGATGTCATCATGGAGGAGTGGAAGATGGCTCCAGTGGCAACCTGTGAAGCTCTGGTGAACTCCATGTCCAAGAGGGTTAAGGCAGTGCTGGAAAATAATGATGGCCACACAAAATATTGACACTTTGGGCCCAATTTGGATATTTTCACTTAGGGGTGTACTCACTTTTGTTGCCAGCAGTTTAGGCATTAATGGTTGTGTGTTGAGTTATTTTGAGGGGACAGCAAATTTACACTGTTATACAAGCTGTACACTTACTACTGTACATAGTAGCAAAGTGTCATTTCTTCAGTGTTGTCACATGAAAAGATATAATAAAATATTTACAAAAATGTGAGGAGTGTACTCACACTTGTGAGATACTGTATATACCATACCCGTGGGATCCCTCTAGAAGCTGATAATCACTGAATTAGACACTGCTACTACAATGATATCCACTAGCTTCCAGGGTCCCATGCCAACAAGGACCCAGAAGTTAGTGGAGATCACTGGAGTAGCAGTGCATACCACAGTGATTTCCAGGCTCCACAAGGATCTTACAGGCATGGTATATGACTAGTTACATTGGTCCAAGCTGGATCAATGCAACTATGTAAAACTATATATATTTGTTATTCATCTTTAACATATCACTTGCCATAGGGTTGAATAGTCCTACAGGGCAATCCTCCATGTGGTAGGCAGGGTTATATTTAGACATTAAGGATGGGCGAACGGTTGGGCCCGAGCATAAGTTCCGTGCCGAACTTTCGTTGTTCGGGCGTTTAGCGAATCACCGAACAAACGGGTTCGGCCCCCCGAACCGACCACAATGCATTGCGGCGCTGAACAGTGCATTGCAAGCCCTGATTGGCTGAAGCAGTGAAAGCCTCAGCCAATCAGGACACAGAGCACTGTCAGAGTCATGAGTGGACACTGTCATCATGACTTTATCCAATCATGGCTCATTCCCGCCCCACAGTATAAAAGTATTCTTTCAATGGCAGCCATTTTAAGTGTGATTTTGACATGGAGAGAGATAGAACAAGGCTCTGTTCAGTGCTATTATTACTGTGCTATTTCGCTTCCATTGTCAGTGTAGAATATTAGTTTAGTGTCAGTCTAGGGATAGTGTGAGTGTAGTGAGGAGGACCATCATTCAGCTTTGCATAGAGTAGGGACAGCTCAGATAGTTTCACTGTAGTGTAGTGGCACTGTGTCATTCATACATACATTAGTGTAGAGTAGGGACAGCTCATAAAGTTTCAGTGTAGTGTAGTGAGACCGTGTAAGTAATCTTGACATTAGTGTATAGCTAGAGTAGGGACAGTTCAGATAGCGTCAGTGTAGTGACAGTTGAACACCATCTATTTGATTGTGTTACTGCCAGTTTAACGCCATTTATTTCTGTGTGTGTTAGTGCCAGTTTAGAGCCATATCGTTTTGTGTGCGTTACTGCCAGTTTAACGCCATATAGTTTTGCGTGCATTACTGCCAGTTTAACGCCATATCGTTTTGTGTGCGTTACTGCCAGTTTAACGCCACATCATTTTGTGTGCGTTACTGCCAGTTTAACGCCATATCCTTTTGCGTGCGTTACTGCCAGAATAATGCCATATAGTTCTGTGTGCGTTACTGCCAGTTTAACGCCATATAGTTTTGCATGCATTACTGCCAGTTTAACGCCATATAGTTTTATACATTACTGTCAGTTTAGTGCCATTTACTTCTGTGTGCGTTACTACCAGTTTAACGCCATATAGTTTTACGTGCGTTACTGCCAGTTTAACACCATATAGTTCTGTGTGCGTTACTGCCAGTTTAACGCCATATTGTTTTGTGTGTGTTACTGCCAGTTTACTGCCATATCGTTCTGTGTGCGTTACTGCCAGTTTAACGCCATATAGTTTTGTGTGCGTTACTGCCAGTTTAACGCCATATAGTTCTGTGCATCACTGTACATTTGGCGCATTATATTGCAGTATATTATATCCATTGTATCCATGGAGTGTGTCTGTGTAGTGTGGGTACTTAATTTAAAGTGCAGCAAACACCTCTTTACATTAATTAAAGTGCATCTACGTACAGATTTAAACTTCTTCTTTACATTTGCTTATAAGCACCGCCCCCTCCCTCCCAATAATGTCTGGGAGGACAACAAGGAAAGGCAGACATTCCCTTGGCACTAAGGGGGCCAGCAACAAATGTGTCCACAGGCAAAGGTGGTCGTGGTGGTCAGTCCTCAGGCAGGTAAAATTTCCTCTGTTTAGTGAGTTTGCCCATGCTATCCAGCCACAGCATGCAGAGGAGGTGGTGGACTGTCTTACTAAACCCTCCTCATCCTCCTCATCCTCTGTCACGCAAGCAGAGACAAGTGTGCAGTCCCCTGCAGTTGCCAGAGTGGATAAACCTGCCTCCTTGTCCACATCTATTCCTACCATAGCCCCAACATCAGCCATTGAGAAGTCAGCTGAGTTATTTGACCACAGCGTCAGCCACTTGCTCCTTGATAATGCCCAGCCATTACTGGATTCAGATGTTGGTTCTGAGGTTGGAATGACAGGAACATGAACCTAGAGAGAGGGAGGAACACTGGTAGACAAATTGGCATTCATGTTCCCCAAGCCGCAGCGTATTGCCAAGTTGTCTCCAGTGGTAATGATGAAGATTGAGGAGATGGAGATGGAGATGATGATGATGATGATGATGATGAGGTCAGTGATGCGACTTGGGTGCCAGATAGAGCAGAGGAGGAAACTGAAGGTGAGGTGGCACAACCCCAAGGAGGCTGAGATCAAGAAAGCATAGAAAGCAGCTAACCTATTCCATCACTTTCTGCAACTGTTATCTCCCGGCCCACTCCCCAAAGCTCAGCTATCTGGGTCTTTTTCAGCCTGACTGCAGCAGATTGCACTGTTGCTATCTGCAAACTGTGTCTCATGCATATCAAACATGGCAAAAACACCAACCTTTTGGGTACCACATGCTTAACAAGGCATTTAATGTCCAACCACTCAGCCCGTTGGCAAGAGCACCTAAAAGCCACACAAAAGGGGCCCTCTTCTTCCTCCTTACCCACTCCAGTCTCCCCCTGTGATACCGAGTCATTACCTCTCAGCAGCCTCCACTGACAGGGATGATGGTATAGCACAGGGTGTCCCAGGTCCTATCAGCACATCTGCCAGCAGCACACCACCAGCTGTAGACTAGCCAGCAAATTTCTCTGCCCCATCTGCTGCAGCGGAAAAAAAAATACAGTCCCTGCCACCCACATGCCCAGAGTCTGAATGCAAGCTTGTCAAAGCTGTTGGCTCTCCAACTTCTGCCTTTCAGCCTGGTGGATTCTGCCCCCTTCCGTGAATGTGCTGTACCAAAATGGCAGGTTCCCAGTCGCTACTACTTTTCACGTAAGGCCGTTCCATCTCTCTACCATCACGTGGAAGGGAATGTTCTGGCATTGTTGGGCAAGGCAGTCAGCTGTAAAATACACCTTACTGCTGACACGTGGACCAGCAAGCATGGACAGGGACGATAACGCTGCTTGCAGCTCGAAAGGATGCAGGACAGGATGCTGCAGCTTGTTGTGCTCCCACATCTCCATAAGGCTGGTGGTGATGATGCCAGACCTGTGAGCTCTACCCCTCCATAAGGCTGGTGGTGATGATGCCAGACCTGTGAGCTCTACCCCCTCCTCCTCTGTCACCTCCCTGCCCTCGACTGCAAAATTGTCCTATGAATATCAGGTACCACCTAAGCGTTCAAAGGGCTATTCCCAGAGTCAGGCTAAAAGGTGCCATGCAGTGCTTCAGCTAGTGTGTTTAGGGTACAGGAACCACACCAGAGCAGAGATTCTTGCAGCTCTGCAGGGACAGGCCCAGAGGTGGTTCAGGAATGGTGGTGTTCCGATAATGGCTCAAACCTCCTGTTCGCCCTTAGACAGGGAAAGTTGACACATGTGCCATGCCTGGCACATGTCCTCAATTTGGTAGTGCAGCATTTCCTAAGCACTTACCCAGGGTTGCAAGATGTACTAAAGCAGGCCAGAAGAGTCTGTAGCCATTTCAGGCAGTCATACACAACCATTAAGCGGGAATTCCACCTGCCTTTGAACTGCCTGATTTGTGTCATGCCCACTAGGTGAAACTCAACTTTGGGAATGCTGCAGCGGCTATACATGCAGCAGAGGGCCATCAATGAGTACTTGTGCCAGTACGGCACGATGGCAAGCACAGACTGCCTCTGCTTTTTTTCCCCACGCCAATGGCTGATCATTAAGGATGCACGCACTGTATTGTCACCATTTGAGGAGGCCACAAGGATGGTGAGCAGTTACAGTGCATGCATTATGGACAGGGCACTGGAGGCAGAGCAGCAGGAGGAAGAGGAGGACTTCCTTTCCTTTCAAGGCCAACTTTATCCAGACACCATCATTCCTATGTCACAGAGCACACAGGAGGAGAGAGGGGAGGAGGATGACGAGGAGGATTCTGGCACTTTCATAGGCTTCGAAGAAGAGGAAGACATGCGTCAATCTGTAAGCGATGGCTTTCCAACCCCTGGACCCTTGGGAGTAGTATGTGGCTGGGAGGAGGAAGTTCCAGATGCTATCATCCTGAGTGACCACGAGGAGTCTGCTTCTCAAGCCCTCGTCAAATTTGAGGCGCATGGGCAACCTCATGCTTTAAAGCCTGCGAAAGGACCCAAGAATACATGGCATAAAGGAGGATGATTACTGGTTGGAAACCCTCCTTGACCACCGTTATAAGGGGAAGGTCTCAGAACTCATCCCGTCCCCACAGAGAGCGCAGAAGATAAAATCTCTTGCGGACATGTTAAAGAGGATTTTAACGTTTTTCCAGACTCCAGTAGGTTACAGCATCGTGGAAAATGTAGTTTTGAGTCTTCTGTTGGTCAAGAGAGTAGCGTTGGAGAAGGTGTCCGCCTAAGTGAGGCTTTTCAGATTTTTTTTAGTTCTCGCCTCCCAGGGCTGTCTGCATCACATGGTAGACGATTACCTCGGGGCCAAAACAGAGATGGAGAGCTTTCCAGCTAACGATCCACTGACTTACTGGGTCATGAGAATAGACCACTTGCCAAAACTTGCCCAGTATGCTACTAAGTTGTTGGGCTGCCCTGAGTCCAGCGTGCTTTCAGAATGGGCATTCAGTGCTGCAGGAGGTTTCATTACTGATCATAGAACGTGTCTGTCCACAGATTCTGTGGACCGTTTGACTTCTATAAAAATGAATCAGTCCTGGATTACCAGCTATGAAGCCCCTGATGCCGACGTCACTGATTACGTTTTTTTGGGATGTGGAATCTCTGCAGGACTTTGAAGCTGCCTAGCTTTGAGGGTTTTCAATCATTTCATCTGGAAGAATGTTTTGGTATAGGTTTCATGGGCACAGTTAATACCCAAAGACCAATTTTTCAGCACCTGTTTGACAGGTTCATATCATTGCAATTTTTTACAGCAAGGCCAATTCTTGCTTTCATCAAGAGTACCTCTATAGGGTTATGGTGGGAAGGTGCCACCGACACCCAAAGACCAATTTTTACTCTCCCGTTACTTCAATCCAAAGTCAAAGTGACACCAGTATGTATCCAAAAAATATCGAATCTTTTTCCCAGTGCACTACATTGTGGCTCATCATACACACTGGCTCCCCAGCTGTTGCTGAGCAAAATAAAGGCAGCTTGCAGGAAAAATATCATTTTTTTGGGCTTTATAAATGCAATTATTGCTGCAGCAGATTCTAGACATGGTACAGATCTGCCACTTTACAGGTGGACTAAGGGGACCCCCCCAGCACTATATTGGAAGGATTTTTTAAATTTTATGCTTTCACTTTAAAAATAAAAAAAATCACTGTTTGTTTCAAAATGAAGTTTTTCACAAACTTTTATTTTATTGATACATGTCCACCAGGGCAAGATCCAGACCCCTATAACCATTGTATGCCCAATTACTTGCATATAAGCCTTCAAAATGGGCACTTTTGATTTTTGACGTTTGGGTCCCATTGACTTTAATGGGGTTCGTTATTCGGATCTGAACTTTCGTGGTGTGCGAAAGTTCTGGTGCGAAACGAACAGGGGTCCGTTCGGCCCATCCCTATTAGACACCATGCTGCACTGAGAACACCTAAATGAGGATTTCCTTTTGTACAACCCCTGCCTGCTGTGTCATGTGATTATTTTATTAATATTAACACTTGTACAGTAGTACTCACATTGGGAGAGAGAAAAACCAGCACTAGCAGGCAATCGGGCTGGGTGATAATGAGTCATATGAGCTCACCAGGGTATTGATAACGGGTTGTCATTAGGAGCACCTTCTTAAATTGACAGGACTAATCTGTGTACCACATTAACACATCCTGTAGCCAGTCTGTGGGAGCCAGAATTATCTTTGGATGGTAGGGGATCCAATCACTTATTTTACTCACTGAACTGCAACTCCATTTATAATATTTGTATCATGAGTTTTTTCTGGATTTTTGGTTGATATTCTGTCACTATCATTTAAAATACACCTACAATAAAAATTACAGACACTTCATTTCTTTGTAAGTGGGCAAACTTACAAAATCTGCAGGGGATCAAATAATTATTTTCCCCACTGTATGTCATTGGCGGTACTCGGAGTTACCCTTAAACTTCCTTTTCCCCTTCTAAAACATGTTCCAGCTTTAATTTTTACCTTGTCCCTGTACATGTATATGAACAAGTCAAATTATTTTTCACAAATGCTAAATTTTACATTTGGATTTTCCCGTTGAACTTGTGTTTGCAAACATATGAACCACTAAAAATTTCTCAGCCATGTCCCAATTCATAAATTACACATGATAATTTTTTTTTTTCATTTTATTTCTGATTTTTCTCACCTTATTTGCATTTTACATTTACTCCCCTTTATCATTTCTGCATGTTGCTCTGTAATGACACAGTGATGTTCTGGAATGTTAGCCAGACATTAAATACATGCATGACCAGAGATGTTGTGCAGTAAAATAAATTAAAAAAGAAAAAATCAATTTTTTTTTATTGAAAAATGTCACTTATATCCATTAATTTGATCATCAGATCAAATGTCAGAATAAAAACATAATTGTATATGAAAACTACAAAATAATTTAGATTTAATTTAAAGTTAAAAATAGAAAATGTTGGTTTCAATGTAGCTGGTATAGACAGTTTAATGAACACGTAACTTCATAAGGTAATGTACAAATTTTGTATGTGGTTATCCCTGCTAAGGATTGCTGTACTCTACAATTGCAGTTTGTGATTCAGGCTGGCTTTGGAAATGTATGGTGCAGCAGGTGCCAATAGACCTGCATTGCAGCGCACCAGAATGCACATGCCATGTGTTGTAGTGAGCTGCCTTTAAATAAAAGTATGCAGGTCTAGTATTTGTTCCCTTGCTATAGAGCCCATGCTAAATGAATTGACTGCTTTAAAGAGACCCTGTCACCAGACTAATAATTTCATATGCATTTAATGTAAAAGCTTCCCTTGTGTAGACATCCGAAACCCCTGAGACTGCTACTAGGCACCACCATCTTGGATGTGATTCAGCCCCAGAAGACTCAGAGCTGTCACTCAAATGAAACTGTATAGAAATCCCCATTACTTCCTCCTAGCAGCTATATAAAGGTTATGTAGGGAGATGAGGGGTGGTGGAGCTGGGCCCGCACAGACAGTAACTAGACACTTTCAGAAGATAGGATAGAAGAGACTGTGCTAGGGAACTGATTCCTCCTGGAAGAGTCAAGCAAATTCAGAGACAGCCCATTTATTTAGAGCCCCTTCACACCTATACATTCTGTTGCAAAACATTTTCTGCGTTGATTTAAGGTAGTCAGTTCATGTGAATAGGCTGTCCGTACACGGCAATTGAAAGAAAACCAAAGCTGCACCTTTTTTTGTTAACCCAACTTTCCCCTTGCATTGAGCATACTTTTGCACTGAGGAGTAACTTTAAATGCATGAGCTCTGTGCATTGGTGTGGGTTGCATTACCGCAACACATAGGTGTAAAGTCAGTGTAAAAGTTTGTGGAAATCGAGTGGGACAGTTCTAAAAAAAAATCCAGTCCTGGAAAATGCAGGGCTTTTCGATGTAGCTCACTGGGGTTTAGTCAGGGAGCTCCTCGCTAAGTCCTTTGTCAGGTGTAGCTACTGTAGTTAATTGCTAGGGATCCTTTGATTTCTTCCTAAGTTTGGCCTGGTTGTACTTTCCTCTTCTACCACTAGGTGGCCGGGCACTTGGAGGTATTAGATTGAGAAGGACAACTCATGGTCAGGTTATGGGTATATGGGGTATCTCAGCCAATGGGCAGGGATTTTGTTGAATCCCTTGGCCTGCTGGGAGAGCCTATATATTCGGGGAGGACAGGTGATCCAGGTTCTTGTGTGCCACCCAGACCGCCGTCTGAGTGGACGTGTGTCGTTTGCCCCGGGCTGCTAGGCCAGAGATTGGGCCTATCCTGGGGGCATAAGGCTGCCAGGTTGTGTGAGGAACTATCCTGAAGGGTTGGGACTGCAGCTTGCAGTGCAACCAGAAGTGACGGTTCTGTGACAAAGGGACCAATTGCCTTTACCAGGGACCACAGTGAGTAACTGAAGCAAGTAACGGAGAAGTATTCTCACCGAACGGGCATGGTGGAGAATCGGGAAACTTCAGGCAGTGATCAAGTCAGGGAACCAACCAGTGGAGGTGATGCTTGCAGAGCAGTCTTGTGTGCCAAGCTAGGGACCGAGCCGGTCAGCAGGGGTGAAGCTTGAAGTTATCCGAAGTGCCAAGCCAGGGACCCAGCAGGGAAGGGGAGATACCACCGCAAAAGCCTTGAGGAGCTCACGGCATTCAGAGTAGTGAATCAGAGGGTCCAGTGAGAGACCAGGAGCTCAAGGGGGCTGAAGAACTACAAGGAGAAGTTGTAGTACAGCTGAGAGAACTGTTATTTTGAGTTAGGAACTGTTTAAGTACTGTTACCATAGGAGACAGCAATCCTGCACGTGCAGAAGTGGCACCTTGCTGGGGCCTTTCCCCGTACGGCTGTCCTCCTTTTGAAGTCTCGGAGTCCGCCAATTGAAATTGCAACTACTTAAGGGTGTCCTGGCCCTTGCAAAATATGAAAAGGACTGTCAAAGAAATAAAACCTCTTTTACATCCAAGAAGTGTCTGGCGCCCAATGACTTTTATCACCTTAACACCCACTATGCCTCACAACCCACCTCATATTGAAGGATTTCAGTTATCTTTGGCCTTGAAGGTTCTCATTAGACTGGAAGAGGTAAGAGATTCTGTTATATCTGCAGAAACTCGAGTGGACCAGGGCTGGAGCATAAGGTGTCCCAGCTTTTTATTTTTTAAGGTTAGTACATTTGGATCTCTACAATGTCCATAGGTCGAAGCAGCACATACTGATTTTGTTTTGTTTTTTCAATGCACCTAAAATAGTGTATTTAGATATCTAAAAGTGTCAGAAATTGGTGGCCTCTGTTCTCTTTCAGCAACTGCTCCACATGACCAACCTCCTTCCTGGAATCCATTTCTATTGGCCATGTGTGTTTACTTTACCTGCTGACTCAAAGCCTAACTTTAATTTAGCAGAAAACCTCCTCTTCAGCATCTCCCAAAAAATGAATTCATACACTGATCTGAGATGCTCCTATTTCCCATACTCCATTGGGCACAATTACAAGATTAGGGTGCAGTGTTTGCCAGAACTACAGAGAAAAAAAGCCTGTAGGTGCTTATTTCTGATAATTGTAAAATGAGCAAACATAGTGGCCGGCAGTGGGGAAAGGGAATAGAATTATGCATCACTAGAGGGATCACCAGCACAAGGAAGGATATATAGATCTTTGGAAATACCTTCTTTAGAATACTAGGGTTGATTTACTAAAACTGGAGAGTTCAAAAACCGGTGTAGCTGTGCATGGTAGCCAATCAGCTTCTAGCTTCAGCTTGTTTAATTAAGTTTTGAAAAAAAAAACTGGAAGCTGATTGGTTTTATGCAGAAATACACCAAATTATGCACTCTCCAATTTTAGTAAATCAACCCCACTGCGTCCAGTTTTCGAGTCCTCTCGTACAAAAAAAAGATACTGATGAGGTAGAACGTGTCCAGAGACGGGCAACATAAATGGTGAAAGGTCTGAAACATATCAGGAGAAGCTGCAGGAACCAATTCAGGAGAGACTGCAGGAACCAATTCAGGAGAGACTTGTAGGAACCAGTACACTTTGGAGGAAAGAAGGGAAGGGGGGCACATGACTGAGCCTTGAAATACATGAAGGATGAGAATAAAATTCAGGAGGGCAGGACTTTTAATATGAAGATCACAAACATGGGGACATGACCTCAAACTAGATGGTGGGAAGTTCAAAGCTAACCTTAGAAAGTATTATTTTACGGAAAGAGTAGTTCATGCTTGAAATAGTAATGAGTTTGGGTTGTCAATGACATTGACCAAATATGGTCATGTGGCCATAATAGGGGCAAACATAGGTTTGGACAAAATCCAAGCTGATTCCTACTATGAGCAGACTTTCAACAGTGAATTAGTCAGCAGTAGGTGAATGAAAATATTGGACAAGCATAGATCTATAAAAAAAGTTTTTTAAAAAATTTAAAAGGGGCAGACTTAATGAACCACTTGGTCTTTTTCTGCCACTACTCTTCAAATTTTCTCAGTTCTAGGCAATGCCCTTATCCAAAATAAAACAGATAGTTCAAGGTAATTATTGCAACGACTGTTTCCCTTTTCTTTATCGATAAAGAGCTTACAAGGAGAGGGATTTTTCCTAAAATATTAATTTACAGTACTTACTCTTTGAAATAGCTCAGCCATGTTCAGGTGTGTTTCTGTTTTACCAGGTCACAAATATAAAAGAGTAAAAAAGGAGCTCCTCCTAGTACTTTTCAATCCTCCGATCTGTAATTTTTGTTTCTCCTGCAAAAATGCTGATTTTTTTGGCTTCTGCTGTTCGCCACCTACCATAATCTGTGCCTATGGATAAACGCTGCCTGAACACAACCTGCCCAAAATCAGATTTTGTTTGGCTTTGGAGCTTCACTCAATTACTTCTTTGCAGGAGTATTAAGTAAAGACCAGACACTCTTGGAATAAAATTGACTTTACATTTATGACCATTATTGTATAGCAGAAAAGTATCCAATACAGCTGTTTAAGGTATGTTTAGAGTGGTGAGCATCAGGGACAATTTAATACTCACCTTTATTGTTTATTGACTGGACAGGAGTGTTTCTGTCTACTGGTACCATATCTACCACATGTACACACTTTGTTGTACAGCTAAGTGCATTTTGGTTCGGTTAAGGCCCATACTCACGAATGGACTTTTTGACAACAAACATGCAAATTAGCTGTTTTAAAGCAACATCCGACCGTGTGTACGCTCCATTGGACAAACTTTTTCGGTTTTCATCGGACAAATGTTGGCTGTGCGAACAGACAAACTTTGCGGCAACAAAAGTCCTACGTCGGCATGCTCAGAACCAATGATCAAAAGATCAGACAACAATAAAGAAGTTGACCAAAGGGTGGCGTCGGAAAATTGAACGTTCTCTTTTGAAGTGTCGTCAGTACGTTGAAACGTCACTACTTTCGTGTTCATTGCCTAAAAAGTCCTGCCGTGTGTATGCAATACAAGTTCACGGCCAACGCCCTTTGGACAGAAATCTACGGAAAAGTTTGTTTAAAGTCCAATCGTGTGTACGAGGCTTAAGAAGACCTGTAAAAGCATTAACTGCTAAGATTAAAATAAAGGTAGATGTAAACCCTAACTGGGTGTCATTTAGTTTACTTAAGCACTGTTAGCGGGATTTACTAAAACTGCTGCGCACAGAATCTGGTGCAATTGCGCATAGTAACCTATCAATTTCTAACTTTAGCTTGTTCAATTAAGCTTTGACAATAAAACCTAAAAGCTGATTTGTTACTATGCACAGCTGAACCAGATTTTGCAATTTTTTTCCCATAAAATATTGTTTGTATTGTATATTGCACCCATTCTCAATCTCGGTTCCATGGAGCCCTAGGATTCCTCCAGGGATGGCTAGGAGTTCCTTGAGCTGTAGCTAACTGACCTCCCAACTGTTGGTGTCTGCATAGTTCCAAATCCATCGCCACTTGGCAGAGCCAGCAGTATGGCCGCAAGGGTGTCATTCTGGCCACCCCTGTAAGGGTGTGCATTCTTCCTACTTACAACCACCAATGTGAGGGGCATTTTCCCAATGACCCTAAATCAGTTCATCTTACTAGGGGTTCCCTGAGACCTGAAAATAATGTCAAGGGTAGGGATGAGCTTCGAGTTCGAGTCGAACTCATGTTCGACTCGAACATTGGCTGTTCGCAAGTTCACCGAACAGCGAACAATTTGGGGTGTTCGCGGCAAATTCGAATGCCGCGGAACACCCTTTAAAAGTCTATGGGAGAAATCAAAAGTGCTAATTTTAAAGGCTAATATGCAAGTTATTGTCATAAAAAGTGTTTGGGGACCTGGGTCCTGCCCCAGGGGACATGGATCAATGCAAAAAAAAGTTTTAAAAACGGCCGTTTTTTCAGGAGCAGTGATTTTAATAATACTTAAAGTCAATCAATAAAAGTGTAATATCCCTTTAAATTTCGTACCTGGGGGGTGTCTATAGTGTGCCTGTAAAGGGGCGCATGTTTCCTGTGTTTAGAACAGTCTGACAGCAAAATGACATTTTGAAGGAAAAAACTCATTTAAAACTACCCGCGGCTATTGCATTGCCGACAATACACATAGAAGTTCATTGATAAAAACGGCATGGGAATTCCCCAAAGGGGAACCCCGAACCAAAATAAAAAAAAAAAAATGACGTGGGGGTCCCCCTAAATTCCATACCAGGCCCTTCAGGTCTGGTATGGATTTTAAGGGGAACCCCGCGCCAAAAAAAAAAAAAAAAAAACGGCGTGGGGTCCCCCCAAAAATCCATACCAGACCCTTATCCGAGCACGCAACCTGGCAGGCCGCAGGAAAAGAGGGGGGGACAAGAGTGCGGCCCCCCCTCCCTCCTGAACCGTACCAGGCCACATGCCCTCAACATTGGGAGGGTGCTTTGGGGTAGCCCCCCAAAACACCTTGTCCCCATGTTGATGAGGACAAGGGCCTCATCCCCACAACCCTGGCCGGTGGTTGTGGGGGTCTGCGGGCGGGGGGCTTATCGGAATCTGGAAGCCCCCTTTAACAAGGTGACCCCCAGATCCCGGCCCCCCCCCTGTGTGAAATGGTAAGGGGGTACATAAGTACCCCTACCATTTCACGAAAAAAGTGTCAAAAATGTTAAAAATGACAAGAGACAGTTTTTGACAATTCCTTTATTTAAATGCTTCTTCTTTCTTCTATCTTGCTTCATCTTCTGGTTCTTCTGGCTCTTCTGGTTCTTCTGGTTCTTCCTCCGGCGTTCTCGTCCAGCATCTCCTCCGCGGCGTCTTCTGTCTTCTTCTCCTCGGGCCGCTCCGCACCCATGGCATGGGGGGGAGGCTCCCGCTCTTCTCTTCTTCTCTTCTTCTTTTCTTCTTTTCTTCTTTTCTTCTCTTCTTCTCTTCTTCTTCATTTTCTTCTCCGGGCCGCTCCGCAATCCATGCTGGCATGGAGGGAGGCTCCCGCTGTGTGACGGCGCTCCTCGTCTGACAGTTCTTAAATAACGGGGGTGCGGGGCCACCCGGTGACCCCGCCCCCCTCTGACGCACGGTGACTTGACGGGACTTCCCTGTGGCATTCCCCGTGACGTCACAGGGAAGTCCCGTCAAGTCACCGTGCGTCAGAGGGGGGCGGGGTCACCGGGTGGCCCCGCCCCCCTCCGTTATTTAAGAACTGTCAGACGAGGAGCGCCGTCACACAGCGGGAGCCTCCCTCCATGCTAGCATGGATTGCGGAGCGGCCCGGAGAAGAAAATGAAGAAGAAGAGAAGAAGAGAAGAAAAGAAGAAAAGAAGAAAAGAAGAAGAGAAGAAGAGAAGAGCGGGAGCCTCCCCCCCATGCCATGGGTGCGGAGCGGCCCGAGGAGAAGAAGACAGAAGACGCCGCGGAGGAGATGCTGGACGAGAACGCCGGAGGAAGAACCAGAAGAACCAGAAGAGCCAGAAGAACCAGAAGATGAAGCAAGATAGAAGAAAGAAGAAGCATTTAAATAAAGGAATTGTCAAAAACTGTCTCTTGTCATTTTTAACATTTTTGACACTTTTTTCGTGAAATGGTAGGGGTACTTATGTACCCCCTTACCATTTCACACAGGGGGGGGGCCGGGATCTGGGGGTCACCTTGTTAAAGGGGGCTTCCAGATTCCGATAAGCCCCCCGCCCGCAGACCCCCACAACCACCGGCCAGGGTTGTGGGGATGAGGCCCTTGTCCTCATCAACATGGGGACAAGGTGTTTTGGGGGGCTACCCCAAAGCACCCTCCCAATGTTGAGGGCATGTGGCCTGGTACGGTTCAGGAGGGAGGGGGGGCCGCACTCTCGTCCCCCCCTCTTTTCCTGCGGCCTGCCAGGTTGCGTGCTCGGATAAGGGTCTGGTATGGATTTTTAGGGGGACCCCACGCCGTTTTTTTTTTTTTTTTTTGGCGCGGGGTTCCCCTTAAAATCCATACCAGACCTGAAGGGTCTGGTATGGAATTTAGGGGGAACCCCACGTCATTTTTTTTTTAAATTTTGGCCGGGGTTCCCCTTAATATCCATACCAGACCTGAAGGGCCTGGTATGGAATTTAGGGGGACCCCCACGTCATTTTTTTTTTTTAATTTTGGTTCGGGGTTCCCCTTTGGGGAATTCCCATGCCGTTTTTATCAATGAACTTCTATGTGTATTGTCGGCAATGCAATAGCCGCGGGTAGTTTTAAATGAGTTTTTTCCTTCAAAATGTCATTTTGCTGTCAGACTGTTCTAAACACAGGAAACATGCGCCCCTTTACAGGCACACTATAGACACCCCCCAGGTACGAAATTTAAAGGGATATTACACTTTTATTGTTTGACTTTAAGCATTATTAAAATTACTGCTCCTGAAAAAACGGCCGTTTTTAAAACTTTTTTTTGCATTGATCCATGTCCCCTGGGGCAGGACCCAGGTCCCCAAACACTTTTTATGACAATAACTTGCATATAAGCCTTGAAAATTAGCACTTTTGATTATTCATGTTCGTGTCCCATAGACTTTAACGGTGTTCGCATGTTCGAACGAACTTTTTTCCTGTTCGCATGTTCTGGTGCGAACCGAACAGGGGGGTGTTCGGCTCATCCCTAGTCAAGGGTTCCTCAGAGGTGAAACTGTTGAGAAAGCCTGGTATATTGTAAATTCTACCCTTCTTTGCATCTCAGTGCAAGTGATGTTCTCCAGTCCCCCTTCAAGCACTTCCTATCTACATGCACTCGGTCCATTATCTGCTGCACATCATTGCCTTGAACCAGTTTAAGGCTGGGTTCACACTATTGCAAATTGGATGGAGGTTTCCCTGCATCCAATTTGCATAGTAGGAGATTGTGACCGGCTCTCTATGGCTCTCTCCACAGCAGCTCCGGTGCGAATTGCACAGGAGTCATGTGCGTTTTTTGGTCAGTTTCAGGCCCGAATTCAGCCCCAAATTTGGGCTGAAATTGGACCTGAAACGGTGAATGGAGACGCACCGGACTCCTGCTGTGAGCCGCTGCATTGTCCAGTGTGAACCCAGCCTTATGGTAGTGGACCATGCCTGCACATTGTGTGTTCGCATGGCAGCTTGCAATCTCAAGGGCACTTGTGACAGGTTCAAAATGCAAGAGCACAATTGCAAGAAAAGGACATGTACGAACAAGGCCCTTCATGGCAGGATCACCAGGTATTAATGAAAGCAGTAAATTTAAAATGAATAAAAACAACTTTTTAAATTGTATTAACACATTAAATCTTAAAGGGTAACTCAACTTTCGTGGGGGAAAAAAAACAGCAAATAAAGAAAAAAATAATATAGCACATATAATTGCGACACTAATCATATTGTAATTGAATGTTATTAAAAATGACCTTTCCTTTTCAATCTGCAGCCGCTGTCATATTCTGAGAACGCATTACAATATGGCTACCTGGAGTTGTTCTGTACATGGAGTGTGTACTGACCACTCCCCAGAAACATCATTTCCTGCTCGTGTGATTGGCTCACCAATTTTCCCAGAAGTCTGCACTAAGATACAAGTCAGATTTCAGGCATCCCCTGCAACAAAAATGTCATTTTTGGAGATATACTTTCAATAGGAGGACGTCTAAAGGGATGCAGGCCCAACAGCTTTCCTCATTAGTGCTCTGCAGGTGCACACCTGACAGTTAATTATGAAACCACTCCCATTAGACCCACTCAGTACAGAGGCACAGACAACCACACAGGGATTACTTCACAATAACAAAAGGTAGGAATCTGCAACAAAGGTTGCTATAATCCTTGCAATGTACATCAATCACTCAGAGGGGGAATGTTTTTCTTCTAAAAAAAAGTGGAGATACGCTTTAAATAAGATTTGATTGGGTGTAGTTATCATTTAATATTCACATAAGGCTTTATACAATGTATTTTACTAAAAAAATAAAATAAAATACAAATATTTTTTTTAATAGATAATAATGGTTTACAGGTAAAATTCTTTTGTGACACAACATTTTAAAATGTTAACCCTGAAGTCCAATATTGAAGGATAGATCTATGAACATTTCTAGAAACATCACATTTGTCAGAGCCAAATTCACCTTTCCTGTTGTAAATCTTATTCCTTTGTCCTTCGTATGCATTTGTAAGGCATCCGTGGAAGCTCAGCGTGTTAATATATGTGTACTCCGGGGCTGCAATGAATATGTAAATACATGACAATTATGTCATTTTTCATGGTAACACACGGTAAAGGTTTAATATTGTTTGGCTATTCTCTGAAGCATGGCATCAACTGACATGAAACAAAATGATTTGCTAATATTATTATTGTTGAGTAATAGCCCAACTCATTATTGTCCTTCTATAAACCATTAGCACTTTTGTTTAAATAGTTTGAATGGAAATGTCTTGTTTATGGGCGAGATCGGCTCCTTTTGAAGCCAGGAGCATTGTGGGTTTATGAGAAACAGTGGGGTACCTTTCCATGCATGGGAAAATGCCTTTTGCTCTGGGCAAAATAAAAAAAAAGACTCCTTTGTGATTTCATTAGCTCTTTCTTTGTGTGGGCTGTAGAAGAAAGAGGTTGAGCCTTAAGAATGTGGCAAAGAAAAAAAAAAATCACATTAAAAAAGGTTCTGCATTTGATGAATTCATTTCCCTATGTAAATCGCTGTTATGCGCAAGGATAAGCGGGAGCATGGCATTAAATGAAGTGCAGGCGATCCTATGTAGATCTTTATTAACACCTGGCGGTTTATAGATGAGAGTTGGAAAAGGATGATTCTTTGTAACAAGTCACTTATATTGCTTGTCAAAGCCAACTTTTAAATACAGACAGACAGAAGCAAAAATGTATATTTTAAAGTTAATGAATATTTTTAGATTATTAAAAAAAATTGTATTATTATTAGCAGTAGTAGTATTATTTTTGTTATTATTATATGTGTTATTAATAATATTACTAATATATTGGTATTATTATTATCAATATTACTATTATTATTTTTATTATTATTATTATTATTACCATCATCATCATCGATATTACCAATATTATTATTATTAGTAGAAGTAGTAGTATTTTTATATTTATTATATTATTATTGTTATTAATAATATTACTAATATTGGTATTATTATTATCAATATTACTGTTATTATTATTATTATTATTATTATTAATATTATTATTATTACCATTATCATCATCGATATTGCCAATATTATTATTATTATTAGTACTGTAGTAGTATTATTATTATATCATTATTGTTATTAATAATATTACTAATATTGGTGTTATTATTATCAATATTACTATTATTATTAATATTATTAATATTACCATCATCATCATCGATATTACCAATATTATTATTATTATTAGTAGTAGTATTATTATTGTCATTAAAATATTATTATTATTATTATTATTAATAATATTACTAATATTGGTGTTATTATTATCAATATTACTATTATTATTATTATCATCATCGATATTACCAATATTATTATTATTATTATAGCAGTATTAAACCCAAAAGCAAACATTTATTCAAACATAATTTTAAGATATGATGGGGTGCATTAGTCTTCTTTTTTTGGCTTTAGTTCCTATATTTTAATCTGGTGATCTGGTCAGTAAGTCTGTTGTTTTTTTTTCAAATGAACAAGCTGTCCTGCAAATGTATCAGTGAAACCATTTAACACTGACAGAGGTGCTTAAAATGATCAACTTTTTTATTTATTTATGTAAAACCTTTATACCAAAATGAAAAAAAAAAAAAAAAAAAAAAACTTTGTTGTCGTAACTGCTTTTAAAATATTAGCTGGAGATTGGCTTCAATTTAAATCTGCTAGTACAGCTAACACTGCCTTCCCCCCAAACTGACAATACTGCTGTCCACAGATGCCCCCTGTGTTTAAGTCTCTGTTCATCCAGAGTGGTGGCACTCTAGTACAGGAGGAGTGTTACCGGCCAGGTTACCAGGTGAAAACAGAGGGGAAAAGAGCTTAAAAAAAAGAAAACGAATGCAGCCACCACATCTAATGATTAGTAAGCTGCAATATATTACATTTTTGGTTTTGGGTTAAATATTGATTTCAATTATTAAAACAGGTGTGTGTTATCCCTCGCTCCCTAACCTAATGTGTCCCCTTACTTCCAACTTGTGTCTGATGGCTGCAACCAAATAATTGTGTTCCCACAACTGCAAACGAAATAAAATCAAAAATGTTGGCTGCACCTATTCGTCTGCAATCTGATTAACGTTTTTAAACCAAAAGCTTACTTTCAAACTACAAAACTACTTTTATTATTCAGTGACAGACTTTCTCATGTACAATAAAATAAAATAAAACAAATGTGACAGTCCCAGATCAGTATAGTTCAATTAGTAGTGCTTTTCTTCTTTCAAATATTTTTCCCTTTAAATGTGCGTCTTGATATCCCGCCGTTTTTCCACCTTCACCCTTTTGGATTAATACAATTGTGCATTGACTCTCACCACCTTTTACCACTGCACTCACCTCCAGTTTAGACTTGTTCCCAAGTCAAAAAATCGCCTTGCCCTGCTGGGGTTAATTCCAGGATCCTCAACTGTTCAATCTCCTTTCACTCTCCTCACTGAGCTGGCTTTGTCTGGACTTCCTTTCCTCCGCGTCCCCTCAGTATAAAAGATACACCCTCATTGTGTAGTATATAAAGGTTTCACATTTATTGCATAATATCCACTTATATTAAAACTTAGACAGTGCCCTTTAAAAGATCATCCAACGGGGCATCAGCTCCCGTAAGCTCTTGTATGTTCCACAAACACAGTACTCTGTCACCCGACTCCGCCCGCGCGTATCGTCACGATCACATGACTTCCTCAGGGGTTCTAAGAAAGGTTTTCACTGAGTAATGAAAGTAGTTTTGTGGTTTGAAAAGTAAGGTTTTGGTTTAAAAACATTAATTGGATTGGAAATGGATAGGCGCAGCCAACATTTTTGATTTGATTTTGATTATTATTATTTTTGTCATTATTATAGTAGTATTATACTTTATTTCAAAAGCACCATCATTCTGTGCTTTTACATTTCTCATCAAATTAGATTTGTAGAGTTTTTAAAATATATTCTTCCCGTACTATTTATTAATTTATATAGTTATTTATTCATTTATTTATTTATTTTGCTTATATTTGTTCTATTTGTCTTCACCAAAAGACAGCTATGCAAAACACCTTAAGCTTAAAATAGAACTGAAGGCAAAGCCTTTTTTTTTCAATTTGGATAGAGGGGAGGATTTTGGAGAAGGGAAAGGTTATAACCCCCTTTGGGTTTTTTTGCCATTTGTGTCCCATTGGGGAGATTGTGTCCCATTGGGGAGATTTCTTCTCACTTCCTGTCCCATGGTCAAAACAGGAAATAGGAAATTCTACGAAAGTGAGGAAATTCCAGGGTAGTCAACAGAGTCACCAGAACTAGTGTACCTATTGGAAGATTTCACCTATATTGAGCATCTTGTCCTTGGTGAAGGCAGGGATATCGGATTGCACAAACAGCTGTATGACTGTGAGAATGGACACATAGCTTTCCTCTCTCCTGTCATAGAGTGAACATTAGAGAGAGGTGTAGCATGTTTCGCAAACCGAATGCCATTAAATATTAAAATGCACTTGTGCCTATATTATAGACAAGTATTTACAGTACATATACTTATCAAACAGGAAAATTGTTTTTAAAATAAGCCCTCATTGACCTCTGTAACTGTGGGCACTGTGGAGGTAACTAACGTCTTACAAGCACCTGTATTTCTTTACATTAGAAGGCTGGCGAGGTGCAAAGTCCCAGCTGCCAGAGTAAAAAAGAGGGAAGAGAAGCTTTGATTTTACTGCCTCTGCTGTGAACTTTAAAGATTACATTCTCCTCAAGGCCTATAGCTACAGTTATGAATTAGGGTTTGTTTTGAAATGTAGTTAACCCTACCATTGAACTTCTCTTATTTGCTCCATTATGATCTGGAAATATTCTATTGAAAGTGTTTTGTCATATACTGTATGTTTGATACTACAGAGAAGGTTACTAAACTTTTCTTCGACATCCAACTCATCACCTGCTCTTGGACCCCATTCCCTCACAAATACTCCAGACAACCTCCTGTTCTATTCTACAGTCTTTTACTAACATCTTCAAACTATCCATCTATACTGGCAGCTTACTCTACCCCTAAAAAATTCACTAGTCACCCCCCTACTTAAAAAGCCCTGAACAACCCACCTACTTGCTCCTCTTTACCTCCAGACTTCTAGAAGCCTAGTCTACAACTGTCTAAGCTGCCTCCTCACTGATAACAAACTTTTCTTTTTCTTTTTTTTTTTTTCAAATATAAATTTTATTCAACTTCCGGAGAAGAAACACCAGCATAACAGCTTATACATAGGCATGTGAGAAATGGTGAGGACGCAGCCTCTGTCAATAGAAAAGGAAATGAGGACGCAGCCTCTGTCAATGTAAAATTCCCACTTCCAACAGTTTAGAAAACATAGTGGTAAAGTGTAGTCATAATGCCTTATACTGCATTGCTATATGATCCAGTAGGGCCTTCCTTCTCCATTTTCCATTTTCAAAAAGATTCAAGAAGAAATATTTCAAAGTAAGGAAAGAGAATAAAGACAAAGAGGTAGAATAGCAAAGTAGGAGGAGGAGGGTAGAGAAACAGTAAAAGGGGGGTAGGGGTAAGGGGACACATGGGGCCCATGGAGGCAGCAAGTGCGTCCGCTCCCACCACAGAGAGCCATCCACCCCCACCAAAAAATAAAGGGGGGGGGGAATGCTAAGCAGGAGAGCTATTTCCCAGGAGGTTCTGTCCCATAACAAACTTTTCTACCCCTACAGCCTGGCTTTTACCTGCAACAGTCTACAGAAACTACCCTTCTAAAACTCACTAATGACTTACTAACTACTAAAACAATTGGCCACTACTCAATACTTGTAGACCTTTCTGCTTCCAATTACTTGCCCTTCAAGACTCTACTCTTATCTGGTTCTCCTTCTACCTATCTAAGTTCTCTTTTAGTGTCACCTACAATTCTACCTCCTCCTCACTTCTTCATCTTTCCATAGAGGTCCCCCAAGGCTTTGTCCTTGTACCCCTTCTATTCGCTATCTACACCTCCTCCCTCCTCGCAATCTTTCAAAAACTGGGTTTAAAATATCCCCCCCCCCATGCCAGCCAAGTTACTGGGTGTAATCCTGGACTCTGACCTCTGCTGCCACACAACCAATCACTGTCCAAATCGTGCCACCCTCGCCACTATAATATTTGAAAAATATGCCCATTTTTAAACCAATGCAATTACCAAGCTACTAATTCACTGTTGTCTTGACTATTGTAAGTTATCTCCACCACAGCATGGTTAAAGCCTGCTGGAGAAAGGATTAAGGTAACAATTACAGCTTATAAACTGCAGACAGTTTGTATGTAAAATATAAAGACATACAAATACTGTATATAGAAATAAGAAAATCTAGGGGAAAAAAACAACAAAGTCATTAAAGCATAACTACACCCCATAGTTTTGGATAGAGTAGAGAATAAATAAAATATCTGTCATATTTTTATTTCTTTATATAATGCCACTGGGGCAAAGTTAACTTCACTTCCTATTCTTATGATGCCCACACAAGAAATGAGAAGGAAGAAAGGAGCAGCGGGGGAGATTTACAAAAAATCAAGAGTGCATAATCTGTTGCAGCTGTGCATGGTAGCCAATTAGCTTCTAACATCATCTTGCTCAATTGAGCTTTGGCAATAAAACCTGGAAGCTGATTGGTTTCTATGCAGAGCTGCACCAGATTTTGCACTCTCCAGTTTTAGTAAATCACAATGATTGTCTGAAGTTCCAATCTTTCTCTACTTTGCTGAAAAATATGTGTCTGTTTGGGTGTGTGACTTGACTGTTGTATAACAGATGTAACTCTACCACCACTTGTATACCCCAATCTCTTAACGTTACCATATGACCACACCAAGGTTGGAGTTAACAAGGCCGTAACAGCCTAATTTATTTAAACAAATATATATATTCAAATTAACATAAAACATCGAAACATCTGTTAATCAACCCATCAATCTCCTAGCGTTGGTCTTTGCAGGAACTTCATAACCATCTGTGGAAAAACAATACTGCACTGCGGTACCTCTCCAAGTGTATTAATAGGCCTCAAGCCGACAGGCTGGCTCAGAGACAACCACTAACCGCAGAGCCCCCATTAACACTTTCCAGGTAATCTCCATTAGCTGGAAACCACCATCAAGACCCATAGCAACGATAGTTCCTGAACTCTTCCTTCTGAAATATCTTCCTTCCCCTGCAAAGACCAACACCCGCCACTGCCACGACATCCAGGATTCAACGAACCTGTCCTAAAAGAAAAGCAAGAAAAAACAAAACGGCCAAAACAATGAAGCCAAAGGGAGGGTGGGCGGGAACTTTTCCCAAAACTGTGATGACTCATAGGGAGGGGCCTCCCTTTTATCTCCTCTCCAACCCCTCCCCCCAGCACCAACCTGATACACTCCCTCTCCTGATACCATTACCCTGTTTCTCCTGTCATGTAAGCCCTCCGCCTATGTCATTTCATTTGCTTTGCTCGGGGCTTTTCTTTATTGAAGAGATTTTTCATCACTTACTGATAGGAAGTGAGGGAAAATATCCACAAAAGAGGCAGAGACAACAGTAAAACAGAGGCTAGCCCCCCCCCCCCCCCCCCGCAGGCATTGCTCATTTTGTCTAGGGCAGTGGTCTCCAAACTGTGGCTTGTGGGCCATATGTGATCCTTTTCTTGCCTTTACCTGGCCCCTGGGGTACTATTCCTCCCACTGATACAATGCACTATTCCTCCCATTGACTCCAACAATAAGGCCAAGTACTACTGACACCAACAGTGGGAAATAATCCCTCCCACTGACACGATGGGGCCCTATTTCTTCAACTGACACCAATGATGGGGCTCTATTCCTCCCACTGACTCAGACAATGGGCACTATTTCTTCCACTGACACCAATGAAAGAGCAACATTTTCCCACTGTAGGAGCCACTTGGTTTAAAAATGTTCACCCTGTGTGTGCAGCCAGGCGGGGGGCATTCCAGCCCGACAGCCAAGCAACCGGCATTTGTAACAGTCACTCGCAGTCAGAGAACAGTCAATTGAATTGTTGTTTTATATTTATTGGGGTATTTTAACTTGGATAGGGTATAGGAAAGGTCCAGGATGCCATTAATCCATTAACTTTGTACAATGAGGACTCTGTCACTTTAAATGATCTTCAGACTGCCCAAGAGAAGCCTCTCTTATGTGGCGCAGTCTCTTTCACAGAAAAACTTCACATGCACTACATCAACTGTACTTCCACTCCTCTTCATACCCCACAGTTTCCAAATGCAGTATAACACAGTCCTCATATAGCAAGGGGTGGGATCCCTTCTGGCATCTCTGGAAACTAGCTGGGCCCTGTGCCTGCCTGGCTGCTTCTATTCCCTATTTGGCTATAGAGGTTCAAACGAACAGATGCTCCACATTCACTGATCCTTGTTTCTAAGGGGGACGGTTACTCACAGTGCAGCTCGCTAGGGTGCATGCTCTTCACCAGCCTTAGGAATGCCAGCAGCCAGTCCTCACTGTGGTGAAGGAACAAAGGTGGCCACCTCAACCACACATCCAGCCAGAAGCAGCACCTCCCTCCACCCGGGGGCCCCTCCTGGCTCAGCATTCCATCACTTCATCTCTATCTCTGCACACAACCCCCCGCATGTCAGGCCCCAGCAGTATTTATCTGGTGCCTGCCCCCATCAAGCTCTCAGCTTGGGATTGGCTAGGGCTCCCACAATACTGCTAACCAGGGGCTCTCTTCCCTGTCAGTCAGTCCCTGGGCAAACCCTGTAGATTTCTACCCAGGATGCTGAGGGGGACCCAGTAAAGCTAGCCCACCTGGGTCTGCCCTGCTAACCAAAAAGAAAAAGATTTACAGACATTAGTACCTTTAGGGTGCTACACCACTAATACCAATAGGGTACCATTCCCCCCACTGACAATCAGGCAACATTCCTTCCACTGACACCAACAGTAAGATAGGTACTTACCTCCGATCAGCAGCATCTCCATTATATGGTGGGAGATTATCTAGGGGTAAAAACAGACATGGAGTGCTTTCCAGACGACCATCCACTGAGCTACTGGGTCATGAGAATAGATCAATGGCCAGAACTTTCCCAGTATGCAGTTGAGTTGCTCATCTGCCCTGCATCCAGCGTGCTTTCCGAACGGGCATTCAGTGCTGCCAGAGGTTTTTTTGACAGATAAAAGAGCGATTCTGTCCACAGACTCCGTTGGCCGGCTGACATTTATCAAAATGAATCATTCCTGGATTAGCAGCAGCTATCAAGCCCCTGATGCCGATGACGCCAATTAAGTGTTTTTGGGATGTGAAATCTCTGCAAGACTGTCTAGACTGCCTAGCTTTGTGGGTGTTGATTTTATCTGGAAGAAATGTTTTGGTATAGGTTTCATGGGCACAATTAACACCCAAGGACCAATTTTTCCGCACCTGTTTGATAGGTGCCTATAATTAAAATGTTTTACAATACGGTACCTCTTTAGGGTTATGGTGTGATGGCGCCACCAACACCCAAAGCCAAATTTTTCCATACATGTTACTTCTATCTTAAGTCTGCGAAACAGTCACCAATTTATCCAAAAAATCTCTAATCTTGTTCCCAGTGCACTAAATTGAGGTCTCATCATACTGGCTCCCCAAGCCGTTGTTTACAAAATAAAGAAAGCTTGCAGGGAAAATGTCATTTTTTTTCTTTATAAATGTCATTTTTGCTGCAGCAGGTTCTATACATGGTATGGATGTGTCACTTTACAGGCACACTAAGGGAACCCCCTCCCCAGGTACTACATTTTAAGAAATTTTTAATTTTTATAATTTTAGTTTAAGCATCATGAAAACACTGCTCATTTAAAAATTATCTTTTTAAAAACTTTTTTTGCATTGATACATGTCCCCCAGGGCAGTACCCGGACTCCCATACCCTTTATATGCCCAATAACTTACAAATAAGCCTTCAAAATGGGCACTTTTGATTTTTCTAGTTCAGGTCCCCTAGACTTTAACCTCCCTGGCGGTATGATTATTTCAGATTTTTGATGCTGAAAGCGGTACAATTATTTAGCTTGGAAATTTGGCGTTTTATATTGTAGGCCTGTAATTCCTTTTTAAATCTGTCCAAACAAGAGTCTAGTATACATCCCGGGTATGATAAAGTTTAAAGCACGAAATCATAAATTATAATATAATAAATAGCTATAAATAATTATAACAAATATTAATATAATAATAATAAAAATTATTCAATAATGTAATCAAATCAAAAACACTGAAATTTGCTCAGTTGCAGAATTGTCGCTGTCATTACTTTAAGTGTTTGATGACGAATTTCCCCACAAATCACTATCGCTCAATTCTGCAAGTGATTCTAATTTATTATCGCTGTTTTCTAGTTGGTCTAAACCCACTTTTGATGTAAAGGGAGGGTTTTGGTTGCTATGGACAATCTCCAGTTTCCAGGCAGAAAGAACAGTATTTATAATATAAAACTGCATGCAGGGCACTGGACAGACCACTAGGGACAAAAGGGATGTGAAATAAATTGATACAGTAATGCCATCTGTAAGATTACAGTGTACTGTATATGTATTGTGTTTTTTACTTTTTGAATTTGGCGCCGTGCTCCGTCCCCGTGCGTCTCAACGCTCGCAGGGAACGGAGCTCAGCTCTGTGATAGATCCGGCAGAGGACGGCTCGCACACAGAGCAGGGAGACAACACGGGATCCTGGGAACAAGGTAAGTAACGTACCAGGATCCTGCGATGCGATTCCGAGTGTGGCTCGGGGTTACCGCTTTTGGTGCTGAAAATCCACCCTGAGCCAACACTCGGGAATACAGCCAGGGAGGTTAATGGGGTTCGTTGTTCAGCTCCGAACTTTTGCAATGTTTTAAAGTTCTGGTGTTAACCGAACCGGGGGGGGGTGTTTGGCCCATCTCTAGTTGAGAGTAATAAAGTCTGGACCCTAAGTATAGCAGAACAACAGCTGAGACTATGGGGTTGATTTACTAAAGGCAAATAGACTGTTTACTCCGCAAGTGCAATTGCTCCAGAGCTTAGTAAATGAGGTGAAGCTTCACATTGCAAAGAATACCAATCACATGCAACGAGAAAAAAACAGGGTGCAGCAATCACAGAAAAAACACGTGTAAACTTGTCGCCCAAAAAGAAGCAAGAACTTCTTTTTCGGGTGACAAATGCACATAGGGCAGTCCATTGAAGTGAATGCGCAACATGCTAAATCGTGTGAAAATCACACAACAAAAACTGCACGTGGGTACATGAATCTGTCACCCGCACTGACGGTTGTCATCTTGAGGCATGTCGGAAATTCTAAAGAGTGTCTTAGACATTCTACCCAGAATCACGTGGAATCATCCTATCATTTCTAATTAATTTCTCCATGGGCACTATCCCTTATTTGAGTTTAAAATTGGCACCCTCCACATCTATGTAAGGTGGGGGAAAGCAAATGGGACTTTGTGTGTGCCATCCAGAATTCTTACACATAAAGACATAAAATCAGTACAATATTTATTCCATGATTATTATTATTATTATTATACAGGATTTATATAGCGCCAAAAGTTTCCATAGTGCTTTACAATATAAAGGGAGACAATACAGCGACAATACAATTCAATATAAGGTGGTTAGGAGGACCCTGCGAGCTTACAATCTAATAGGGTGGGTCTGGTGGTACAAAAGGTAATAACTATGAGGGATGAACTGATGGGAGAGATAGAAGATTTGGTTGTTAGCTGAAGGCAGGATAGGCTTCCCTGAAGAGATGAGTTTTTAGGGATCGTCTAAAAGTGGACAGAGTAGGAGAAAGCCGGACAGATTGGGGTAGGGAGTTCGAGAGGATGGGAGAGGCCCTGGATAAGTCCTAGAGACAAGCATGGGAGGAGGAGACAGGGCAGCTAGAAAGTAGAAGGTCTTGGGAAGAGCAGAGAGGATGGTTTGGGTGATATTTGGAGACAAGATTGGTGATGTAGCTTGGGGCAGAGTTGTAAATTACTTTATGTTATTGTTAGGGCTTTGAATTTTATACTTTGGGCAATGGGAAACCAGTCGAGGGATTGGCAGAGAGGGGTGTCAGACACTGAATGGTTGGTAAGGTGGATGAGTCTGGCAGCAGAATTCATGATAGACTGAAGGGGGGATAGCCTGGAGGGAGGTAGGCCAATGAGGAGGGAGTTACAATAGTCAAGGCAGTAGATAATAAGGGAGTGAATAAGTTGGAGCATATTTTGGAGATGTTACGGAGGTGAAGTCTGCAAAATTTAAACAGCGATTGGATTTGGGACTGAAAAGACAGGTCAGAGTCCAGGATTACACCTAGCACCCTGGCATGAGGGGAGGGACTGATAGTTGTATTATTGATCTTGATGGAGAATTCAGGGGAGGGGGCATGGACAGGAGGCAATATTATGAGCTCGGTTTTAAAAAGATTGAGTTGGAGGAAGTGGTGTGACATCCATGTTGACATGATTAAAAAACAGAATAGGTTACAGACACTTAAACTTTAACCATGTGTAGACCATTGCCCAATAACAGACATGGATTTCTTTTGCATGTACAACTCAGGATCCACGCCTAATGTATGTACAGTAAGTCAGTTCATTTTACAAAGGTAAAAATGACATATAAGTACAGAGGTAAATATATCTTTATGAATTCTTGTTAAAAATGGGCCCTAAGGTATAAAAGATATCTCCTAGAACCAGACTCAGGTCTGAGCCTCCAAACAAAAGGAAGATCAGTATACAGATTAAAAATCAATAACCAAATAATGCATGGTACAGTAATTTATGATTATGCATGGCTAATGAACATTGAACTGAAACCAAGAAATTAAAGTGAAACTGAACTAAACAATTTGAGGATTTGCTATCTTATAGGCCACATCTATAGGTGTTAATTGTGCTCAAGCAGTAACAATAAAAAATACCTTTCCTCCTAAAAAGAAGTTAATGTTTCTCCCGTACCAAGGTGCTCCAGTTCTGTGGCCTGATACCTGTATATCTGCAGCGCAAGACCATTCTAGACACTGTTGTCTTGGACTGCTGGATACCAGATTAGGAGTAGGGATGAGATTGGGTACAGTATGCCCAGGTCCTAGTCTGACCCTATCTAGGCTATCCTACCAGGAAGAAAGCTCTCAAGAGTGCCCCACCTATAATAAGCAGCTGGTCAGTACCTCAAAGGAGTCCTGCTGTGGCATTTTGTGCTGTTTGTCCTTTTTTTTCTTTTATGTATTTTCTAATAAAAATATTATGCAACAAAAATAAATGAAAAAAAAAATAAACGGCTGACGTATTCCCCACCCCGCAGCTGCATGTATACATGCACCTTGTACTGTATATGTGTGGCTGTGGGGTGGGGAATGCCTCGGCCGCTTATGATTGGTGGGGTGCCTGCAACAGGTTCCTGGCAGGATAGCTCAGGTGGGTTCGGAGTAGGATCCGAAAACACTTAAGTTCCTCCTTAATTAAGACCCATTCAGGCCAAAGTGACTAGTTCTCCATCCACTTACCCTTTCCCCACCAGCCCACTGATACTCAACTTCCACGCTTCTCCATCTCTCCTTTTCGATTGAAATTTTTCATTTGAAGAACATTCATTTAATTTTCTAACCGTTAAAAGGGTCAAATCAAGGATAATTTTCACCCTGAGGGTCAAGAAAATTCGAAGGAGCAGGATGGAAATTTTTTCTCGAACAAACAAATTTCAAATAGTGAATGATCTTGAAAGACCATTCATTCTAAAAAACGAATGTTAAAATAAAAAATTTTAAGTACTTTTGAATGCTATTCATCTAGTCATCGAATGCCCTGGGAATTTTTGTACAAATATTCTTATACAATATAAATGTTTGTTTGAAAATCTATGGCCTCATGCACATGGGCATATTAAAATATTCCTAAGCACACTGGAGCTTTCTGCAAGAAGCTGACAGAAAAATTCAACTTAAAAAAATGCTCATTATAATTACACACGTGTAATTATGCGCGTTTACATGCACATGGCGTTTAGAGGCGAATGCCTGTAAACTCATTCTATTGGCTAGAATGTTTAAATATTATAGCCACTAGAACACAAACATGAATCCATGGCTCCACTCAAAACTGGCTTCTCCTATACATAGACATACTGGGTCTTCATTGTAGTGGGTCTTCATTCTCCATTAAGAATATGAATTAAATGTCAGCCACACACCACTGAGCTCCTCTTGCAGTATTTTTTAATAATCAATGAATTTACTGCATACAGTAATGTCTACACTCAAAAAAACAACCTTCCTTGATGCGTTTCACCCCACATTGCCTTGTACTTCCCCTATCATTGTGAGCAAGCCAGGAGTGGTGAAACATGTCAAGGAAGGTTGGTTTTTACCAAGAGGAGCTAAGTGGAGTGCGGCTGACATTTTTTTCACATTATTGCCACTAGAATGTATTATTATATTGGTGCCGCGCAATATTATTATATACCATTCCTCAAAGTTCACATTTAATGACACTGTGACAAAGTAATAAAATAAACGATTAATACAATAAACAATTAATAAAACAAACGAATAAATGATAATGTTGTCAGGGCTGGGCTCAGCCCTTCCTTCTCTGAGCTGGCCGCTCAGCTGTCGGCTAATTGCCAGCTCCTTTCTCTCCACAGTGATGATCTGCTCGTCAGTCCTGGCTACATAAAGCCATCCAGCTCACTTCATGTCTGCCTTCACCTTTGGTCACATCTCAGAGACTTTCTCCTGCGTTCCTGTTGAAGACTTGCTCGGCTGATGTCCCTTCTGGCTCCTGATCCTGATTGCTGTACTACTACATTGATCTGTGGCTCTCTGACATTGGCATTGGCTGACTACCCGATCTGGTTACTGAACTCTGGCTATGTATTGACTACGCTTACTCTGTTTGACTTTTTATTATTATTAAACTAGTGTGATTAACTGTACTTCTGTCTCGGTCTGATTCATGGTTTCTGACAGTAGGCCGTTAATTCAGAAGATGCAGTCAGTCCACTTGTTGGTAATATTTTTTCCAGATTGATGACCAGGATCACCGCAGGGATCAGTTAGCCTTGGCGTTACAAACGCTCCTAAGCCGCACAGCTCACCTGGAGTCTCCCACTGTGGCTGCTCCGGTACAACCTGTGTTGAAGGCCGCTGCTCCAGTCTCTGTGCAGGCACCCGCCTCGAGTATTACCTCTATAAGAGGCATGTCTGGTTCCGCTCCGCTTCCCCAGGGATTTGGGGGGCGATCCAGTTCAGAGGGTTTCTCAACCAGGTTGAGATATACTTTGAGATGCTGCCCCAGGCATTTCCCACAGACAGAAGCAAAGTAGGTTTCATGATATCTTTGCTTTCTAAAAGAGCCTTGGCCTGGGCAAACCCTCTGTGGGAGACGCAAAAACCCGTGGTCCTGAGTTACCCAGAATTTGTGACTTTGTTTTATTATTAAACTAGTGTGATTAACAGTACTTCTGTCTCGGTCTGATTCATGGTTTCTGACAAATGTGCAGTCCTTCAAAAATATAACTTCTGTGACAATTGAAGTGTCTGTGTCCTTATTTATGATTGATTGTCCATTACCCAAATGATCGATACATTACATGATCTTATATCATCACGTGCATATTTCACCATATGCTGGGCAATTCCCCTTCATCGACATATGTATATATTCTCACCTCCTTAATTTGACCCAAAGTTGTTTTAGTTCTAAATACATCTTTCCCTTTAACCAGGGTTAGTATAGCCACAATTATTTTCCAGCTCAAGATCTCTGCCAGAACTCAATTCATTTCCATCCTCGTGCCCATTAAGGAATTTCTCCTCAAAATTTTAGAATAGACCATCATAGTGTATTAACTCTTCTTAAATACTTAATGAAATAATAGAATAAAACTAACAGTAAAATGTGCACTGTAGTGCACCAGCTGTGCACATTTTACTGTGAGTTTTATTCTATTATTTACAGTATAAAAGCTGATTTCCCCTATAGTCCTTGGTCACTCAGAAAATGGCAGGTCACAAACTTCTGGTTCAGCGGCTTGACAACATCAGCCCTGCCCTACGCGTTATGTCACTAATCACGTGACTTCATCAGGGAAACATTTATTAATTGTTTATTTTAATACTGTGTCACAGCAACGTTAAAATGTGCATTTTGAGGTATGGTATATAATAACATTGCATGGCACTAATATAAGAATATATGTTGGTATTTATATGTGAGAACACATAAAGTGTCAGTAACAATAGTTTTTCCACAAGATTAGAATAATACATAATTGCACTGAAGTTTCTTGTTTATGATAGCCACTAGAATGCATTTTTATGTGCTTTCATACACGCTTACGTGAGTTTATGCATGCTTAAGCACAGAAAAGCACATATATATATATATATATATATATATATATATATACGCCTCTCTGGAAAAGTTTGGGGCATTTTTGTATTTACGCCCCTAAACGCAGCTTAAACACCTGCATTTAGATGAGCACATTAGCTAACATGCAGCTGCATTTAAAGGTGTAAAATTCAGAAGCCCCTGAAAGCTTGCCTACTGGGCACTTTTACCCCCACTCCTGCCCAGGCCGATTTTCAGCTTTCAGCGCTGTCACACTTTTAATGACAATTGCACGGTCATGCAACACTGTACCCAAACAACATTTTTATCATTTTCACACAAATAGAGCTTTCTTTTGGTGGTATTTAATCACCTCTGGGTTTTTTATTTTTTGCTAAACACAAAAAATACTGAAAATTTGGAAAAAAATAAACATTTTTCATAGAAAAATTAATAAAATTTTGCATTTTACTTCACTGATAGGCACTGATGGACACTGATAGTTGGCACTGATGGGCACTGATGAGGCAGCACTGGTGGGCACTGATGAGGCTGCACTTATAGGTGGCACTGATGGGCAATGAGAGGTGGCACTGATGGGCGGTGCTGATAGGTACTGATAGGTGGCACTGATGAGCACTGATAGGTGGCACAGATGGGCACTGATAGGCATCACTGATAGGTGACACTGATGATGAGGCACTGATGGGTACCGATTGGCAGCACTGATGGGCACTGATAGGTGGCACTGGTGGGCACTGATTAGCAGTACTGATGGGCACTGATAGGTGGCACTGATGGGCACTGATTAGCACTGGTGGCAATGTTGGGAACGATTTCTCTTTAACGGAAGCCGATTATCGGCTTTCATCTTTTCTCCTCATGCTGTTATGCCCCGTACACACGGTCGGACATTGATCGGACATTCCGACAACAAAATCCTAGGATTTTTTCCGACGGATGTTGGCTCAAACTTGTCTTGCATACACACGGTCACACAAGGTTGTAGGAAAATCCGATCATTCTGAACGCGGTGACGTAAAACACGTACGTCGGGACTACAAACGGGGCAGTAGCCAATAGCTTTCATCTCTTTATTTATTCTGAGCATGCGTGGCACTTTGTGCGTCGGATTTGTGTACACACGATCGGAAATTCCGACAATGGATTTTGTTGTCGGAAAATTTTATATCCTGCTCTCAAACTTTGTGTGTCGGAAAATCCGATGGAAAATGTGTGATGGAGCCTACACATGGTCGGAATTTCCGACAACAAGGTCCTATCACACATTTTCCGTCGGAAAATCCGACCGTGTGTACGGGGCATAAGTGTGAGCAAAAAAAAGCCGATAACTGGCTTCTGTTTACATTGCGGGATCAGCTGTTATTGGCTGACAGCTGATCACGTGGTAAAGGGTCTCTGTGATTGGCCCTTTACCTTGATCTGTGATCAGCTGAGTTCGAAGAACTCGGCAATCACAGAGCGCACCGCCCGCGCACCGCAGGATGCCCTCCCGGCATTGTAAGCCTGTGCTGTAGCTGTCTTTCGGCTATAGCATGGGAAGGAACTGGTTAAAAGTGTATGGCCAGCTTTAGTAAATACCCAGTGCTTCTTGGTATGAGAGCGCATAAGACCTCACCAGACCTGAACACTGTCACATGACAAGGAGGTAGTTGTTGTAACCCCTTACATATACCCAGTGAAGTGGTGACAGGGGATGGACTTCCAGCTGACTGACAGCCTCAGCTCTGTTTCTGTGTGTTGTGTGAAAAGGGGGGTGTCTCTTCCCTCCAATCAGCTCTCAGAGCTCTCCTCACTGTATAACTGTATATATATATATATATATATATATATATATATATATATATATATATATATATATATAATGTGTGTGTGTGTGTGTATATATATATGTATATATAACGTGTGTGTATATATATGTAGCGGTACCCCCCGTGAGGGCTGCTGATTGACTCTATACCCCACTGGCTACCCCGACTCTGCAGGTCCTCTCTTACCTCTGACACCTTGGGTTCCATTCTGCAATAGGATGTTAGCAATGAGAAACTCACACAATGTCACTGAACCACTCAGAAGGTTTACTAGAGTGAAAAATGGAACACAATGAACAGTATGAATAAACACAAGCGATAATTGACAGTTGGTATCACTTAATTCAGATGTGCAAAACTGTTAACCTTATAGTCACCTCTGGGAGTGTATGTAAACTGGTTTACAGTGGGATAAGTATTCAATATCCTTGAAACATATATTAAAAACCTTCCCACTGAGGCCTCAATACACACACCTGTTTTGCAATATAATATTCCTTACATTCAAGAACACAGTGTAATGTCTAACATGTACTCAATGGCTCCCCTTAGGCTGTAATTCAAAGTTCAAACTTCAAGTAGAACAGCAATGCTTGGTAGAACAGGAAGAAAGTAAAAGTTCTTTAGCTCCAGATATCTTCAGCTAGCCTGCTGTTTAAACTGCAGTATTTGTAATCCACAAAGCAAAGGAAAAGAATGACTGTAGAATAAATGGTATGTTGATAACTGCACAAATATAGCACTTATAGATTCCTCCTTACATGTGAGTGTAATACAGTACTGACCTTACAGCGCAGGGAAGGCAGGGCCCCAAAGTTCAGCTGTATGATGCTTGTGAAGAAGTAAATTCACCTCCGTGGAACTACAAGTCTCAGCAGCAGTCTGTAAAAAGAACTCACTCAGCAATACTGTACTCTCTACTGGAATGGGCAGGTGCCCTCTCAACACAATGGACTCAAAGGCTGTGAGGCTCCGTCCGGAATCCCCTCCCGATGTCTCCATCTGGTGAAAATGGCGCCGCCACGCTGTGCTGCAACTCCGGATGGGCTGAAGTGCAAGGGCTTCCAGTTGTTCTGAAGCGCAGTCCAATCTGCTTGTTAGGATGGCAAAGATGTACTCTGAGATCCCTCAGAGGCGTGCAATCTGGCTCTTCGCTGTAAAGGCCGTAGTCCCTCACTCCTGGTCACACACAGACCTCCTGCTGGCAGGTGTTGAATGGCGTCCAGAGAGGCTGAAATCAGGCCGCGCCGGTCCTTTTATTACTGCTCCCCTCAGGCAGTGCTGCGTGCTTTGCATGGTTTGTATTGTAGTTCACGGCTGATCCAGCTAACAGAGTCACTTTCTCCTCCAAACTACATCTCCCACAATACTTTGCTGCGTTCCTTCTCAGGAATAAAAAGAACATCCTAACAGAACCCAGCAGGCACTAGAGGGAGCCAAATTCATTTGAAATAACAACAACTGTAATAAATATAGTAGCAAACCCTTGGCTACACACACATATATACAGTCAGGTCCATAAATATTGGGACATCGACATAATTCTAATCTTTTTGACTCTATACACCACCACAATGGATTTTAACTGAAACAAACAAGATGTGCTTTAACTGCAGACTTTCAGCTTTAATTTTAGGGTATTTACATCCAAATAAGGTGAACGGTGTAGGAATTACAACAGTTTATATATGTGCCTTCCCCCGGAAGACCACGGAAAACAACTGTGGTGGATGACCGAAGAATTCTTTCCCTGGTGAAGAAAACACCCTTCACAACAGTTGGCCAGATCAAGAACACTCTCCAGGAGGTAGGTGTATGTGTGTCAAAGTCAACAATCAAGAGGAGACTTCACCAGAGTGAATACAGAGGGTTCACCACAAGATGTAAACCATTGGTGAGCCTCAAAAACAGGAAGGCCAGATTAGAGTTTGTCAAACAACATCTAAAAAAGCCTTTACAGTTCTGGAACAACATCCTATGGACAGATGAGACCAAGATCAAATTGTATCAGAGTGATGGGAAGAGAAGAGTATGGAGAAGGAAAGGAACTGCTCATGATCCAAAGCATACCACCTCATCAGAGAAGCATGGTGGTGGTAGTGTCATGGCGTGGGCATGTATGGCTGCCAATGGAACTGGTTCTCTTGTATTTATTGATGATGTGACTGCTGACAAAAGCAGCAGGATGAATTCTGAAGTGTTTCGGGCAATATTATCTGCTTATATTCAGCAAAATGCTTCAGAACTCATTGGACGGCGCTTCACAGCGCAGATGGGCAATGACCCGAAGCATACTGCGAAAGCAACCAAAGAGTTTTTAAGGGAAAGAAGTGGAATGTTATGCAATGGCCAAGTCAATCACCTGACCTGAATCCGATTGAGCATGCATTTCACTTGCTGAAGACAAAACTGAAGGGAAAATGCCCCAAGAACAAGCAGGAACTGAAGACAGTTGCAGTAGAGGCCTGGCAGAGCATCACCAGGGATGAAATCCAGAGTCTGGTGATGTCTATGCGTTCCAGACTTCAGGCTGTAATTGACTGCAAAGGATTTGCAACCAAGTATTAAAAAGTGAAAGTTTGATGGATGATTGTTAATCTGTCCCATTACTTTTGGTCCCTTAAAAAGTGGGAGGCACGTATACAAAGTGTTGTAATTCCTACACCGTTCACCTGATTTGGATGTAAATACCCTCAAATTAAAGCTGAAAGTCTGCAGTTAAAGCACATCTTGTTCGTTTCATTTCAAATCCATTGTGGTGGTGTATAGAGCCAAAAAGATTAGAATTGTGTCGATGTCCCAATATTTATGGACCTGACTGTATATATATATATATATATATATATATATATATATATATATATACACATATATATACACTGTACTCTCGTAAAGTCTCATGAGATACCAGTATCAGGGGCCGTTCTCCACTGTTTGAAGCGTTTGTAGATCGCTTCACTCCTGCAAAGGAGAAGCGATCTACATAGCTTCATAAACTGGCACACAGAGGAGAACGATCTCCTCTAAAAATGCTGGAGAATGAAGCAGTGAAATTTTTTATTTCTGTTGAATTTTATTTATAAACTCAATCCTCAGTGCTCTGGATTGAGACAAGTACACATTATAGAGGTGTATGCTTTGTTCATTTTTCATGTCTGAGGTTTACAAACACTTTAACCCTGTGCAGGCTCTGACTCCACCCATGAGGAGCTTACACAGGGTTGGGATTCCGAGTTGTGATCTTCAGGTACTTTAAGTGGAATTTACACTGAAAGTAGAGGTCCGTTTTAAGAGGAAGTTCACATTTTGGGTAAAAAGGTCAGCTGCTGTGAAAAAGTGCCCTGGGGTCCCCACCTCCAAATAGGCAAAATAAGTAAAATTCAAATGGCGTCTCCAATCTTGTAAAACAAAGACAAAAATATCTGGATAATTGGGAACAGCGGGGCTCCCATGCCACACCATCAAATAGCAAGTACATTTTGGCAGCTTGAAACCATCCATGGGAAAAAGCATTGGCTGATCAAAGGTTTTAATAAACGTACGGTCTGTCAACGATTGAGGCGTCCGCGAGTAATGAATCCTGCTTACAAAACAAATGAGATCCTACAGTGAATGTACAAATATATTTATTAAATTTGAAAAAGAGGTAATAAAACGAGCAAATAAAAAAAAAGAGAGAGAGAGGAAAGCGTAATAATATTGCAGCAAGACAAGATGCTTAGCGATTAAAAGGAACGGGCGTATAAATATCATTAGTACTCCTGAATGATAGAGGGGGAAAAAAAAACTTTAAAAATAAATGAGCTGCTACAAAATAAACTACCTTGAAAGAAAAATGTACAGCAGGGATATACAAAGTAATTTCAAAAGCAGATTAAGGGAACATCTGTATGTTAACATTGTCATAAAAAGTGTATAGAAGGCAGAGTAACCAGCATGAGTATTATAAAATAAAATTCTAATTTTGTTCTCCGCTTCATCATTGTGACTGTACAGTAAAGATGTGATTTTTTTTAATTTTTTATAAAAGCACAATTCAAGTCAATATGTTAAATATTGAAAATGGGTTTCTTTTGTGACTATGTTTTTATTATAGGAAAATAAATATATTTCTATAAAAATTCTAGCTTAATACTAATAGAATTTGGGTTATTTCTGAATTGTGAATTTGTTCCTGTGGAGAGTGTGGAATTATTTTTTTTATATATACAGTATTTCACAAAAGTGAGTACACCCCTCACATTTTTGTAAACATTTTATTAGATCTTTTCATGTGACAACACTGAAGAAATGACACTTTGCTACAATGTAAAGTAGTGAGTGTACAGTTTGTATAACAGTGTAAATTTGCTGTCCCCTCAAAATAACTCAACACACAGCCATTAATGTCTAAACCGCTGGCAACAAAAGTGAGTTGGGCCCAATTAGCCATTTTCCCTCCCCGGTGTCATGTGACTCGTTAGTGTTACAAGGTCTCAGGTGTGAATGGGGAGCAGGTGTGTTAAATTTGGTGTTCTCACGCTCTCATACTGGTCACTGGAAGTTCAACATGGCACCTTATGGCAAAGAACTCTCTGAGGATCTGATAAAAAAAGAATTGTTGCTCTACATAAAGATGGCCTAGGCTATAAGAAGATTGCCAAGACCCTGAAACTGAGCTGCAGCATGGTGGCCAAGACCATATATTGGTTTAACAGGACAGGTTCCAGTCAGAACAGGCCTCGCCATGGTCGACCAAAGAAGTTGAATGCACGTGCTCAGCGTCATATCCAGAGGTTGTGTTTGGGAAATAGATGTATGAGTGCTGCCAGCATTGCTGCTGAGGTTGAAGGGGTGGGGGTCAGCCTGTCAGTGCTGAGATTATACGCCACACACTGCATCAAATTGGTCTGCATGGCTGTCGTCCCAGAAGGAAGCCTCTGTCTTTGCTGAAGACAAGCCGACTAAGGACATGGTTTACTGGAACCATGTCCTGTGGTCTGATGAGACCAAGATAAACTTATTTGGTTCAGATGGTGTCAAGCGTGTGTGGTGGCAACCAGGTGAGGAGTACAAAGACAAGTGTGTCTTGCCTACAGTCAAGCATGGTGGTGGGAGTGTCATGGTCTGGGGCTGCATGAGTGCTGCCAGCACTGGGGAGCTACAGTTCATTGAGCGAACCATGAATGCCAACATGTACTGTGACATACTGAAGCAGAGCATGATCCCCTCTCTTTGGAGACTGGGCCACAGGGCAGTATTCCAACATGATAACGACCCCAAACATACCTCCAAGATGACCACTGCCTTGCTAAAGAAGCTGAGGGTAAAGGTGATGGACTGGCCAAGCATGTCTCCAGACCTAAACCCTATTGAGTATCTGTGGGGCATCTTTAAACAGAAGGTGGAGGAGCGCAAGGTCTCTAACATCCACCAGCTCTGTGATGTCGTCATGGAAGAGTGAAAGAGGACTTCGGTGGCAACCTGTGAAGCTCTGGTGAACTCCATGCCCAAGAGGGTTAAGGCAGTGCTGGAAAATAATGGTAGCCATACAAAATGATGACACTTTGGGCCCAATTTGTACATTTTCACTTAGGGGTGTGCTCACTTTTGTTGCCAGCAGTTTAGGCATTAATGGCTGTGTGTTGAGTTATTTTGAGGGGACAGCAAATTTACACTGTTATACAAGCTGTACACTCACTACTTTACATTGTAGCAAAGTGTAATTTCTTCAGTCATATGAAAAGATATAATAAAATATTTACAAAAATCGACGGCTCTCCTGCCAGAGGTGGGGTCTGCGCTGATAATCAGCGCATTGATTATCAGCTCAGCCCCCATCAGAGGTGCCCACCGCATCTGCCAATCACTGCCCATCAGCCGCCAGTCAGTGCCCACCAAAGTGCTAGTCAGTGCCCATCAAAGTGCCAATTAGTGCCCATCAGTTACGCCTGTCAGTACCCTTCACAGATGCCAATCAGTGCCCATCAGTAATTACTGTTGGTACCTCATCATCAGTGCTGCCCATCAGTGCTGCCTATCAGTGCCCATCAGTTCTACCTATCAGTGCCCATCAGTGCTGCATATCAGTGCCAACTATTGGTGCCCATCAGTGCTGCATATCAGTGCCGCCTATCAGTGCCCATCAATTCTACATATTAGTGCCTCCTCATCAGTGCCCATCGGTACCACCTTATCAGTGCTAACTTATCAGTGAGCATCAGTGCCGCCTCATTAGTGCCCATCAGTGCTGCCTCATCAGTGCCTGTCAGTGAAGCACAAAACAAAATTTTATAACAGAAACAAAGAAAAACTTTTTTTTTTCAAAAATGTTGGTCTTTTTTAGTTGGTTTAGCAAAAAATAAAAACTCCAGTGGTGATCAAATACCACCAAAAGAAAGCTCTATTTGTGGGAAGAAAATGATAAAAATTTTGTTTGGGTACAGCGTTGCATGACCGCGCAATTGTCATTCAAAATGTGACAGCGCTGAAAGTTGAAAATTGTCCTGGGCAGGAAGGGGGGAAAATGCGGTATTGAAGTGGTTAAGAAAGCTTTCAGAAATAGAAGTGTTAATAGTTTATTTTTATCAATTAACAAAATGGAAAGTAAATGAACAAGAGAGAAATCAAAATCAAATCAAAATTTGGTGTGACTACCCTTCAATACAGCATCAATACTTCTAGGTACACTTGCATACAGTTTTTGAAGGAAATAGATAGGTTGTTCCAAACATCTTGGAGGACTAACCACAGATCTTCTATGGATGTAGGCTGCCTCAAATCCTTCTGTCTTCATGTAATCCCAGACAAACTCCATAATGGTGAGATCAGGGCTCTGTGGGGGCCAAACCATCACTTCCAGGACTCCTTTTTCTTCTTTACGCTGAAGATAGTTCTTAATGACATTGGCTGTATGTGTGGGGTCTTTGTCCTGCTGCAAAACACATTTGGGGCCAATCAAACACCTCCCGGATGGTATGCATGATAGATAAGTATCTGCCTGTATATTTCAGTAATGAGGACACCATTGATCCTGACCAAATCTCCAACTCAGTTTGCAGAAATGCAGCCCCGTAACATGCAAGGAACCTCCATCGTACTTTAGGCCTCATGCACACTGGACGTTTTTACAGCTGCTGTTTTTGGCTCCAGACGTTTTTTTTCTACAGTCAATACTCCCCAGCATGTTATCCTATGTGTCCATGCACACATAGACTGTGGGAAAAAAAAAGCAGAACTAGTGGGTTTTGAGAAGAGTTTTTCAGCTGTAAAGACCTGCTGAAAAACGCAGCTATTCGGCGTTTATTAGCATTTTTGAGCCATAGGCTTTTATAGGAGTATAGTTTTGCTAAAAAAAGCTAAAAAACCTACACAAAAATGCTGAAAAACTCACTCTACAGCTACAGCTTTCTACAGCTAATGTCACTGCCTTTTTTATAACGTCCAGTGTGCATGAGGCCTTACTGTTGCCTGCAGACCAGGGGCGGACTGATAACTCATGGGGCCCCCGGGCAATAGGAGATTATGGGGCCCCCGGGCAATAGGAGATTATGGGGCCCCCAGGCAATCAGAGATTATGGGGACACACAGTATACACACACACAGTATACAATCACACAGTATACACATACCTGTACACACAGACAGATGTAAAAAAAACACAGAAACACAGATACTGTCCCTGGTTTTACTGAGGCTGGCAACCCTGATGGGGCCCCCTAGTGGCCCAGGGCCCTCGGGCAGTGCCCTAATCATTCAATGGTCAGTCCGCCCCTGCTGCAGACACTTATTATTGTACCGCTCTCCAGCCCTTCACCAACAAACTGCCTTCTGCTACAGCCAAATATTTCATATTTTGACTCATCAGTCCAGAGCACTTGCTACCATTTTTCTACACCCCGATTATGTTTTCGTGCATAGTTGAGTCACTTAGCCTTGTTTTCACATCAGAGGTATTGTGTTTTGGCCACAATTCTTCCATACAGACCACTTCTGGCCAGACAGTAGATTGGTGTACCTGAGTCCCAATGGTTTCTGCCAGTTTTGTGCTGATGGTATTGCTGGACTTCTTCCGATGTTGAAAGGAAGTAAGCATGATGTGTCTTTCATCTGCTGCATTTGGTTTCCTTATTGGACCACTGCGTCTACGGTCCTCAGTGTTGCCTTAAATTTAGGCAGGGTTGCTCTTAAATTTATTGCCAAGTGATAGCTGCCTTGGCTAATTGTCAGGAGGTCATTTGATTTTGCTCTAATTCTGGAATTGCTGCACTTCTCTCTTCTGTCGCTAGATGGTCGGGTATCTGGTAACATTAGATAAGACAAGGGCATTGCAAGGACAGATTAGGAATGAATAGGGTGTCTCAGCCAATGGGCAGGGATTTTCTTGGGTCCCTTGGGTGGAGTCAGGTGATCGGGGTTCTGTGCCACCTGGATGGCTGTTTGGGTGGACGTGTGCTGTATTGCCCCGGGCTGCTAGGCCAGAAACTTAAGGCCTATCCCGGGGACATCTGGCTGCTAGGCTGTCTGAGGGTCTATCCAGAAGCAAAAAGCAGCATAGGGTTGGAACTGCGGGCTTGTAGTCCAACCAGAAGTATTGGTTCTGCCGGCCGGAGAACCTGTCGTGGTTGGAGGTAGAGGGGGAAGCTGTCACCACTAAGGGACCATCCACCTTGTTACCGGGGACCACTGTGAGTAGCTGAAGCAAGTACCAGAGCAGTATTCTCACCAACCGTGGAGGGTGAAGAAGTGGGAAACTTCAGCAAGTGCCAAGCCAGGGACCCAGCCAGTGGAGGTGACGCTCGCAGTGCATTATTGTGTGCCAAGCCAAGAAGGCCAGTGAGGTGACGCTTGAGGAGTATTTGTGCGTGCCAAGCTAGGGACCCAGCATGGACGCAGGGGTGACACTTGAGGAAGATACTGAGTGAGAAGATTGGAAGAGCTCAAGGGATCCACTTGCCAGTGGATCAGGAAGTCTAGTGAAAGACTGGGAGCTCAGTGGAGTGAAGTTCTACAATAGGAGACTGTAGAAGAAGTGAATGAGTTCATTGCAACCTTCATTAGGAACTGTTACAAGATTGTTAAAGCGGAGGTCCACCAAAAAAATGGAACTTCCACTCATCGGATTCCTCCCCCCCTCCGGTGTCACAGTTGGCACCTTTCAGGGGGGAGGGGGGTGCAGATACCTGTCTAAGACAGGTATCTACACCCACTTCCGGGAATAGACTCCTATGGGAGTCACGCCCCCTCCCGCACTCCCCTGCTGTCTCCTGGAAAAGACACAGGTCCCAGGAGATAGCGGGGACCATTGAGAAAGCGCAGTGCGACTCGCGCATGCGCAGTAGGGAATCGGGAAGTGAAGCCGCAACTCTTCACTTCCTGATTCCCTCACTGAGAATGGCTGCGGCAGCACCAGAGGATCGAGGGACGGTTCGGTCTCGGGTGCCGACATCGCTGGACCCTGGGACAGGTGAGTGACCAGTATTTGCAGCTGCTGACATCTAAAAAAAAAATTTTTCGCGGGACTCCCGCTTTAACATAGGAGACAGCGTTCCTACTCATCCAGGCGTGATGTCTAGCTGGATACCTTTCCCTGCATGTCTGTCTACCTATAGAAGTCTCAGAGTCTGCCAATAAACATTGAATTTACTTAACGGTCTCCTGGCCCCAAACCTCTCTCCCACAGTTCTGTTTAAGAGACAATAAATCTCTTTGCGCTTTGCATGGCACTCATCAATCCACCTTGCATTACACCCACCATACCTTGTAACCCATTCTACACAGAAGGATGTCAGCTGTCCCTAACTCTGAAGGTCACCATTAGGCCTAAAGAAGCCCGGGACTTTGCTACAACAGTTTGAAATCACAGATATCGAATATCAATGTACACAGAACAGACAATAAATGAATGAAACTCTAAGAAAGGCTACTGGTTGCTGTCTATAATACCACGGCTAAAGGGGAACCCCAGGCCGGCCTATTATACCTTTAATCCTAATGAGAGATGTGGCAATATAGGTATAAGTGGTGTGTCCCTTTAAACAGCAATAGAATAGCAGTGTCCAGGATGCAAGGCCTTGCAATGATCTTCACCGGCAAGTTGGAGCTCAAAGAAGAAAAATTCTGAGTGAGGCACAGTGATATGTAGTCAAAGCAGCTGAGCCTGGCCAGCAGTAATCCTTAAAGCAATTCCAGGTGTAAGGTGTCTGTATACAGTGTCCTGTGAAATATGATAAGGCAATTCCAGGTGTAAGGTCTCTATATACAGTGTCCTGTGCAATATGATGGTGGCAAGGATTGAATTGGTGGGCAGAACCTTTTGTAGCCTCTCCCGGAGTTCTTTCCCTGGAGCAGATGGCCTGATGTAGTCCAGGGATAGTTTTGCTGATTGAGGATGTCTGTTCAGGAGCTTACAGTTCCCACAATGCTCTCTGCTTGGCTCAGGAAGATGATGCATGTAATCTGCAGTGCCAGATAACTGTAGTCTGCTGTTGGCTACATCTATATATATATATATATATATATATATATATATAAAGAGAGAGGGAGAAAGAGAGAGATTGCAAAAGATAAAAAAAACAGTTTCACTACATCAATTTAAATCGTATACACATAAAATAGAATTTTTGAAGCCCCAAAACTGTCTCTCTTTTTTAAATGGCCACTAAACTGATGAGTACTATTTAGCATCTTGCAAACCTAAGTGAAGTGCAACAATGTACCTGGTCAAGGCAAACAGGTTGCAACACCATGACCCAGTGAACTGGAGAAGGGTACATTGGAAATTTTGCCCATGCATGGCAATCCAAGTGTTAAAATAAGTCCGCCAAATCCCTTTTTTTTTTTTAAATGCCCTGCAATTAAAAAAATGTTCAAAAATAATTCTTAAGAGATGCATTTGGGCTTTACCTTACAAAATGACTTGTATAACAATTAAATATTATTTAAATAATAAATAGTCTTTAAAGTTTTTAAATGTTTTTAAATATTATTTAAATGTTTAGCAAATGTGGAGATTTTTGTTAAAGGAATCAGGATTTATTTGTGTCTTTGTAATTTTTGGTGCCTGCGACCCACAGCGGAGGGGATCTTGAAGTTTAAACAAAGTGACTGAAGCCAACGCACATTTTTGGACTTTGGTCAACCCCTAAGTATCTATTACCAGAAAATATATTATTCATTGTATCTGTCCATTAAGGATTTCCTTCCTGAATGACTGTTTATGGCTGGTAATGGTGGAGCTATCTGAATGGCCTTTAACAATTGATAAGACTTTTCATACTCACACATGACAGGACGTCCCTGAGGAGAGCACGGCTATACAGAAGATGTTTCATAAACTAGCACAGGGACTGGCTAAAGTATACCTACCAGAAAGATTCTGTTCTGTTGTTCAGACTTCAGTAAATACACACTGTGAAGTGTCTGACAAACACATCTTATTATAGTATCCATGTATGACCCATCACAGGTGCATTAAAGGATAATTAAACTCAATAACAAAAAAGTTATATATTGCAGTTTACTAGTACCTAAATGTGGTAGCTGCATTCGTTTTTTTTTTTCTGGCTAAGAACATTTTCAGCAACAGCACAACTGTTGATTTTGCCAGAATTGCAGTGCCCTTGTCCCTTCCTGTCAGCTGACCTTTAGGCAAAAACAATGTTATCTTTCTTGTGTAAAACTACTAGTCCCACCCATGTCCATTTAATGAAAATGAACAAAGGCAGACATGTTTGAAGTCCAGCTTGTATGACAACCTTGGTTCCTATAGATACAGTCAGTGCTGGGACAAGGCCATTTGGTGCCCAGGGCGAAGATGGCAAACTGCACCCCCCCCCCCCCCGGTTTTAATAAAGAATCAATGTCGTCATTGCAGAGCATTGCACAGTATTGCGGGGTATTGCAGAGTATTGCACAGTATTGTGGGGGTATTGCAGAGTATTGCACAGTTTTTGCGGGGTATTGCAGAGTATTGCACAGTATTGTGGAGTATTGCAGAGTATTGCGCAGTATTGCAGAGTATTTCAGGGTATTGCAGAGTATTGCACAGTATTGTGGGGTATTGCAGAGTATTGCACAGTATTGTGGGGTATTGCAGAGTATTTCAGGGTATTGCAGAGTATTGTACAGTATTGTGGGGTATTGCAGAGTATTGGGGGCTATTGCAGAGTATTGTACAGTATTGGGGGCTATTGCAGAGTATTGCAAAGTATTGCGGGGTATTGCAGAGTACTGTGGGGTATTGCAGAGTATTGCGGGGTATTGCAGAGTATGGCACAGTGTTGCGGGGTATTGCAGAGTATTTCGGGGTATTGCAGAGCATTGCAGAGTATTGCACAGTATTGTGGGGCATTGCAGAGTATTGCACAGTATTGTGGGGTATTGCAGAGTATTGCGGGGGTATTGCAGAGTATTGCACAGTATTGCGGGGGTATTGCAGAGTATTGCACAGTATTGTGGGGTATTGCAGAGTATTGCACAGTATTGTGGAGCATTGCAGAGTATTGCACAGTATTGTGGAGCATTGCAGAGTATTGCACAGTGTTGTGGAGCATTGCAGAGTATTGCACAGTGTTGTGGGGCATTGCAGAGTATTGCACAGTATTGTGGAGTATTGCAGAGTATTGCACAGTGTTGTGGGGTATTGCACAGTATTGCACAGTATTGTGGAGTATTGCAGAGTATTGTGGGGGTATTGCAGAGTATTGCACAGTATTGTGGGGTATTGCAGAGTATTGCACAGTATTGTGGGGTATTGCAGAGTATTGCACAGTATTGTGGGGTATTCAGCAGTGGTGGTCACTGGTCATTAACCTCGCCTCAGCCTCCTCCCCTCCCCCCAATCCAGCCATTTATTAATCTGTTTTTTAGTGTTTACTTACACAAGTTCAGACTCAGAAGTTATGAGTCTGAACTTGTGTAAGTAAACACTAAAAAACAGATTAATAAATGTCTGGATTGGGGGGAGGGGAGGAGGCGAGGTTAATGACCAGTGACCACCACTGCTAAATATCTGAGTCAGAACACTGGCACTGCGCTCTTCTACCTTCCAGATTGAATCCAGCCAGGCAGCAGCTCCTCAGCTCGGCTCCGCTTGAGACAGACAGCGCGCCGACACGACACAGCTCAGCTCTCAGCTCCCGCCTCCCTGCGCTCCTCTCTGCGTCCTCCCACCTCGCCTCCGTCCGTGAGTGACGTCACGGCGCTGGCAGAGACAACGGGACTCCTCCGTAGGGGAGTAAAAGTGTAGTTGTGTGCTGAGGGAAGGGAAGGGAGGATCATGCAGGAGCGCACAGCTGCGCCCCCCCCCTATACCAAATGGTACCGCCCAGGGCACGTGCCCTCTCCGCCCCTGCCTTGTACCGGCCCTGGATACAGTGGAGCAGAGTGTTGCCAGCCTAGTACAGGAAGTGTGTTAGTGGCAGGATCTGGCTAGTATTTTTTTTCATATTTGAAAACTGCTCACAGTGCCCAGTACTACAGGCCACTTCCGTCTTTGTACACCCATATATATAAGCGGGTGCATGTCTCCTCCTTGTTATGTGGCCAGGGTATCCTATGTTTTTTACAATGCTAGGCATGTTGCCAAAACAACAGGCGGTAGTCTCTGCTGGTCAAAATATGACCGGGGCAATTCCAATGTTGGCTGTTCGGTAGTAGAGTTGGGCGATCAGGTCAAGCCAAGCAAAAGTTGGGCCCGAACATCGCCTGTTCGCCCGTTCGACGAACACCTGAATTTGCGGGGCTCTCAGCAGGATGTTAGCATTCTAAACCCCGATTGGGCAAAGCTTTGCCCAATCGGGGCACAGTGTATAGCCGGTTGTTAAGGAGCAGACCGGGAAGCCAGCCACAATGTCCTTAACAACGGATGAGTTATCAGCTGTCAACCAGATTCCCCACTGACAGCTGAATGAAAAAAAAAAAAAATAGGTGTGGGGTTTCCCCCAAAAATCCATACCAGACCTTTACCTTTATATCTCAATGGCAGTAAGTCAGTTCCCCTCAGCTTCATTTAGTTTCAGATTGCCCACCGCATTACCGACGTCCCATTATAAGTCGCTGATTACCGCTATTAGTAGTATAAAAAAGAAAATCACAGTATACAGTATCTCACAAACGTGAGTACACACCTCACATTTGTGTAACTATTTTATTATATCTTTTCATGTGACAACTGTGAATAAATGACACTTTGCTGCAATGTAAAGTAGTGAGTGTACAGCTTGTATAACAGTGTAAATTTGCTGTCCCCTCAAAATAACACAACACACAGACATTAATGTCTAAACCGCTGGAAACAAAAGTGAGTACACCCCTAAGTGAAAATGTCCAAATTGGGCCCAATTAGCCATTTTCCCTCCCCGATGTCATGTGACTCGTTAGTGTTACAAGGTCTCAGGTGTGAATGGGGAGCCGGTGTGTTAAGTTTGGTGTTATCACTCTCACTCTCTCATACTGGTCACTGGAAGTTCAACATGGCACCTCACCCTATACAGCGGTTTAATAGGACAGGTTCCACTTAGAACAGGCCTCGCCATGGTCGACCAAGGAAGTTGAGTGCACGTGCTCAGTGTCATATCCAGAGGTTGTCTTTAGGAAATAGACGTATGAGTCCTGCCAGCATTGCTGCAGAGGTTGAAGGGGTGGGGGGTCAGCCTGTCAGTGCTCAGACCATACACTGCATACTGCGTCAAATTGGTCTGCATGGCTGTCATCCCAGAGGGAAGCCTCTTCTAAAGATGATGCACAAGAAAGCCCGCAAACAGTTTGCTGAAGACAAGCAGGCTAAGGACATGGATTACTGGAACCATGTCCTGTGGTCTGATGAGACCAAGATAAACGTATTTGGTTCAGATGGTGTCAAGCGTGTGTGGCGGCAACTAGGTGAGGAGTACAAAAACAAGTGTGTCTTGCCTACAGTCAAGCATGGTGGTGGGAGTGTCATGGTCTGGGGCTGCATGAGTGCTGCCGGCACTGGGGAGCTACAGTTCATTGAGGGTACCATGAATGCCAACATGTACTGTGACATACTGAAGCAGAGCATGATCCCCTCCCTTCAGAGACTGGGCCGCAGGGCAGTATTCCAACATGATAAGGACCCAAACACATCTCCAAGACGACCACTGCCTTGCTAAAGAAGCTGAGGGTAAAGGCGATGGACTGGCCAAGCATGTTTCCAGACCTAAACCCTATTAAGCATCTGTGGGGCATCCTCAAACAGAAGGTGGAGGAGCGCAAGGTCTCTAACATCCACCAGCTCCATGATGTCGTCATGGAGGAGTGGAAGAGGACTCCAGTGGCAACCTGTGAAGCTCTGGTGAACTTAATGCCCAGAAGGGTTAAGGCAGTGCTGAAAAATAAGGGTGGCCACACAAAATATTGACACTTTGGGCCCAATTTGGACATTTTCACTTAGAGGTGTACTCACTTTTGTTGCCAGCAGTTTCGACATTAATGGCTGTGTGTTGAGTTATTTTGAGGGGACAGCAAATTTACACAGTTATACAAGCTGTACGCTCTCTACTTTACATTGTAGCAAAGTGTCATTTCTTCAGTGTTATCACATGAAAAGATATAATGAAATATTTACAAAAATAAGAGGGGTATATTCACTTTTGTGAGATACTGTATATACCATAGTTTGTAGACGCTATAACTTTCACGCAAACCAATAAACATACAATGTACAAAAGTACAAAATGGAGGGGTCAGTGTCAGCATTCCAACAATACAAGGAATGCAATATGAGGTGTAAGAACGCAATCAGGGCAGCTAAAAAAGACTATGAGAGACACAAAGTGGAGGGTAGAAAAATAATCCCAAGAAGTTTTTTAAATATATTATCAGTAAAAAGCTGAGGTCAGAACACATAGGCCCCACAAAGGACGAAGAAGGGAAGGTGGTTACAGATGACAAGGAGAAGGCAGCTGTGCTAAATGTTCTCTTCTCCTCAGTTTTCACACAGGAAAAGGAGGGTTATACCGACCACGACAGTATTGTTAGCAACATGCCACAGGGTCTACCCTTGTGGCTAACAGAGGTTGGAGTCTGGAAAGGATTAGAGAAGCTTAACATAAAAAATTACCAGGACCATATGGCTTACACCCGAGAGTCCTTAAAGAACTCAGTTAGGTCATAGCCAGACCGCTATTCATAACCTTCATGGACAGCATACTGACAGGATTGGTACCAGCTGATTGGCGAAAAGCCTACGTGGTACCAATATTCAAAAAGGGCAGAGATCTATTCCTGGGAACTATAGGCATGTCAGTCTAATGTCGGTAGTTTGTAAACTATTTGAGGGGAGGATAAGGGACCATATCAAAGAATTTGCTGATGAAAACAGTATCATCAGCAGTAATCAGCACAGGTTAATGAAAGGTCGCTCTTGCCAAACCAACCTATAAACATTCTACGAGGAAGTGAGTTACCGTTTGGACAAAGGTAGGCCAGTGGATGTGGTGTATCTGGATTTTGCCAAAGCATTTGATACAGTCCCCCACAAATGCTTAATATACAAGCTGAGGTATGTAGGCATGGACCATAGGGTATGTACCTTGATAGAAAACTGGCTACGGGGGCTTGTCCCAATGGCTGTGATAAATAACGTATACTCAGAATGGTCTAGAGTGGTTAGTGGGTTACCCCAAGGCTCTGTCCTGGAACCAATTATGTTTAATTTATTTATAAATGATATAGAGGGTGCGATAAATAGCTTGATCTCAGCATTTGCAAATATGCAGGGCAAAACCAACACAGCAGGATATAGAAACTTTACAAGAGGACCTGAATAAATTAATGGAGTGGGCTACTGCATGGCAAATGAAGTTTAACATTGGTAAATGTAAGGTAATGCACTTGGGGGTAAAAATATAAACGCAAGTTACTCTTTAGGGGGAGAACCCCTAGCGGCTTTCAGGATGGAGAAGGATCTAGGGGTCCTAGTATAAGACAGACAGAGCAATAGCATACAGTGTCAAGCTGTGGCTACCAAAGGACAGCAGAATATTAGCATGCATTAAAAAAGGAATTTACTCGAGAGATAAAACAATTATTCTGGCACTTAATAAAACTCTGGTTCGGCCACATCTGGAGTATTCTGTCCAGTTCTGGTCACAAATCCTCAGAAAGGATGTGCTGGAGAGAGTCCAGAGAAGGGCAATTAAATAAATATGGTGATTGGAAGACTTTAATTTTGAGGAACGACTACAAGAGCTAAATTTATTCTCCCTGGAGAAGACATGCTTGAGAAGAGATATGATAGCAATATAAAAATATCTCAACGGTGATCCCAGCGTATCTATGAAACTTTTCAGTCCCAGCGAGTGTAAGAGAACACAGGGCCCCACGATAAGACTGGAAGAGAAGTGATTTAACCCTAAGCTGCGTAGGGTGTTTTTTACTGTCAGGGGGGTAAGGATGTGGAACTCTCTTCTACAATCAGTGGTGTCGGCAGGAAGTATGGATAGTTTCAAAAGATTCTTGGAAGTGCATCTTACAATATAAGGGGATATGGGAAATGATTCTACACACAGCCACCTACACAAGTTGAACTGGATGGAGTGTTGTCTTCATTCAACCCAGTTTTGTAACTATGTAACATTCCTTGGGATTTTTTTTTTATCAAAGACATGTAGCAGAATACATTTTGGCCAAAATTTATGAAGAAATTAGATTTTTTTTTTTTTTTTACATGTTTTCTAACAGAAAGGTATATTTTTTCTTTCTTTCTCTAGGCTTTTTTCATTTATATCGCAATAAAATAAAAAAACTCACTGGTGATCAAATACCACCAAAAGAAAGCTCTTTTTGTGTGAAAACCATCTATATAAATTTTGCTTGGTTACAGTGTTGCATGACCGTGCAATTACCAGTTAAAGTAACGCAGTGCTGTATCGCAAAAAAAAAGCCTGGTCATGAAGGGGGTAAAATCTTTTGGAGGTCAAGTGGTTAAAATGTACGGTAAGGGAGGAGGGGGTAAGGGAGGATAAAGGTAAGTTAGGGTGAAAAGTAGGGTAGGGGGGTGAGGAAAGGGAAAAGAAAGGGAAGGGGTAGAGGAAAGGGCAAAACAGCAATAAGGTAAAGGAAAGAGAAATAGAAGTAACGGGAAAGGAAAGAAAGAGAAAGGGGAAAGAAAAAGAAAAGAAAGTGAGAGGAAAATAAAAAAGGAAAAGGAAGGGGAAAGTAAAATGGAAAGAAGGGGGAGAGGAAAAAAGGAAAAGGAAATGGAAAATAAGGGGGAAAGGAAAGTAATGCTAAGGAAAGGAAGACAAAGGAAAGGAAAAGGTAAAAGAAATAGAAGGAAGGGGAAAGAAAGGTGAAAGCAACGGGACAGGAAAAGAGAAGGAAAAAGAAAAGGAAAGGACATGTAGCTCAGATTTTTTTTCATTTAGCCAGCTGGCTGAATGAAAAAACTGAACCAATTCCCCCATCCACACATTCAAGGAGGATGGGGGAAACAACCAGCTGTGCTGCGCCTCCCGCATCCCCCCACCCCCCTTTGCTGTCAGAATACACTGATCAGTGCCATTGGCTGCAGTCACTGATCAAGCAGCTTTTTTTCCAACATGTCTGTTCAACAGAAGTTGACCAATAGATGGCCACCTTCAGAGGAAAGAAAAGAAAAAGGAAGTAAAAGGTAAAGAGAAGGGAAGAGAAAAGAAAGGGAAAAGAAAGGGAATGGAAGAGAAAGAACAGAACAACTATAAGCGTGACAATAACATTTGAAATGTAAGGTGAGAGAGAAAGGGAAAGGTAAGTAAAGGGGAAAGGAAAGGGAGAAGGATGGGAAGGAGAAAGGGAAGGGAAAGGGAAATGAAAGTAAGGGGAAAGGAAATACTAGGGGGAAAGGGAAATAGGGGGAAAAAAAAAGTGAGATGGATATAAAAATGAAACGGTAAAGTAAAACCTTTGATGCCCCGTACACACGGTCAGACTTTGTTCGGACATTCCGACAACAAAATCATAGGATTTTTTCCGACGGATGTTGGCTCAAACTTGTCTTGCATACACACGGTCACACAAAGTTGTCGGAAAATCCGATCGTTCTGAACGTGGTGACGTAAAACACGTACGTCGGGACTATAAACGGGGCAGTGGCCAATAGCTTTCATCTCTTTATTTATTCTGAGCATGCGTGGCACTTTGTCGGTCCGATTTGTGTACACACGATCGGAATTTCCGACAACGGATTTTGTTGTCGGAGAATTTTTTTATCCTGCTCTCAAACTTTGTGTGTCGGAAATTCAGATGGAAAATGTGTGATGGAGCCTACACACGGTCGGAATTTCCGACAACAAGGTCCTATCACACATTTTCCGTTGGAAAATCCACCGTGTGTACGGGGCATTAGAGTGATAATAATGTTTAAAATGTATGGCTAGCAACTACCAACTAATATTTAAATAAAAATCGTACTAAATGTATCTATTCCATTTCTCAGGCACTCCAGTTAAGAGATCTCAGTATTTGAAATCGGAAAACCATTTTAGGAGTGTCCTGCTCCCATTGCTGGAAGTTTAATTGATTTCGTAGTATAGGTGGACCGATCTTTTAAGCTGTGTGAAGCATCATTCAGAGTATTCCTCCTTGTGTCTGTTTACAATAATTGCACAGATCTCCCAGTATTGTCTTAAATTTCCTCTGAATTCTAAATGGAAGCATTCAAAAGCACCGCGTACCAAAGAGTGTTATAAAAAGATATAAAAACATATTCATACACATGAAGCAGGATTTCATAATGAAGGCTCTGTTCCCCAAACAGATGCTGAAAAAAGTAAACGTGAATGCAATTTCAGACCCGTATGAGACATTCTCATATTGGAACTCTTTCCAGAAAAACAATTCTTTGCTTACATTTGAGAGAATATTTGATGAATTAATTGATAAACACAACAGCGGCATGAAAAAGGAGAACAAACACATAATAATAGGCAGCAAAAAGCATATGCAGTGTTCGCAAATAAAATATTTAAAGGAAGACTCCAGTTGAGTGAGAATTTTACCATGGTAATACATACAGGGAACATGGCCTATGTGATCGCTGATTTTGTTCTTCATCCTGGGTTGAGTAAAGCAAGCTGTTCCTTTGGGTACATCTACTGCTTACAGGCAGTATTTTCCCCAGGAACACCTAACTAGAGTGTAACATTTCACAATCAGTGGATTCTCAGCTCTTTCTATTCCTAGGGATCTCTGCAGTCTAATCATGTCCACCCCTAATTATTCACCCCTTCCTCCACCCCGAGAGTGTAAGGTCCTCTAATAAATTAGGCTGTACACAAAGAAATAAAGGGGTACCATCATGCTAATGCAGACGTGAGAAACAGACTAGAGACAGCTCCCGCTCAGTCTCCAGGTAGGGAAAGAAATAGAATATCTCGGTATCCAAACCTTCCTCCAACCCTATGTGGAGAGATGATGTTTTCAAGAAGATATCAGGAGTCTACAGTTTTCCCCAGAAACATGAATGCCCTACCTAATTTGGAAGCAAATGAGAACATTTACTAAAAGTCTATTTTAAAAAAAGTATAATGTTTTGGATGGTTTTAACATATAAAAACTGGTATTTTATATATTTTCTAATTATTTTTTACAATTTCATAACAAAAGAAATGACTACATGGCATATCTATGGTTCCCTTCTGGGGGTTGACCCTTCTGGGCTGTGATGGATGGGTACAAAATCATTGAGGGAAGGCATAAGTTCAAGAATGAACTTCGGGGGTAAATGGTGTGGAAATAAGAGACCTACGATTATTTTTTTTATCCTCAGGTTAGATTAATGATAGGCATTATTATCAATTTGACTTACAGTGAACTATAACTGGCCTTCACAGCTGATGACTTCCAGCTGACCAAGTATCTTGAGATTCTATCATAGCCTAAGAGTGCCCCCCGTTGACTGAATGTGGCAAAGTATTAAGATACTGTATGTGAGCGGGAGTGTCTGTACCTGGAAGGGTGTGAGGAGGGGTGGTCTTTGCAAAGTGTATATAACACAAAAGCAAGACCCCCACTCTCTCTCTTGATCCTTGAGCACGATCGGAATGTAAGGTTGTCTGTGTAACGTATCTCCATTATTCTTTGTTCCTTTTTTTCTGTAACTTTCTTTCCTGTAGTTTTCTCTATGTGTTGGTAACATTCTGTATTTACATTGCAATATCATTTTTTTTTGTATTACTTACAGTGCCTTGAAAAAGTATTCATACCCCTTGAAATGTTCAATATTTTGTCATGTTACAACCAAAAATGTAAATATATTTTATTTGGATTTTATGTGATAGACTAACACAAAGTGGCACATAATTGTGAAGTGGAAGGAAAATGATAAATGGTTTTCAACATTTTTTTATAAATAAATATCTGAAAAGTGTGGGGTGCATTTGTATTCAGCCCCCCTGAGTCAATACTTTGTAGAACCTCCTTTCACTGCAATTACAGCTGCAAGTCTTTTTGGGTATGTCTTTACTACACATTAGGGATGTGCATCTTCACTGGTCTCACAATTTGACTCGATTCGATTCCGCGATGCATCATGATTACTGCACGAGTGCGCATGGTTAAAAACTTTTTATCCAAAAAATGTAAACAGTCAGAAAAACTAAATTTTTCTCCAGTGGCAAAGGGATGGACGGGATCAGTGGCAGAGGGATGGCTGGGATCAGAGGCAGAGGGATGGCTGGGATCAGGAAGAGGGATGGTGGGATCAGTGGTAGTGGGATTAATGGGATCAGTGGCAGAGGGATGGATGGGATCAGTGGCAGAGGGATGGTGGGATCAGTGGCAGAGGGATGGTAGGATCAGAGGCAGAGGGATGGCTGGGTTCAGGCAAAGGGGTGGCTGGGATCAGGCAGAGGGATGATGGGATCAGTGGCAGATGGATGGATGGGATCAGGCAGAGGAATGGTGGGATCAGTGGCAGAGGGATGGATGGGATCAGAGGCAGAGGGATGGATGGGATCAGAGGCAGAGGAATGGATGGGATCAGAGGCAGAGGGATGGATGGGATCAGAGGCAGAGGAATGGATGGGATCAGAGGCAGAGGGATGAAGGGGATCAGAGGCAGAGGGATGGATGGGATCAGAGGCAGAGGGATGGCTGGGATCAGAGGCAGAGGGATGGATGGGATCAGAGGCAGAAGAATGGTTGGGATCAGGCAGAGGGATGGATGGGATCAGAGGCAGAGGGATGGATGGGATCAGAGGGATGGATGGGATCGGAGGCAGAGGGATGGCTGGAATCAGGCACAGGGATTGTAAGATCAGTGGCAGAGGGATGGATGGGATCAGTGGCATGTGGATGGTGGGATCAGGGATGGCTGGGATCAGGCAGAGGGATGGTAAGATCAGTGGCAGAGGGATGGATAGGATCAGTGGCAGGGGGGTGGATGGGATCAGGCAGAGGGATGGATGGGATCAGTGACAGAGGGATGGTGGGATCAGAGGCAGAGGGATGGCTGGGATCAGGCAGAGTGATGGTGGGATCAGTGGCAGAGGGATGGACGATTCATCACGATTCCTGTGCAAGTGCTCATGGTTAAAAACTTTTTATTCAAATATTAAAGAAGTCAGAAAAATTAAATTTTTCTCTAGTGACAGAGGGATGGTGGGATCAGTGGCAGAGGAATGGTGGGATCAGAGGCAGAGGGATGGCTGGAATCAGTGGGATGGCTGGGATCAGAGGCAAAAGGATGGCTGGGATCAGAGGCAGAGGGATGGATGGGATCAGAGGGATGGAGGGGATCAGACGGAGAGGGATGGATGGGATCAAAGGCAGAGGGATGGATGGAATCAGAGGCAGAGGGATGGTTGAGATCAGGTAGAGGGATGGGATCAGCGGCAGAGGGATGAATGGGATCAGTGGCAGGGGGATGGATGGGATCAGGCAGAGGGATGGATGGGATCAGTGGCAGAGGGATGGTGGGATCAGTGGCAGACAGATGAATGGGATCAGGCAGAGGAAAGGTGGGATCAGTGGCAGAGGGATAAGGGAGGGAATATTGTCCTTATGGACAATACTCACTATATCGCTATGTGTAATAAAATCTTAAGGAATAAAAATTAGTATAGGTAAATTACAACAAATATAGTAGAAAAATTCAGTCAGGAATATTATCTGGTCGACTTGGCATATTTCAATAATGTGATCAATAAAACCACTTGGGAATATATTAGAACTAGTTTCCCTATTGTACCCACATTTTATTCTCTCCCAAAAATCCACAAGGATGTCTTGAACTCTACGGGAAGACCAATTATATCTGGGAGAGGATCAATTAGTGAGAATGCCAGTCGCCTAGTTGATGAACACCTTAAACCGTATTTCACATGCCTACAGTCGCATGTGAAAGACACAATTCATTTTCTCCAGATCATTGACAGTTTGTATATTCTTGAACATGCCTATTTGGTGACAATAGACGTGGAACCTTTATACAGCTCCATTCCTCATGACAAGGGAATGACAGCTGTTAAACACATCAGTTATTGAAGTGGAGACGGGGATTGGGGGATACAATGAGTTTATCCTATCACTTCTGGATTATATTTTACATCTTTACCTTTAACGGCTCCCACTACCTCCAGGTACAAGGTGTGGCGATGGGGATGCTGTGCTATGCGAACCTGTACCTGGGGGAGTGGGAGAATATGTTTATCACCAACAAAGCCTTGTCGATATATACTGACCACTTTTTAATTTGGTTTAGATATATCGATGACGTTTTTGCCATATGGGACGGCCCTTTGGAGTTTCTGTCTCTGTGTCTGGAGAGAATAAATAAAAATTACTTTAATTTGACATTCACTATGTCTTCCAGTGTCAGCAGGATTTCCTTCCTAGACGTTGAGATCTCGAGAGGTGTTGGGGGTGGCCTCTGCAGCAGTCTGTACCGTAAAGCCATTTTAGGCAATACCATATTACACGCTTCAAGTTTTCACCCACAGTCTCTAGTTAGATCTATACCTTACAGTCAGTACCTTAGAGTAAGATGGAATTGTACCGATGACAATACATTTGTTTTGGAGGCTGGTAAATTGTGTGACAGGCTTTTGCAGAGGGGTTACTCCCACACCTCACTGAAGAAGGCCTTTAGACGAGCCACTTTACGCACTAGGCAGGAGCTTTTGTATTCCCACAAAAACCCAAGTGTAGATAACCCTTTGAGAATCATCACTAAATATTGCAATCAGTATGTCGAGATAAGAAAAATTGTTTCTAGATTTTGACATGTGCTTATTGTGGACCCGTCCTCGGGTCATTTCATTCTTGAGGTTCCCTCTTTACATTAGGAGGGCAAACTCTATTGCTTCTAAATTAGTGAAGAGTGAGTTCAAGGGTGATCGTGGGTCTTGAACATTGCAAATACAGAGGTACCTATATGTGTGGTCCCTGTGGGTACTGCAAAAATATGGATACCAGCAAAAAAACAATCCTGCCTGATGGCAAGGCCTTCATACCTAAACATTTTGCGAACTGCAGAACATTTGGTGTGATTTATCTGCTGAGATGCAACTACGGTTGCTTCTATGTCGGTAAGACGAAACTCGCTTTTTGGAAGCGAGTTTACCTACATATCAGGAGCATGCAGACATGTAACCCCGATCTAGCCCTGGGTAGACATACCACTATTGTCCACCAAGGCAAATTCCCGAAGATTAAATTCTTGATCCTAGATCGTATCCATCCCAATCCCAGAGAAGGAGATTGGAACGAAAATCTCCTCCAACTTGAATTGCGCTGGATATATATGTTGAAGGCCACCCATCCGCCGGGACTAAATGAGGTGGTTTGTTTCAAGCCCTTCCTTGAAGGATTTACCTCGGGAGGGATGGAGAAATAGCCACATAATGGGTCCCATTTATGTAAATTCAAATCTAGTGTATATACCATTGTATTTTACTCTATTTTCTATGCTGTCTGTTGTTTGTCTCCTCTGCTGAGTTGTCTGCTATAGAGGGGATCATTTATTCATTTGATCACATTTGAATTTTGATTGTTATATAACATTTACCTGCATAGTATTTTCAAGTTTGCTCAGTCGTTCTCTACTGTTCTGTCTATTGTTGCTGTCTTCATGTAAACTTTGTCACAAGCAGTCCCTGTCATCCCCTCCACGATCTGCTATTATTTATTATTAGATGCCCCTATGGATCATGTGATCACGGCAATCTTGTGATGGTATTTTGTAGCATTTAAATTTTATTAGACATAATTTGTCCTTTATAGCTTTAATTTTTCAACCCGATTGGATCACTATATGTTTTTTGCTTTTTTAATCGGTTGTGTTATCATTCGTGTGTGCCCGAGAACGGTGAGGTCGCTTTTCAAGTGTCCTTTTCAGGAGTGAGATGGTATTCCATCAACTTTGTAACTCACACTGTGTTTCCAGGGCAACCAGTTTGTTTGCCTGGAGACACTTCCGTGCCGGTGGGTTGCATGCGCGACGCGTCATTCCGCAGTGCGTGCGCATGACGTCACATCGTGCACACGCTGTGGGAAGGCTCAGGGGGCCTGAATGAAATCTGATTTCTGGCTGCTCAGCTGTTTGGCATGATGGGCGGTACGCCCTAGTTTAGCCTGCATATAAACACTCAGATATCACAAGCATACAAGCACGGCCAACAGGTGGACACATCCGGAGTTGCTGAGAGGAGACCTAACACGTTTATGCCCCGTACACACGGTCGGACTTTGTTCGGACATTCCGACAACAAAATCCTAGGATTTTTTCCAACGGCTGTTGGCTCAAACTTGTCTTGCATACACACGGTCACACAAAGTTGTCGGAAAATCCGATCGTTCTAAACGCGGTGACGTAAAACACGTACATCAGGACTATAAACGGGGCAGTGGCCAATAGCTTTCATCTCTTTATTTATTCTGAGCATGCGTGGCACTTTGTCCGTCGGATTTGTGTATACACGATCGGAATTTCCGACAACGGATTTTGTTGTCGGAAAATTTTATAGCAAGCTCTCAAACTTTGTGTGTCGGAAAATCCGATGGAAAATGTGTGATGGAGCCTACACACAGTCAGAATTTCCGACAACAAGGTCCTATCACACATTTTCCATCGGAAAATCCGACCGTGTGTACGGGGCATTATAGTGAGTCTTTTGTAGATCTCTGTTATACCCATATATCTTTTTTTCATACATTTTCCCTCTGGGCTATTTCCCAGGCACAAACTTAATGATTAGGGCGGCTACTTACGCTCATTTCATTTTTTTTGTTTCTCCTTCCTAATTTGGGACTTTGAACAGCTCTCTGAGGTAATTGTGACTGGATCTTTTCCCAGCCTCTTCGGACATTTGTGTCCTTCTCAACCTGGTTGCCAGCAATTTTTGATGCGCTTTGTTGCAGGTATGTTCGTCCACAAGCCTTCTTGTTTGAACTATGAATATATCTATATACATTCTTTTTTCTTTATTCATTTTCAATTACATCTTTTTCAGGATGCCTGTTTTATAGGGCCCAGCACACGTGATTTGCTCCAAACCCAGGACTATAAGCCCCCCCCTGTTTTTTCGATTTGGGTGCATGGTCCATATATACATTCTCCTCTGATACCGAATCTGAGTTTGAGATACCTCTTTTGGAGTTTCATTTCAAGCAGGGACAATGTGGATGGGATGGCGGAGTGACTCCATGTGACAGGGTCTTTCTCATTTTTAAAATGGATTTGGACAATTTTATGTATGTGCAATTGAATAAAATGTAAGTCAATAGCATTTTTCCTTATGGGCAATGCAATTTGGGTTAAATATGTTAAATTGATTGTTGACTATTTGTATCTTATAGATTACATATTTCCTGTTAAAGAGGAAGTAAACTCAGAAGAAATATTCCCAGTAATCATATGGCCACTATGTATAGCACATATAAACTCACCAGGATAAGAATTAGCATTCTAGGATCTTTCTTACTGTTTCTGCAGCTTGGTTTCTTTTTTATCTGTTCCTGCCTAAGCCGGCGCCATGTTTGTGGTTGCCTTCCGATTCCAGCCTCCTCTGTACTTCCGCCGTTTTCTTCCTGAACAAGCCAGAATCTCTGGCATGCTCAGTAAAGATTAACCAAGCCTCGTTTTCGTATAGCGTTACCATGGCAACTGCCCGGCAAACCAATAAGAGCACACATGCAAATTTCCTCCCAGTGTTAAACATGAATATCTTTGTTCAAACCCCCTGTGATGTAGCTGGTCACATTGGGTGTTTTAAGAACACCAGGATCTCGTGGGTTTGTGATGCCGTGGAGCTCTGCTATCGGAGGCACGGCACATAGATGAATAGACTGACGTCTTGCTGAGTGTGCCGTAAACGAGAGAGAAAATGCGCATGCGTGAGTGATGTCACGGAAACAGATATCTGCAATATCTCCTAAACAGCGCAGTTTGTGACATTTTTAAAGCCACCTACAAGTAAGTGATTGCAAATTGCTTTACATGCAGTAAAGTTGGGCAGGGGAGTTTACAACCACTTTAACCCCCAAAATGCGTTGGGTATAGGATCTCTGTATCATCAATTTGCACAATTTTGATGTCTCTATGTCCAAATTTTGTCTAACATTACATGTATTTTTCTATATAATTAGATCAGAGGCAGAGGGGTGGATGGGATCAGAGGCAGAGGTATGGCTAGGATCAGTGCAGAGGGATGGATGGTATCAGTGGAAGAGGGATGGATGGGATCAGGCAGAGGGATGGATGGGATCAGGCAGAGAGATTGTGGGATCAGTGGCAGAGGGATGGCTGGGATCAGTAGCAGATGGATGGATAAGGTCAGGCAGAGGGATGGTTGGATCAGTGGCAGAGGTTTAATGGGATCAGAGGCAGAGGAATGGCTGGGATCAGAGGGATTACTGGGATCAGAGGCAGAGAAATGGCTGGAATCAGAGGCAGAGGGATGGAGGGTATCAGCGGCAGAGAGATGGATGGGATCAGAGGCAGAGGGATTGCAGGGGATTAGAGGCAGAGGGATGGATGGGATCAGGCAGAGGGATGGCTGGGAGCAGTGGCAGATGGATGGATAAGATCAGGCAGAGGGATGGTGTGATCAGTGGCAGAGGTTTGGTGGGATCAGAGGCAGAGGGATGGAGGGGATTAGAGGCAGAGGGATGGATGGGATCAGGCAGAGGGATGGCTGGGATCAGTGGCAGATGGATGATTAAGATCAGGCAGAGGGATGGTGGGATCAGTGGCAGAGGTTTGGTGGGATCAGAGGCAGGGGGATGGCTGGGATCAGGCAGAGGGATGGTGGGATCAGAGGGATGGCTGGGATCAGAGGCAGAGGGATAGCTGGAATCAGAGGCAGAGGGATGGAGGGGATCAGAGGCAGAGGGATGGTTGGATCAGTGGCAGAGGTTTAATGGGATCAGAGGCAGAGGAATGGCTGGGATCAGAGGGATGACTGGGATCAGAGGCAGAGAAATGGCTGGAATCAGAGGCAGAGGGATGGACGGGATCAGCGGCAGAGAGATGGATGGGATCAGAGGCAGAGGGATTGCAGGGATCAAGTAGAGGGATGGATGGGATCAGAGGCAGAGGGATGGAGGGGATTAGAGGCAGAGGGATGGATGGGATCAGGCAGAGGGATGGCTGGGAGCAGTGGCAGATGGATGGATAAGATCAGGCAGAGGGATGGTGTGATCAGTGGCAGAGGTTCGGTGGTATCAGAGGCAGAGAGATGGAGGGGATTAGAGGCAGAGGGATGGATGGGATCAGGCAGAGGGATGGCTGGGATCAGTGGCAGATGGATGATTAAGATCAGGCAGAGGGATGGTGGGATCAGTGGCAGAGGTTTGGTGGGATCAGAGGCAGAGGGATGGCTGGGATCAGGCAGAGGGATGGTGGGATCAGAGGGATGGCTGGGATCAGAGGCAGAGGGATAGCTGGAATCAGAGGCAGAGGGATGGAGGGGATCAGAGGCAGAGGGATGGTGGGATCAGAGGCAGAGGGATGACTGGGATCAGAGGCATAGGGATAGACGGGATCTGAGGCAGAGGGATGGATGGTATCAGAGGCAGAGGGATGGATGGATGGGATCAGAGGCAGAGGGATGAATGGGACCAGAGGCAGAGGGGTGGTGGGATCAGTGGCAGAGGAATGGTGGGAATCAGAGGCAGAGGGATAGATTGGATCAGGCAGAGGGATGGATGGGATCAGTGGCAGAGGGATGGTGGGATCAGTGGAAAGGGGATGGATGGGATCAGGCAGAGGGGTAGATGGGATCAGTAGCAGAAGGATGGTGGGATCAGAGGCAGAGGGTTGGCTGGGATCAGAGGCAGAGGGATGGCTGGGATCAGAGGCAGAAGGATGGATGGGATCAGTGGCAGAGGGAGGGTGGGATCAGAGGCAGAAGGATGGATGGGATCTGTGGCAGAGGGTTGGCCAGGATCAGAGGCAGAGGGATGGCTGGGATCAGGCAGAGGGATTGTGGGATCAGTGGCAGAGGGATGGTGGGATCCAAGGCAGAGGGATGGATGGGATAAGGCAGAGGTTTGGATGGGATCTGTGACAGATCCTATCCTACCCTCCGCTGAGTGCTTCCATCAGTAATACGGCTTCCTCCAGTCTGACCATCAGCGCTTTCAAGAATCATGTATTGTTCAGAATTAACAACCAAGAATAGTCTTTGGGCAAGTCCCAGAAAATAGTCTCTCAAAAATGTAACAAAAAAAAGATTAATATAGCAATACCAAATAACAGGGTGAATGTGGACAGAAAAAGGTCCTTGCAGCCAGTGTCAGTGACAGGATCAGAGGCAGAGGGATGGATGGGATCAGAGGCAGAGGGATAGCTGGGATCAGGCAGAGGGATGGATGGGATCAGAGGCAGAAGGATGGATGGGATCAGAGTCAGAGGGATGGATGGGACCAGAGGCAGAGGGATGGCTGGAATCAAGCAGAGGGATGGATGGGATTAGTGGCAGAGGAGTGGTGGAATCAGTGGCAGAGGGATGGTGGGATCAGGCAGAGAGATGGCCAGAGGGGATAGATGGGATTAGGCAGATGGTGATGGTAGTGGAGGGATGGGATCAGTGACACTGGCACTCACCAGCTCCCAGTGTCAGTCAATTTCCCCTCATCCATCCTGCTCAGTGTGTCTCCTTCCGGTGCCTCCAGTGAAGCCTCTCCATGTCAGGTCTCCTTGAGCTCCCCCCCTGCACTGTACTGGCTGTCAGTTCATCAGCTGACTTTCTGCTTCAGTGAAGGGGAGTGGGCTTTACCCACCATGCAGGCTCTGCCTCTGTGTTTCTCCCGGAGAGGCAGAGCTCTGCACGGAGTGACGGATTACATGACCAGACATCTATTTGGCCGACTTGCAGCATCGGTGCAGCATCGTGAACATCTGAATCGCGATGCACCGATGCTGCGATTATATTCAATACCCCTACTAGAGATGTGCGATTAGTTTTGGTCCGAATACAAATTCAGACAAACTTTTGGTTATTTGGAGATTCGGATGTATTCGAATTTCAGAATGAAATAGTAACGAATAGTAACAAATTTTGTTGAATTTCAAACGAACTCTAATGAATTCCAACTTTTCAGAACAATTAGAATTTGGATCGGATAGATTAGTTGTGTTACTAATTTCGTTTCATTATGGAATGCATTTAGTTTGGTTTCGGAATTCGTTTAGTATCATTTTCGGTAAAATTCGTTTTTGTTAAAATTTGTTTTAAAAAATGTGTTTTGTTTATTAATTTTCTAATGAATTCCAACTTTTCAGAATGATTAGAATTCGGATTGAAAAACGAAACGAAAACGAAAAACGATCGACCGATTCGAATTCTGTGTGAAGAAATAGCTGGTTGTTTTGCAGCGGGCCGATAAGCCAGGCTGTCCGTGTCCTTAACAATCATGAGTCATCATCTGTCAGCGGGCTTCCCCACTGACAGTTGAATGCAAAGAAAAGAATAGGAAAAAAGTCTTAAAAAACAGCGTGGGGTCCCCCCCCCAAAATCCATACCAGACCCTTATACGTGCATGCAGCCTGGCAGGTCAGGAAAGGAGGGGACAAGCAAGCGACACACTGCTGATTTTTTATTATTATTTCACATTGGATGTTGTATTATATATTTTTTATGATGTATAAATAAAAGCTATATGTTTTTATACAATTACCCTCTTTACCTTTGTTGCTTCTAAAGTATCTTTGGGGATTATTCATGCTTTCTTACATGGGGGGGTGCTTGTCCCCATGTTGATGGGGACAAGGGCCTCTTCCCGACAACCCTTGGCTGTGATTGTCGGGGTCTGAGGGTGGGGGAGCTTAGAGGAATCTAGAAGCCCCCAGATCCCGCCCCCCCCCCATGTGAATGGGTAAAAAAAATAATAAACACAATAGACAGTTTTTAACAAATCCTTTATTAAAAAACAAAAACCCTAGGCTGTGGTTGTCGGGGTCTGCGGATGGGGGGGCTTATCGGAATCTGGAAGCCCCCTCTAACAAGGGGGCCCCTAGATCCCGCCTCCAGCCCCCCCCCACCCCCCATGTGAATGGGTAATAAAAATAATAAACACAATAGACAGTTTTTGACAAATCCTTTATTAAAAGGATGCAACCGTGCCGGACCCGAAAAATTTAAAAAATGAAAAACGCTCTCGCCTCCATGGAGGCCTCCCGCCGTATGCCCGCTTTGTGCTTTGACATCTCTTATATAGGCAATGTACGGGGCCACCTGGCTATGTCACCCGGTTGCACCACCCCTTCTGACATCACGGACTGGTGCATGCTGGGCACGTGAATTCAGAAGGGGCTGTGTCACCGAGCGACATAACCAGGTGGCCCGCCCCTTGCCTAGATAAGAAATGTCAAAGCACAGAGCAAGCATATGGTGAGAGGCCTCCCAGGAGGCAAGAGCGTTTTTAATTTTCTTCTATGTTTCGGGTCAAGTGGGCGGCGTGATTGACGATGGCTTTACATCGAGGGACACTATTTTTTCATTTTTTAATAAAGGACTTGTCAAAAACTGTCTCTTGTGTTTATTACTTTTTGACACTTTTTTGGTGAATGGGTAGGGGTACTATGTACCCGGAGACAAGGTGCTTTGGGGTGGGGAGGGCATGTGGCCTGGTATGGTTCAGGAGGGGGGGGAATTAAATGAATTCCGAAACCAAACTAAACAAATTCCATAACGAAACTAAATTAGTAACATAACGAATCTATATGAAACAAAACAAATTTTTCCATTGTGCACATGTCTAGTCTCTACCAGCTTTGCACATCTAGAGAGTGAAATTTTTGCCTTTTCTTCTTTGCAAAATATCTCAAGCTCTGTCAGATTGGATGGAGAGCGTCTGTGAACAGCAATTTTCAAGTCTTGCCACAGATTCTCAATTGGATTTAAGTTTGGACTTTGACTGGACCATTCTAACACCTGAATATGCTTTGATCTAAACCATTCCATTGTACCTTTGGCTGTATGTTTAGGGTCGTTGTCCTGCTGGAAGGTGAACCTCCGCCCCAGTCTCAAGTCTTTTACAGACTCTAACAGGTTTTCTTCTAAGATTGCCCTGTATGTGGCTCCATCCATCTTCCTATCAACTTTGACCAGCTTCCCTGTCCCTGCTGAAGAAAAGCATCCCCACAACATGATGCTGCCACCACCATGTTTCACAGTGGGGATGGTGTGTTCAGGGTGATGTGCAGTGTTAGTTTTCCGCCGCACATAGCGTTTTGCTTTTAGGCCAAAAAGTTCAATTTTGGTCTCATCTGACCAGAGCACTTTCTTCCACATGTTTGCTGTGTCCCCCACATGGCTTCTCACAAACTGCAAATGGGACTTCTTATGGCTTTCTTTTAACAATGACTTTCTTCTTGCCACTCTTCCATAAAGGCCAGATTTGTGGAGAGCACAACTAATAGTTGTCCTGTGGACAGATTCTCCCACCTGAGCTGTGGATCTCTGCAGCTCCTCCAGAGTAACCATAGGCTCTTGGTTGCTTCTCTGATTATTGCTCCCCTTGCCCAGCCTGTCAGTTTAGGTGGACAGCCATGTCTTGGTAGGTTTGCAGTGCCATATCTTTCTATTTTCAGATAATGGATTGACTAGTGCTCTGTGAGATGTTCAAAGCTTGGTATATTTTTTATAACCTAACCCTGCTTTAACTTTCTCTACTTTATCTCTGACCTGTCTGGTATGTTCCTTGGCCTTCATGATACTGTGTGTTCACTAAGGTTATCTAACAAACCTCTGATGGCTTCACAGAACAGCTGTATTTATACTGAGAATAAATTACACACTCTATTTACTAATTAGGTGACTTCTGAAGGCAATTGGTTCCACTAGATTTTAATTAGAGACATCAGAGTAAAGGGGGCTGAATACAAATGCACGCCACACTTTTCACATATTTATTTGTAAAAAAATGTGAAAACCATTTATCACTTTCCTTTCACTTCACAATTATGTGCCACTTTGTGTTGGTCTATCACATAAAATCCCAATAAAATACATTTACGTTTTTGGTTGTAACATGGCAAAATGTGGAAAATTTTAAGAGGTATTAATTGTTTTTCAAGGCACTGTACTTACTTTGTATTTTATTATTATTTTAACTATGTTATATTTGGTTATGTTTGATTAATAGAAAGTTTCTTTCTGTGTAAATAAATTAGATCTTTATTTTTAGCTGAGTCACCATAATTTATTATTAATACGTTTATAGTAAGAATTGCATCAAAATCGCTTAGATTCTTATATAGACAAAAGGTTGTAATCACTTATTATATTTATCAAGCGAATAAGTGAGGTAGCAAAATCGCAAAATGACATTGTTTATTTACTAGCACTGCATATTGTTGTATTTGCACTTTGAAGGTTTTGCATATTGACCTATTTTTGCAAGCTGTCTATTAGATCTTTTTCCAACACTGACCATTTTTAAGTTTTCTTTCTAATAGGAAAGCCCAACACTGTATGCATATTTTTTGTCAGCTGTCCGATTAATTAAAGCTGCGTACACACTATACGAATTTTGATATGTTGGTGACCCTGTCGGCTGTCTGCTGCCCGACATCCTATAATTAAAACATTGATGGAGCTGGACGACCATTGTCAGCCAAATCAAATGCAACCACTGTTTGGGTATTCTGATAGGAACAGGCCATACTGTAGCTGTCAGAATACAATATCTGCAGCAGGAGATTCCTCCACCCACGCTGTATAGTGTGGATTGAGGAATCTGTTAGATTATTTTCTTTCAGCCCAAAGGCTGAACAAAAATTATCTATGTGTGTATACCCAGATGTAGTCATTCACCGGTAGGAGAGAATCATTCAGATCTCTTTTAAGCTCAACAGCTATGAAAAAATGCACAGAGATTACATAAAGCTGGCTGTCTACTGGCTGCAATTGGTATACTGTATATGAAATATTTTAATGTTTTTACATTTTGAATCAATATTATATATATACTGTATATATATATATATATATATATATATATATATATATATATATACAGGTAAATATATATATATATATATATATATATATATATATATATATATATATACATATACAGTATGTCACAAAAGTGAGTAGACCCCTCACGTTTTTTAAATATTTTCTTCTATCTTTTCATGTGACAACACTGAAGAAATGACACTTTGCTACAATGTAAAGTAGTGAGTGTACAGCTTGTATAACTGTAAATTTGCTGTCCCCTCAGAATAACTCAACACACAGCCATTAATGTCTAAACTGCTGGCAACAAAAGTGAGTACACCCCTAAGTGAAAATGTCCAAATTGGGTGCCAATTAGCTATTTTCCCTCCCCGGTGTCATGTGACTCGTTAGTGTTACAAGGTCTCAGGTGTGAATGTAGAGCAGGTGTGTTAAATTTGGTGTTATCGCTCTCACTCTCTCATACTGGTCACTGGAAGTTCAACATGGCACCTCATGGCAAAGAACTCGACGAGGATCTGAAAAAAAAAAATTTGGTTCTACATAAAGATGGCCTAGGTTATAAAAAGATTGCCAAGACCCTGAAACTGAGCTGCAGCAAGGTGGCCAAGACCATACAGCGGTTTAACAGGACAGGTTCCACTCAGAACAGGCCTCGCCATGGTCGACCAAAGAAGTTGAGTGCCCATGCTCAGCATCATATCCAGAGATTGTCTTTGGGAAATAGACGTATGAGTGCTGCCAGCACTGCTGCAGAGGTTGAAGGGGTGGGGGATCAGCCTGTCAGTGCTCAAACCATACGCCGCACACTGCATCAAACTGGTCTACATGGCTGGCATCCCAGAAGGAAGCCTCTTCTAAAGATGATGCACAGGAAAGCCTGCAGACAGTTTGCTGAAGACAAGCAGACTAAGGACATGGATTACTGGAACCATGTCCTGTGGTCTGATGAGACCAAGATAAACTTATTTGGATCAGATGGTGTCAAGCATATATGGTGGCAACCAGGTGAGGAGTACAAAGACAAGTGTGTCTTGCCTACAGTCAAGCATGGTGGTGGGAGTGTCATGATCTGGGCCTGCATGTGTGTTGCCAGCACTGGGGAGCTACAGTTCATTGAGGGAACCATGAATGCCAACATGTACTGTGACATACTGAAGCAGAGCATGATCCCCTCCCTTCAGAGACTGGGCCACAGGGCAGTATTCCAATATTATATCGACCCCAAACACACCTCCAAGACAACCACTGCCTTGCTAAAGAAGCTGAGGGTAAAGGTGATGGACTGGCCAAGCATGTCTCCAGACATGATCTTGACTGAGAGCAACTAATGGCCCGGGCTGGGTATTAAGCCATTGGTACATACGATCTCCTATAATTAAGAGATCCATACAAGCTACCTATGCGGGAATAGTTTGGGTGATGATCGTTTGGCTTTAGAGTACCTGTTGAATCCACGGACCGAGAGCTGAAGACATCGTATCGGACCTGTTCCATTCTTCTGTGTCCAGTACCTGAGCAGCATCTGATCCATATCCCATAGGATCCCAAGCCTGTATGACCCCTTTGTCGTATGACACTTGGGGTCCGCCATAGCTGGTAAGACTATGCATTTACCTCTGAAGTGTCACTGAAAATGACTACAGACAAGCATTTCAATATTTTCTTATAATTGAAGACACCCCCACGGGAAGAATATATCTTTCTACACCTTTGTGGACTTCACGTTACACACATTACAGACAAGCATCTCAATACTTTCTTGTAACTGAGGACACCTCCACGGGAAGAACACATTTTTCTATACCATTGTGGACTTTACGTTACACACACCAACTGTGTTGCATGGAGTTTTGTACAGTTTCAATATCTTGTTTTGTCACATTTGTTCTAAGGTTTTTCACCTATAGGATATACTTTACACTCCTCAGTAGCGCTACACTGTCACTCTAATAAATACTTATTTTCCACAATAATTTGCAAATAAATTCTTTAAAAAATCAGACAATGTGATTGTCTGGACTTGTTTCCACATTTTGTCTCTCATAATGAGGTATACCTATGATGACAATTACAGGCCTCTCTCATATTTTAAGTGGGAGAACTTGCACAATTGGTGGCTGACTAAATACTTTTTTGCCCCACTGTATATATATATATATATATATATATATATATATATATATATATATATATATATATATATATATATATACACTGATTAGCCATAACATTATTCCCACTGACAGTAAGAGGATTAACATTGGTTATCTTGTTACAGTAGCAAATGTAATTCGGTGGGACATATTAGGCAGCAAGTGAACATGTTGTCCCTGAAGTTGATGTATTGAACACAGAAAAAATAGGCAAGCATAAGGATTTGAGTGACTTTTACAAAGGCCAATTTGGAATGGCTAGATGACTGGGGGATGTTCCCGGGCTGCAGTTTTTAGGAGCTACCAAAATTGGTCCAAGGAAGGAAAACCGGTGAACCAGTGATAGGGTCATGGGTGGCCAAAGCTTGAGCTGTAGCTCAAATTACCTGAAAAAGTTCATGCTGGTTTCCGATAGAAATATGCAAAAACCGCAGTGCATCTCAGTTTGTTTTGAATGGGGCTGCATGGCCGCAGGCTGGTCAGGGTGCCCATGCTGTCCCGTGTCCACAGCCAAAAGAGCCTACAATGGGCATGTGAGCATCAGAACTAGACCACAGAGCAATGGAAGAAGGTGGCCTGATGAATCAAGTTTTCTTTTACACCATGGGAATGGCCGGGTATGTGTGCATCACTTACCTGGGTAAGAGAAGGCACCACGATGCACTGTGGGAAGAAGGCAAGCCAGTGGAGGCTATGATCTACTACTAATGGTGCCAGATACCACAAGATACCTTCAGAGGTCTAGTGGCATCTATACCTCAATGGGTCAGGGCTGTTTTGGCAGCAAAAGGGGGACCTACTCAATATTCGATGGGTGCTCATAATGTCATGGCTGATTGGTTTATGTGTGTGAGTGTGTGTATATATATAAATTGAGTATGAGTCCCTGCCGTGCTGACCCTGCAGTGCTCCTCCACCTCCCCTCCGAGTTTCAGACCAGAGCACAGAAGCTACCAGTACAGGAAGATGCTGAATTTTTTTTTTTTACTACTTTGGCAAGCCATTGTTTTGGTATCCATGGACTGGTCAGAAAAAGCCCACTTTAATAGCCAATAAGTTACTTAACCTGTACTTTGCCCATGCCCTGCTCCTATCTAGAGGCACATACTCACTTTGCCTTCACTGAGAGCTAAGAAAATATTTGGCACTTACAGATATGGAGGACTATGTTTTTCACTTCATGTGACAAGGCCAGTGCTCGATATTTGGTATAGCACTCTCTGAAGGGGGGGTGGGAAATGTCCTCAGCCCTGTGCAAGCTCCAAATAAGGCAGAGAGTAACATAAAGTTGAGCATGCTCTGCTGGGAAGGGAGGCATTAAAATGGACCTGTTGTTTTGTCCTCCATGGCCAAAGCACAGGTTCACTTTAAGCTGGACTGTAATGTTGGAAGAAAGCCAAGCAATATACCGAGCAGTAGTAGCCTTCCCGCTGGAAGTATCTGTACTTTGACACCGCAGGGAGCTTGCATAGTTAAATAACCCTGAGAGTTATGCACATAGTAGCATAGCTATCAATAGGACCACTCTTGCTAAGAAAAACTCCACTGATGGTCCAGACAAAAAGGTCTACCTCTGGTCCTCCAGGCTAGGAGATAAGAATGAGGATGACAGCCATATCCTGTTAAGAAAAAAAGAATTGAGTTAAGAAGCCTAATGGGCTTGTGGGGAGGTAAAGAGTGGTGCAGTTGCATTAACCACTTGACGACCGCCTCACGCCGATGTACGTCGGCAAAGTGGCACGGACAGGCAAAATCACGTACAGGGTACGTGATTTGCCTTCCGCGGGTGGGGGGTCCGATCGGACCCCCCCCCGGTGCCCGAGGCGGTCGTCTTTTGTCCAGCGGCGATCCGTGATGAGGGGGAGACCATCCGTTCGTGGCCCCCCCCTCGCGATCGCCGCCGGCCAATGAAAACACTCCTTTGCTGCTGTATGCTAAACAGCAGCAAAGGAAGTGATGTCATCTCCCCTCGGGTCGGTATTTTCCGTTCCGGCCCGAGGAGAGAAGACATCTATGTGAGTGCACAACACACACACACACAGTAGAACATGCCAGGCACACAAAACACTCCGATCCCCCCCCCGATCGCCCCCCGATCCCCCCCCAATCACCCCCCCCCCCCTGTCACAAACTGACACCAGCAGTTTTTTTGTTTTTTTTTTTTTTTTTTTTTTCTGATTACTGCATAGTGTCAGTTTGTGACAGTTACAGTGTTGGGACAGTTAGTATTACCCCCCTTTAGGTCTAGGGTACCCCCCTAACCCCCCCTAATAAAGTTTTAACCCCTTGATCACCCCCTGTCACCAGTGTTGCTAAGCGATCATTTTTCTGATCGCTGTATTAGTGTCGCTGGTGACGCTAGTTAGGGACGTAAATATTTAGGTTCGCCGTCAGCGTTTTATAGAGACAGGGACCCCCATATACTACCGAATAAATGTTTTAACCCCTTGATTGCCCCCTAGTTAACCCTTTCACCACTGATCACCGTATAACCGTTACGGATGACGCTGGTTATTTCGTTTATTTTTTATAGTGTCAGGGCACCCGCCGTTTATTACCAAATAAAGGTTTAGCCCCCTGATCGCCCGGCGGTGATATGCGTCGCCCCAGGCAGCGTCAGATTAGCGCCAGTACCGCTAACACCCACGCATGCAGCATACGCCTCCCTTAGTGGTATAGTATCTGTACGGATCAATATCTGATCCGATCAGATCTATACTAGCGTCCCCAGCAGTTTAGGGTTCCCAAAAACGCAGTGTTAGCGGGATCAGCCCAGATACCTGCTAGCACCTGCGTTTTGTGCCTCCGCCCAGCCCACCTAAGTGCAGTATCGATCGATCACTGTCACTTACAAAACACTAAACGCATAACTGCAGCGTTCAGAGTCAGGCCTGATCCCTGCGATCGCTAACAGTTTTTTTGGTAGCATTTTGGTGAACTGGCAAGCACCAGCCCCAGGCGTCAGGTTAGCGCCAGTACCGCTAACACCCACGCACGCAGCATACGCCTCCCTTAGTGGTATAGTATCTGAACGGATCAATATCTTATCCGATCAGATCTATACTAGCGTCCCCAGCAGTTTAGGGTTCCCAAAAACGCAGTGTTAGCGGAATCAGCCCAGATACCTGCTAGCACCTGCGTTTTGCCCCTCCGCCCGGCCCAGCCCAGCCCAGCCCACCCAAGTGCAGTATCGATCGATCACTGACACTTACAAAACACTAAACGCATAACTGCAGCGTTCGCAGAGTCAGGCCTGATCCCTGCGATCGCTAACAGTTTTTTTTGTAGCGTTTTGGTGAACTGGCAAGCACCAGCCCCAGGCAGCGTCAGATTAGCGCCAGTACCGCTAACACCCACGCACGCACCGTACACCTCCCTTAGTGGTATAGTATCTGATCGCATCAATATCTGATCCGATCAGATCTATACTAGCGTCACCAGCAGTTTAGGGTTCCCAAAAACGCAGTGTTAGTGGGATCAGCCCAGATACCTGCTAGCACCTGCGTTTTGCCCCTCCGCCCGGCCCGGCCCAGCCCACCCAAGTGCAGTATCGATCGATCACTGACACTTACAAAACACTAAACGCATAACTGCAGCGTTCGCAGAGTCAGGCCTGATCCCTGCGATCGCTAACGTTTTTTGGTAGCGTTTTGGTGAACTGGCAAGCGCCAGCGGCCTAGTACACCCCGGTCGTAGTCAAACCAGCACTGCAGTAACACTTGGTGACGTGGCGAGTCCCATAAGTGCAGTTCAAGCTGGTGAGGTGGCAAGCACAAGTAGTGTCCCGCTGCCACCAAGAAGACAAACACAGGCCCGTCGTGTCCATAGTGCCCTTCCTGCTGCATTCGCCAATCCTAATTGGGAACCCACCACTTCTGCAGCGCCCGTACTTCCCCCATTCACATCCCCAACCAAATGCAGTCGGCTGCATGAGAGGCATTTTTATGTCCTCCCGAGTACCCCTACCCAACGAACCCCCCCAAAAAAGATGTTGTGTCTGCAGCAAGCGCGGATATAGGCGTGACACCCGCTATTATTGTCCCTCCTGTCCTGACAATCCTGGTCTTTGCATTGGTGAATGTTTTGAACGCTACCATTCACTAGTTGAGTATTAGCGTAGGGTACAGCATTGCACAGACTAGGCACACTTTCACAGGGTCTCCCAAGATGCCATCGCATTTTGAGAGACCCGAACCTGGAACCGGTTACCGTTATAAAAGTTAGTTACAAAAAAAGTGTAAAAAAAAAAAAAAATATGAAATAAAAAAAAATAGTTGTTGTTTTATTGTTCTCTCTCTCTCTATTCTGCTCTTTTTTACTGTATTCTATTCTGCAATGTTTTATTGTTATTGTTATTGTTATTGTTATTATGTTTTATCATGTTTGTTTTTCAGGTGTGTAATTATTTACACTTTACTGTGCTTTATTGTTAACCATTGTTAACCATTTTTTTGTCTTCAGGTACGCCATTCACGACTTTGAGTGGTTATACCAGAATGATGCCTGCAGGTTTAGGTATCATCTTGGTATCATTCTTTTCAGCCAGCGGTCGGCTTTCATGTAAAAGCAATCCTAGCGGCTAATTAGCCTCTAGACTGCTTTTACAAGCCGTGGGAGGGAATGCCCCCCCCCCCCCCCACCGTCTTCCGTGTTTTTCTCTGGCTCTCCTGTCTCAACAGGGAACCTGAGAATGCAGCCGGTGATTCAGCCAGCTGACCATAGAGCTGATCAGAGACCAGAGTGGCTCCAAACATCTCTATGGCCTAAGAAACCGGAAGCTACGAGTATTTCATGACTTAGATTTCGCCGGATGTAAATAGCGCCATTGGGAAATTGGGGAAGCATTTTATCACACCGATCTTGGTGTGGTCAGATGCTTTGAGGGCAGAGGAGAGATCTAGGGTCTAATAGACCACAATTTTTTCAAAAAAGAGTACCTGTCACTACCTATTGCTATCATAGGGGATATTTACATTCCCCGAGATAACAATAAAAATGATTAAAAAAAAAAATATGAAAGGAACAGTTTAAAAGTAAGATTAAAAAAGCAAAAAAATAATAAAGAAAAAAAAAAAAAAAAAAAAAAACACCCCTGTCGCCCCCTGCTCTCGTGCTAAGGCGAACGCAAGCGGCGGTCTGTCGTCAAACATAAACAGCAATTGCACCATGCATGTGAGGTATCACCGCGAAGGCCAGATCGAGTGCAGTAATTTTTCCAGTAGACCTCCTCTGTAAATCTAAAGTGGTAACCTGTAAAGGCTTTTGAAGGCTTTTAAACATGTATTTATTTTGTTGCCACTGCACGTTTGTGCGCAATTTTAAAGCATGTCATGTTTGGTATCCATGTACTCGGCCTAAGATCATCTTTTTTATTTCATCAAACATTTGGGCAATATAGCGTGTTTTAGTGCATTAAAATTTAAAAAAGTGTGTTTTTTCCCCAAAAAATGCGTTTGAAAAATCGCTGCGCAATTACTGTGTGAAAAAAAAAAATGAAACACCCACCATTTTAATCTGTAGGGCATTTGCTTTAAAAAAATATATAATGTTTGGGGGTTCAAAGTAATTTTTTTGCAAAAAAAAAAAACTTTTTCATGTAAACAATAAGTGTCAGAAAGGGCTTTGTCTTCAAGTGGTTAGAAGAGTGGGTGATGTGTGACATAAGCTTCTAAATGTTGTGCATAAAATGCCAGGACAGTTCAAAACCCCCCAAAATGACCCCATTTTGGAAAGTAGACACCCCAAGCTATTTGCTGAGAGGCATGTCGAGTCCATGGAATATTTTATATTGCGACACAAGTTGCGGGAAAGAGACAAATTTTTTTTTTTTTTTTTTTTTTTTTGCACAAAGTTGTCACTAAATGATATATTGCTCAAACATGCCATGGAAATATGTGAAATTACACCCCAAAATACATTCTGCTGCTTCTCCTGAGTACGGGGATACCACATGTGTGAGACTTTTTGGGAGCCTAGCCGCGTACGGGACCCCGAAAACCAACCACCGCCTTCAGGCTTTCTAAGGGCGTGAATTTTTGATTTCACTCTTCACTGCCTATCACAGTTTCGGAGGCCATGGAATGCCCAGGTGGCACAAAACCCCCCCAAATGACCCCATTTTGGAAAGTAGACACCCCAAGCTATTTGCTGAGAGGTATAGTGAGTATTTTGCAGACCTCACTTTTTGTCACAAAGTTTTGAAAATTGAAAAAAGAAAAAAAAAAAATGTTTTTTCTTGTCTTTCTTCATTTTCAAAAACAAATGAGAGCTGCAAAATACTCACCATGCCTTTCAGCAAATAGCTTGGGGTGTCTACTTTCCAAAATGGGGTCATTTGGGGGGGTTTTGTGCCACCTGGGCATTCCATGGCCTCCGAAACTGTGATAGGCAGTAAAGAGTGAAATCAAAAATTTTCACCCTTAGAAATCCTGAAGGCAGTGATTGGTTTTCGGGGTCCAGTACGCGGCTAGGCTCCCAAAAAGTCCCACACATGTGGTATCCCCATACTCAGGAGAAGCAGCTAAATGTATTTTGGGGTGCAATTCCACATATGCCCATGGCCTGTGTGAGCAATATATCATTTAGTGACAACTTTATGAAAAAAAAAAAAAAAAAAAAAAAAAAGTGTCACTTTCCCGCAACTTGTGTCAAAATATAAAATATTCCATGGACTCAATATGCCTCTCAGCAAATAGCTTGGGGTGTCTACTTTCCAAAATGGGGTCATTTTGGGGGGTTTTGTGCCACCTGGGCATTCCATGGCCTCCGAAACTGTGATAGGCAGTGAAGAGTGAAAGCAAAAATTTACACCCTTAGAAATCCTGAAGGCGGTGATTGGTTTTCGGGGCCCCGTACGCGGCTAGGCTCCCAAAAAGTCCCACACATGTGGTATCCCCATACTCAGGAGAAGCAGCTAAATGTATTTTGGGGTGCAATTCCACATAGGCCCATGGCCTGTGTGAGCAATATATCATTTAGTGACGACTTTTTGTAAATATTTTTTTTTTTTTTTTTTTTTGTCATTTTTCAATCACTTGGGACAAAAAAAATAAATATTCAATGGGTTCAACATGCCTCTCAGCAATTTCCTTGGGGTGTCTACTTTCCAAAATGGGGTCATTTGGGGGGGTTTTGTACTGCCCTGCCATTTTAGCACCTCAAGAAATGACATAGGCAGTCATAAACTAAAAGCTGTGTAAATTCCAGAAAATGTACCCTAGTTTGTAGACGCTATAACTTTTGCGCAAACCAATAAATATACGCTTATTGACATTTTTTTTACCAAAGACATGTGGCCGAATACATTTTGGCCTAAATGTATGACTAAAATTTAGTTTATTGGATTTTTTTTATAACAAAAAGTAGAAAATATCATTTTTTTTCAAAATTTTCGGTCTTTTTCCGTTTATAGCGCAAAAAATAAAAACCGCAGAGGTGATCAAATACCATCAAAAGAAAGCTCTATTTGTGGGAAGAAAAGGACGCAAATTTCGTTTGGGTACAGCATTGCATGACCGCGCAATTAGCAGTTAAAGCGACGCAGTGCCAAATTGGAAAAAGACCTCTGGTCCTTAGGCAGCATAATGGTCCGGGGCTCAAGTGGTTAAACATACCAATTGCAAAAAACAGAACTTGTATTAAATTTAAAGTTCGACAATTCACAACAAGCCTGGCAGGAAGGCACCCGACCGTGAACACTCATAGAATGCAACAGAGATGTTTAGAAGAGCAGGTCTTGGATGTGCCAACAGTGTCTATCTTGAGGGGTGGAAAGTGACCTGGCCAGTCTATACCCAATGGGGAGGTCTCCAGAAAGGATGGTGTGTTCCTATGCTTTCCCTACTCTTCTGGAACCTATCCCTTCAGCTAATCACTTTCGCTGACAAATGAGTGATCTGCCTGACCCAAGATGGTCACCTGTCAGAGCTGGCTCAGCCCTTCCTTCTCTAAACTGGCCGCTCAGCTGTTGGCTAATTGCCAGCTCTCATCTCTCTCCACAGTTACCCAGCTATTCCTGATCCTGCTCGTCTGACCTGCCTACTTATAGCTGTCCAGCTCACTTCATCTCTGCCTTCGCCTTGGTCATATCACAAGAAACCATCTCCTGCGTTCCTGTTTAAGACTGGCTTTGCTGACATCCCTTCTGGCTCCTTATCCTGCTTGCTGTTCCGCTACTTGGATCCCTGATTTCTGTCCTGGCTGATTACCCGATCTGGTTACTGAACTCTGGCTTGGCTGATTACCCGATCTGGTTACTGGACTCTGGCTTGGCTGATTACACGATCCGGTTACTGGACTCTGGCTATGCTTTGACTACGCTTACTCTATTTACCTTTTTATTTTTATTAAAAAACAAGTGTGATTTTACTGTACTTCTGTCTCGGTCTGGTTTATGGTTTCTGACACCACCAGAGTCACATAGGGCAGCAGTATCCAATCGAATAGCTTCCCCAGTGACCCAGGAAACCATAGAGGAACCATGTTCCTCTTGACAACCTCTCCCTCTGCAATGCTGGTGTGGTTGAGCTCCACCTGCAGTGGAGAAAGTAGACTGCACCTGCCTACGGGCTCATGGGCTGTAAAGCAAATAAGCAAAGCCTTGGGGCTGATTATTTAAAACAACTGATCGGGGGGGGGGGGGGGGGGGGGCTTTAAGGAGGATATACCTTCTGGTAAAATAGAGGTTCTTTTCTGTAAAAGTACAAAACTTCTTTAAACATGAATTCTATGTTTTGCCAGATTAGGGTCTTCATGCTAGAAGGGTAGGGAAGCACAAGACAAGCAGGACCTATTTCTTTATTTCTGCAGCAGCAACACAACTCACAAAATTAACTCTCACAAACCAGTTCTAATCCACTATTGCTGTTCCCAAATTCTTTAGAAGGATAATAGTCAACTTTTTGGATAAAGGATCCTCAAGTGCAGCCTCTAACATTACTAAAGGGCAACACATAATACACTCACTGGACACTTTATTAGGTACACCTGTTCAATTGCTTGAGAACACAAATTGCTAATCAGCCAATCACATGCATTTAGGCATATAGACGTGGTGAAGTTCAAACCAAACATCAGAAAGGGGATTTACAGTAGGTGGATTTCAACGTGGCATGGCGTTCTAGACGGGCTGGTCTGAGTATTTCAAAAACTGCTGATCTACTGGGACTTTCACGGGCAACTATCTCTAGGATTTATAGAGAATGGTCCGAAAAAGAGAAAATATCCAGTGAGCAGCAGTTGTGTGGAGGAAAATGCCTTGTTGATGTCAGGGGTCAGAGGGGAATGGGCAGGCTGGTATCAGATGATAGAAAAGCAACAGTAACTCAAATAACCCCTCGTTACAACCAAGGTATGCAGAATACTATTTCTGAATGCACAACACATCGAACCTTGAAGCAGATGGGCAATAGCAGCAGAAGATCACACCGGGTGCCACTCCTGTCAGCTAAGAACAGGAAACTGAAGCTACAATTCGCACAGGCTCACCAAAATTGGACAATAGAAGATTGGAAAAACGTTGCCTGGTCCGAGAAGTTCCGATTTCAGCTGCAACATTCAGATGGTCGGGTCAGAATTTGGCATAAAAAACATGAAAGCATGGATCCATCTTGGCTTGTATCAATGTTTCAGGCTGGTGGTGGTGGTGTAATGGTGTGGGGGATATTTTCTTGGCACACTTTGGGCCCCTTAGTACCAATTGAGCATTGTTTAAACGCTACCTGAGTATTGTTGCTGACCATGTCCATCCCTTTATGACTACAGTGTCCCCATCTTCTGATGGCTCCTTCCAGCAGGATAATGCACCATGTCACAAAGCTCCAATCATCTCACCACTGGACAATGAGGTCACTGTACTCCAATGGCCTCCATGGTCACCAATGGTATCAATCCAATAGAGCACCTTTGGGATGTGGTGAAATGGTAGATCTGCTTAATGGATGTACAGCCGAGAAATCTGCAGCATGCGTGATGCTACCACGTCAATATATACCAAAATCTCTGAGGAATGTTTCCAACACCTTGTTGAATCTATACCACGAAGAATGAAGGCAGTCCTGAAGGCAAAAGGGGGTCCAACAAGGTACTAGCAAGGTGTCCCTAATAAAGTGACCGGTGAGTGTATTGAGTGAATGTAATGCGATAGAAAGCTTTATTCAGACATGCAACAGGAGATGGTCGGAGGTAGTTTTCTTTTTGTCTGGAGACCTCAGGTATGTTACATGGTTAGAAGCTGCAAAAGATGCTACAAAGAGATGTTCAGAAAGTGCAGACATACTGCAGGACAGGGTCAGAGCCTGCAAATATGCTGTAGGAGTTGTTGGTGACTGAGGACATGCTTCAGTAGACATATTACATGAGACTGCTATTACAGATCAATGCTTCTATATGTGAGCTCCCTACAGCCCCCATAAAAATTATTTTGGATTTTTCTCTTAGCAAGATCCATTATGAGAGATCAGAGGAAAAAAATATGAACAGGGATGGACAGTACAGGAAAAGTAAGAAATAAGCCAAGCCGTTTTCTACTAGAACCCACTGGCTTCGTTTACTGGTCTGAGTAAGAACGTAGGTCAGCCATTCTCAACCAGGGTTCCGTGGAACCCTGGGGTTCCTCCCAAGATTGCTAGGGGTTCCTTGAGCCGTGGCTGATGAACCACCTTTTTGATGGTGCCTACAGGGTTCAAGGTTCACTTAGCAAAGCCAGCAGCATGACACAAAATATGTTTTTAGCTGTCTTTAAGGGTGTCATTCTGAGAACCACTTTAAGGGGAACATTCTTCCTGTTGACCACCAGTATAAGGGGCATTGTTCCTATTGACCCCTGATGAATTGGTTTTAGTAAGGGTTCTTCGAGACCTAAAAATTATTTTTGGGGTTCCTCTAGGGTTAAAAGATTGAGAAAGCCTCATGTAGGTTATGGGAAACACAATAAGTGCCAAGGGGTCGCAGTTTGGATACCAGGGGTTTAAAACATCCCATGCAGATGCAAGGCTGTTGATAACAATTAACGGCAAATTGTGTAACATATTCTATTAAATGTTTGCATTTATAACACTACACATATCGTTGTTTGAAGTAGAAGCCACCCTTTCGCTTTAAATACGCCTAATGCACATGGCAGTCCATTTTTCAGCTTGTTCCTTGACATAAATTAAACAACTTTTCCACGCCATGTAGTCTTTAGTACAGTATGTTAATAATGTCCCTCATGCCCTCTTCATTTGATCAAGCTTAATTGTCTGTGTCAGACTCGCAATTAATGAAAGCGGCTCCCACAGTACACACTTCCAGAACCAACTGGAAGGTTAATTGAATCGTGTAGCACAAAGCTCCGGTGGACATTCCTGGGGAGGTCCTGGCAAGCGCCACGGCCCGCGGAGGTAATGAGCGAACCGGGGCGTCTCGCTGTCATGCTGGCAGTTCACATAACAAAGAAGATTAGTTAAGCAGCATTTATTGATAAATGTGCATTTGAACGTTACAGTAACTAATGCCAGGCAGTACAATAACTGGACTAACGAAATAATGATAAATGAATAATTAAATGAAGCATCAGTCGTCACAGAACAGAATTCCAGTCTTAAGAGTGAAAACATGAAAATAGAAATGTGACTGTATGTAAAGTGTATCTAAACCTAAATATATATATATATATATATATATATATATATATATATATATATATATATATATATAAATATATATAATTTATTTAAAATTATTAATATATTATTATTTTTCAATTATTATTTATTTAAAACTATTATTTATTTATATTTTACCTTACCAGTCCTTAGATTAGGTGGCTGCACTAATTTTTTTTTTTTTTTTTTTATGCCTTTTTTTTTTTTGCTTTATTTTCAACTGGTGAGCAAGCACATTTCCTGCACTAGGGTGACAACGCTCACTCCTTGCACTGTATGGAGGAGCAGTGTTGTCACTCAAATCTGCTTCCCTGATTTGGATCTTCATTACAAAGGGGGTGGGGGGTTGCTTTTTAGTTCACAGAAGATACACTATATTGTCAAAAGTATTGGGACGCCTGCCTTTACACACACACACACACACATGAATTTTAATGGTACCCGAGTCTTAGTTCGTAGGGTTCAATATTGAGTTGGCCCACCCTTTGCAGCTATAAAAGCTTCAAGTCTTCTGGGAAGGCCGTCCACGAGGTTTAGGAGTGTGTCTATGGGAATGTCTGACCATTCTTCCAGAAGCACATTTGTGAGGTCAGGCTATGATGTTGAATGTCTCATTCTCCACTCTAATTCATACCAAAGGTGTTCTATCGGGTTGAGGTCAGGACTTTGTGCAGGCCAGTCAAGTTCCTCCACCCCAAACTCGCTCATCCATGTCTTTATGAACTCATTCATCCATGTCTTTATGGACCTTGCTTTGTGCAGTGGTGCGCAGTCATGTTGGAACTGGAAGGGGCCATCCCCAAACTGTTCTCACAAAGTTGGGAGCATGAAATTGTCCAAAATGTCGCCTTAAGAGTTCACTTCACTGAAACTTAGGGGCCAAGCCCAACCCCTGAAAAGCAACCCCACACCATAATCCCCCCTCCACCAAATGATTTGGACCAGTGCACAAAGCAAGGTCCATAAAGACATGGATGAGTGAGTTTGGGGTGGAGAAACTTGACCAACGGTTTACATTATGGCCAATAGAGCTTTCAGCTTGCATGTGATAATTATGTCAAAGCTGACTCAGTGGTAAAATAATCGGGAGCCAATCTGATCAGTTCCTGATCCTCAGTAGGAAAACCGGCTGTAAAAAAATGAATAGCTAAAAATTCAAATTGAGTATTAGCTATTACAGATCCTAAAGCAGATGATGCAGCATGAAGAATTTGCTGATCCACATTAGGGGCCGTTTGGTCCAACCTTCGGCAGTAAAAGGCTTGTATTAGCATAACTTTGACGGTTCCTGGTTGTTAGTCAATGAGAAGAAGCTCTATGACCCTCCTATACAAGAAGCTGTGTTCAAGATTTCCATTGATTGAAGACAAATCAGTGTGAAATCTATACTGATAATTTGCACAAATACAATTGTACACATATTATTTAAAAAAATTATGTAACATGCATATGAGAAATGACCTTCTGCTTCTGGGTCATTTATACACCAGGAATATTTTTCTGTAGTATTTTAAGACTTCACCCATAAGAACAGTTTCACTTATGTGCAGCTGGATTCCACTGTTTGCATCAAGGTAAGGGAGACACAGAGTTATCTATTTATAAAAAAAAATTGCACAGCCATCATGAATAATCACCGTAATATGTCCAATATGTTTATTTCCTATGATCATCTATCTAGTGGCCATAATGCAGTATTTTGTGATTGTGGTATTTCAGTACAATACCAAATAATGGCCAATAGATGGAGCTGAAGATGATAGGAAATCAACATAATAGACACATTACAGCAATTATTTTATAAATAGACCCTAATTTTAGTAATAGTAATATAATCAGATATATGTTTTGAGATCTGAATTTCACTCTATCTAGGGTTGGTAGAGGTCGGGTATACAGTAGGTAAAAACCCATTTTTGTAGGAGAAATTCAAAAGTATCTAAAAATTGCAATTCTATTTAAAAATGACTTATTGTCTCTTGTGAACATTAATTTAGACAAGTATTAAACAAGCAAAAGAGTAATGCCCCGTACACACGGTCGGATTTTCCGATGGAAAATGTCCGATCGGAGCGTGTTGTCGGAAATTCCGACCGTGTGTGGGCTCCATCGGACATTTTCCATCGGATTTTCCGACACACAAAGTTGGAGAGCAGGAGATAAAATTTTCCGACAACAAAATCCGTTGTCGGAAATTCCGATCGTGTGTACACAAATCCGACGGACAAAGTGCCACGCATGCTCAGAATAAATAAAGAGATGAAAGCTATTGGCCACTGCCCCGTTTATAGTCCCGACGTACGTGTTTTACGTCACCGCGTTTAAAACGATCGGATTTTCCGACAACTTTGTGTGACCGTGTGTATGCAAGACAAGTTTGAGCCAACATCCGTCTGAAAAAATCCTAGGATTTTGTTGTCGGAATGTCCGAACAAAGTCCGACCGTGTGTACGGGGCATTACAAATAATAATGAAAAAAAAAAAAAAAGAAAGATGAGGGTAAGATAAGGACAGTTAAGGTTTTTTCTTTATCAATTCCCAATATTCATAGAGGGGAGAGAGCAAGGGGGTGGGAATTTAAGTGAGGCACGTGGTCGCAAAAGAATAGTTTGGTGAACATAATTGGAATGTATTGATTGCCATAAGATACAGACAAGGTACATTATGTAAAAACACATTGAGATAATGCATGGGTAATACAATACATCTTAGTCATAACTTGGATATCACGTAAAATAGCAAACAATAACTTTCCAGAGTGCACCAAAAACACGATTTGAGTAAAAACGTGGTACGTAGTAATGCCTGCAAAGCCTCGGGCCTCTTGGATCCTTTTATGGGGTATTAGAGGTTAGCTAACAAAGCTATATGAGTGTTGATGAATAACAAAACGTATGGCAGCTCTACGCGTATCGTGGCTGGAGGGCCACTTGTCAGGAGCCAGCACTTGATGTATCTAAGAGTAGAAGTATTGATATTGACTTAGATAATATGGTAAATGCAAATACGGGTGGAGGTGGGGCCAGGACTTCTTAAACCATTAACAGAACAAATGCGGACATCGAACGTGCCATACCAGTGGGGATTTCCAGCTTGTCTCAAGGGGAAAAAAGATGGCAGTAGAGCAGTACTAAGATTCCCTGAAGATCTTCCAGACTTTTGTAGTAAACTGGATCTCCCACCTCCTGCCCTGCCAGGCTGGGAGGAGAATATCGGAATAATACTACCCTTGAGTAATATGTATTGGACTCACAGCCGGGGGGGAGGGGGTAGGGGAGGGGGTTTGAATAATGTTGTCATTCCGAGAGAGTATAAGGGGAAGGGGAGAGAGAAAAAGAAAAAAGGAAGATAGGTGGAGGGGTGGGGTGGAGAGGGGGAGGGGGGTCAGCGGGGGGGGGGGGGGGCTGGTGATCTGAGAGTTTTTTTCCCCTAGAAGGTATGGGGACCAAACGACTATGTAGATGCCGTCGGACCCATGCGGAATTTGTTCATCCCCCAATAGGGAGGAGGATTGGAAGGGGGAGTTGGGGGGGGGCTTTTGGAGCGGAGGGGGGTAGGTTTGAGGTTTAGGGCGTTTTTCTTTTTTTTTTTTTTTGTGGGTCTCTCTCTCTTGCTCCCTTTTTCCTCCCCTCTATCTTCCTCCATCCCGACGGGGACACCAGAATGTGGGAAGGGGGAGAGGGAGAGGAAAAAAGGGTGGCCACTTCCAACATGAACTATGACTACGTTGAATTTAGTAACATATAATGTAAGAGGTTTAAGTACCCCAGGGAAAAAGTTTATGGTAAATAAAGAGCTACAGTATTATGGGGTGAATGTGGCTTGCCTTCAGGAAACACATATTTCACACGCCTCGGGGAGTAGGCTATCCTCTCGGCTTTTCCCTAAAGGGTCCTACGGGGACTCAACATCAAGTTATTCACGAGGGCTAGCAATAGGATTCTATAGAAATACAGTGTTTGTAAAAGGGAGCAGTTGGCCGACCCAGAGGGGAGATTTCTTTTCATAAAGGGGAAATTGTTTAATATGGATTGTACTCTCGCAAATATTTATTCTCCAAATAGAGACCCAGATAGGTTCTTGAGGAAAACATTGAAAAAACTGTCAGAATTTAAGGAAGGGAAATTGATAGTTGTAGGAGATTTTAATATGTGTATAGACCCACGGGTAGATACTACGGGAGGTCATTCCCGTTTGTTAGCCCAGAGACAGAACAAAATAAGGAAGCTACTATTAGAGTACCAGCTTGTGGATGTCTGGAGGATCAGACACCCAGAAGCCCGGGACCATACATTTTACTCGCCAGTACACGGGTCATTCTCAAGAATAGACTATGTATTGATAGAACATCAGCTGCTCCCTTCTCTCAAAAAAACTGATATAAAAGCTATTTCTTTATCTGACCAAATACGGGCGGGGGTGGGGCCAGGAACCCCCATACCAAATGCAAATTGACTTACTCGAGTTCATGTGATGGTGGTGTGGTGCCGGGCAACACGAGCCATCCGAATGTAATCCCCACCGGGAGCCGTGGCAGGCAATTCAAGGGGGGCGCCCAATAGGCATCAACCAGGGCGGGCATGGAACCAAAGGCAGTCTAAGTGTGATGGGAGATGTAAGATGAACCAAGGTATTCACAACAAGAGAGTGAATAGCATGAGGGAGTGAAAGGGGGGATCAGTGCTGGAGGAAGGGAAGTGATAGTGAAAGCTGACACCGGAAAAGTAGTGGGGTGGAGGAAATAGAAAGGAACAAGTTGCCACCAATGATATGGGAAGGTGAAAGTTAGGACAAAGGACGGAGGTGAAAAATAACTGGATACCTGTGATGGGGAAATCAATTAATTTGGGAGGAAAGAGATCCTGAGCTGGTTGTAAACCAATGTGAGAAGGAGCCTCGTGTGCCAAACACCGCCCAGAAGACGCCCATATAAGCGTCACCACGGGAACGCCCACCGGCGTCACGCCTGCAAAGCCTCAGGCCTCTTGGATCCTTGACTGGTGTATTAGAGGTTAGCTAACAAAGCTATATGAGTGTTGATGAATAACAAAACGTATGGCAGCTCTACACGTTTCGTGGCTGGAGGGCCACTCGTCAGGAGCCAGCACTTGATGTATCTAAGATACTGACTTAGATATTATGGTAAATGCAAAAAGATGAATATCGCATTCCAAGGTTGCCACGTTTTGTCAAAAACAGCCAGGCGGTTGTGTAACATGCAAGTCAATGTATCATTAATCATGACCCAAATAAATTTTTGGATGACAAAATCAAACGTTATTCAAGGTTGATTCCAACAACGTGCAATGGTTATTCTAGCAGCTAGGATAATATAGGAAATTAAGTGTTTGATGTGGTTAGGTAAGCTCATATCAATTTTTTGGAAGAGAGCAATCTGTGGTGATTTACTAAAACATATTTTGGTAATTCCATGTATAAATTCAAATATTTTGATCCAATGTTTCTGGATTTTGGGACAACGCCACCAAACATGTACCATAGAACCTTCTAGCCCACCATTCCTAAAGCATTTAGAAGAGATTTGTTGATTTTATTTTAGCTAATCTCAGTGGAACCATGTACCATCTCAATGGAGTTGTGTAATTAGATTCGACTAAAGACGTATTGATCGCTAGTTTGGAGATATTATTGATAGTTTTATACCAAAACTTTGGTATAAAGGGCAGATATTTTATATTTACTGGTACATACTGTAGCTAGATAGATACAGTGGGGAAGGAAAGTATTCAGACCCCCCTACATTTTTCACTCTTTGTTATTTTGCAGCCATTTACTAAAATCATTTAAGTTCATTTTTTTCCTCATTAATGTACACACAGCACCCCATATTGACAGAAAAACACAGAATTGTTGACATTTTTGCAGATTTATTAAAAAAGAAAAACTGAAATATCACATGGTCCTAAGTATTCAGACCCTTTGCTCAGTATTTAGTAGAAGCACCCTTTTGATCTAATACAGCCATGAGTCTTTTTGGGAAAGACGCAACAAGTTTTTCACACCTGGATTTGGGTATCCTCTGCCATTCCTCCTTGCAGATCCTCTCCAGTTCTGTCAGGTTGGATGGTAAACGTTGGTGGACAGCCATTTTTAGGTCTCTCCAGAGAAGCTCAATTGGGTTTAAGTCAGGGCTCTGGCTGGGCCATTCAAGAACAGTCACGGAGTTGTTGTGAAGCCACTCCTTCGTTATTTTAGCTGTGTGCTTAGGGTCATTGTCTTGTTGGAAGGTAAACCTTCGGCCCAGTCTGAGGTCCTGAGCACTCTGAAGCACTCTATACCTGAGAAGGTTTTCGTCCAGGATATCCCTGTACTTGGCCGCATTCATCTTTCCCTCGATTGCAACCAGTTGTCCTGTCCCTGCAGCTGAAAAACACCCCCACAGCATGATGCTGCCACCACCATGCTTCACTGTTGGGACTGTATTGGACAGGTGATGAGCAGTGCCTGGTTTTCTCCACACGTGCCACTTAGAATTAAGGCCAAAAAGTTCTATCTTGTTCTCATCAGACTAAAGAATCTTATTTCTCACCATCTTGGAGTCCTTCAGGTGTTTTTTTAGCAAACTCCATGTGGGCTTTCATGTGTCTTGCACTGAGGAGAGGCTTCCGTCGGGCCACTCTGCCATAAAGCCCCAACTGGTGGAGGGCTGCAGTGATGGTTGACTTTCTACAACTTTCTCCCATCTCCCGACTGCATCTCTGGAACTCAGCCACAGTGATCTTTGTGTTCCCCTTTACCTCTCTCACCAAGGCTCTTCTCCCCAGATAGATCAGTTTGGCCAGACGGCCAGCTCTAGGAAGGGTTCTGGTCATCCCAAACATCTTCCATTTAAGGATTATGGAGGCCACTGTGCTCTTAGGAACCTTAAGAGCCCTTTCACACTGGGGCGGTTTGCAGGCACTATTGCGCTAATAATAGCGCCTGCAAACCGGCCCGAAAGTGCCGCTGCTTTCATTCCAGTGTGAAAGCCCCGAGGGCTTTCACACTGGAGCGATGCGCTGGCAGGATGGTAAAAAAAGTCCTGCTAGCAGCATCTTTGGAGCGGTGAAGGAGCGGAGTATATACTGCTCCTTCACCGCTCCTGCCCATTGAAATCAATGGGAGGTCGCGGCTATACCGCTGGCAAATTGCCTCTGCAGAGGCGCTTTGCGGTGGTATTTAACCCTTTCTCGGCTGCTAGCGGGGGTAAAACCGCCCCACTAGCGGCCGAATACGACGGTAAAACGCCGCTAATAGTAGCGGCTTTTTACCGCTGACGCCGCCCCCGCCCCAGTGTGAAAGGGCTCTTAGTGCAGCAGAAATGTTTTCGTAACCTTGGCCAGATCTGTGCCTTGCCACAATTCTGTCTCTGAGCTCTTCAGGCAGTTCCTTTGACCTCATGATTCTCATTTGCTCTGACATGCACTGTGAGCTGTAAGGTCTTATATAGACAAGTGTGTGGCTTTCCTAATCAAGTCCAATCAGTATAATCAAACACAGCTGGACTCAAATGAAGGTGTAGAACCATCTCAAGGATGATCAGAAGAAATGGACAGCACCTGAGTTAAATATATGAGTGTCACAGCAAAGGGTCTGAATACTTAGGACCCTGTGATATTTCAGTTTTTGTTTTTTAATAAATCTGCAAAAATGTCAACAATTCTGTGTTTTTCTGTCAATATGGGGTGCTGTGTGTACATTAATTAGGAAAAAAATGAACTTAAATAATTTTAGCAAATGATTGCAATATAACAAAGAGTGAAAAATTTAAGGGGGTCTGAATACTTTCCGTCCCCACTGTATAATGAATTTAATGTATAAATATATACAATAATAAAATATTTTAATAGAATAATAATAATAATAATAATAATAATACAATAAATTACTGTATAATAATTCATATACTTTTGGGATTTTGGTACACAGCAAAAAGCTTCTCAGAATAATAAATCTATATACTTTGAAAATCCTGAATATGTACTTTAAGCCTTTATATGGCATTTCACTCAAATCTCAACAAGCCCGAAAGTGCCATTTTTCCATGATTGCCTTTAAATTAGTCTTGTCCTCATAGCCTCTTCTTTCTCCTTCTCCTCTGCCCCAGGAATAGGCTTTGAAAATTCAGCTGCTTCGTACCTTGGCTGACATTTTCCAGTGCTCGGGCAAACACGATGTGACACAGCCATCCTCCTTAACAAACTCCTGTAAACGCATCTATTATCGGCGGCTGGAGGCTCCCGTATGCCTGGCAGGCCCAGTAATTAATTTCAATGCATATCATTGCCAGGATCGCTTACCGGTAACAGGAACAAGATCAGAGGTGTCACTCGGCAAATTGAGTCAGTGCTCTGGCCTTTGTGTTACATGAGCAACGTTGGCGAGAACTTGACAAACTAACAATCGAGGGGGGTAAAAGAAGGACAAGGATCCCCGCGGAGATGGACACCTGGAATTTAGCCGATAAATTGTTACCTGGATTAGGAGCTAGTTTGCTCATTAAAGCTCAGTGACTTTTCTATTGCTTTTCATTAGGTGGCAGCTTTTAACTGGCACTTTGTTTACAGCAGTAAAGGCACATAGGTGAAGCGGCAGCCGGGCCAGGAAAGAGATTCTTATTTATTAAGGGAAGGTGACAGCAGTTTAATAAGTTTTTTTGGAACTGTATTAAGACTGGAACTTGGTGCATCAACAAAACCAGACCTGTTATTGTATGGCACGGCTCTCTTTGCAAGGATGTATGTTGTTTTAGCATTCATTTTCTTTACTTATGTGTTAAAGCCTAAGCTGACTATACAGTGCATCCGGAAAGTATTTACAGTGCTTCACTTTTTCCACATTTTGTTATGTTACAGCCTTATTCCAAAATGGATTCAATTCATTATTTTTCTCAAAATTCTACAAACAATACCTCATAATGACAACTTGAAAGAAGTTTGTTTGAAAATCTTACTAAAAATCTTATTAACCACCTCAATACCGGGCACTTACACCCCTTTCCTGCCCAGGCCAATTTTCAGCTTTCAGCGCTGTCACTTTTTAAATGACAATTGCGCGGTCATACAACACTGTACCCAAACTAGGTTTTTATCATTTTGTTCCCACAAATAGAGCTTTCTTTTGGTGATATTTGATCACCTCTGCGCTTTTTATTTTTTACTAAACGCATAAAAAAGACCGAAATTTTTTTCAGTTTCTGTTATAAAATTTTGAAATAAATACGTTTCCTCCTTCACTGATGGGCACTGATAAGCTGCACTGACGGGCACTGATAAAGTGGTACCGATGAGGTGGCACCAATGAGATGGCACTGATGAGGTGTCACTGATGGGCACTGACAATGGGCACTGATAGGCGGCACTGGTGGGTGACACTGATATGCAGCACTGATGGGCATTACCGTATATACTCGAGTATAAGTCGTTCCAAGTATAAGTCGGGGCCCTAATTTACCACAAAAAAATGGGAAAAACTTATTGACCCGAGTATAAGACGAGGGTGAGAAATGCACAGCTACTGTAAGTTGAAAAGAGGGTCAACAATTGCAGCCCCACTGTGCCCATTTGCATGCCTCACTGTGCCCATTTGCAGCCATAGGTCCCCCAAACTTCAAACTCAGTAGTTAAGGGTTCCTAGATGCCCCCTAGCTGCAGCCAAAATTTGGGGTCTCTGAACCCAAAGTGTCCCGAAATGACATTGCTGCAGATGGACACAGATGACCGACTTTGGGGCCCTGTATCTTGGGGCCACTTAGTGCTAGAAACCCCAAATTTGGTGTGCAAACCCAGCACCATAAAATATCCAAAGCCCCCGAAATACAGGGCCCCAAAAATCAGTTCAGAAAATGTCAAGCACTTTTCTGCAGCAGAGAATGACATTTTCCGAACCTATTTTGGGGCCCCGTATCTCGGGGCCACTTGGTGCTAGGAACTCCAGCTTTGGATATGTTGTGGTACCACTGGGTTTGCACACCAAATTTGGGGTTCCTAGCACAAAGTGGCCCAGAGATACGGGGCCCCAAAGTCGGTTCGGAAAATGAAATTTTTTGCTGCAGAAGAGTGCATGACTCGAGTATAAGTCGAGGGGGGCACTTTCAGCACACAAAAAATGTGCTGAAAAACTCGACTTATACTCGAGTATATACGGTAATAGACGGCACTGATGGGCACTCATAGGTGGCACTGGTGGTCACTGATGGGCACTGAAAGGCTGCACTGATGGGTACTTATGAGTGGCACTGATAGACGGCACTGCTGGGCACTGATGAGCACTGATAGGCGGCACTGATGGGCACTGAAAGGTGGCATGGATAGACTGCACTGATAGGCATCACTGGTGGCACTGGCACTGGCAGGCATTTTTAATTGCCACAGATTTTTAATTGCCACTGCTGGACGTCATATGACGCCCAGTCAAGATAGAAGAAGGAAGGAAATCCTGGACTGCCGCACTCCATGAAAAAGACATCTTTATTTAGCAATAATTAGTAAAAATCCAAAAAACAGTCACATCAAAGAGTGGATAAAACAGGGATCAAAGGCTAACGCGTTTCACATCAAATGATGCTTACTCATAGCTAATTTAACAAAGACCAACTATGTGCATATAAAGGATAATTGAAAAAGAAATACACCAATCAAAATTTAACAAATCGATGGTCACACCTTCTGCATGATTGGTTCTTGAAAATCCCAGTCAGGATAACTGAACCACCACCCGGCCGTCATTCTGCTATAGGCCGGGCAGGAAGTGGTTAAAAATAAAAAAAATAAAATCTAGTGGAACCAATTGCCTTCAGACATAAAGACATGGATGAGCGAGTTTAGGGTGGAGGAACTTGACTGGGCTTCACAGAGTCCTGTCCTCAACCCAATTGAACACCTTTGGGATGAATTAGTGCAGAGACTGTGAACCAGGCCTTCTCATCCAACATCAGTGCCTGACCTCACAAATGCACTTCTGGAAGAATGGTCAAACATTCCCATAGACACACTCCTAAATCTTGTGTGCAGCTTTCCCAGAAGAGTTGAAGCTGTTATAGCTGCAAAGGGTGGGAAACTCAATATTGAACCCTACAGACTAAGACTGGGATACCATTAACCGCTTCCGGACCGCCCCATGTACATATACTGCGGCAGGGCAGCCAGGCTGTGCAAAATCACGTGATTTTGTGCACGCGGTGTAGGGGGCACATGCATGCCACTGGAGCGCCGCTCCCGCTGTGACGGAGCAGCGGACAGCCTATGTAAACAAAGCAAACCGCTGATCTGTCTGAGAGCAAAAGAGAGATCTTGTGTTTCAGCTGAGCTGAAACACAGATCTCTCTTTTCCTCCAGTATATTCGTCCCCCACACAGTTAGTACGCACCTCCCAGGGACACACTTAACCCTTTGATCGCCCCTAGTATTAACCCTTTCCCTGCCAGTGTTATCTATACTGTGACTGTGCATTTTTTTTTAGCACTGATTACTGTATTGGTGTCACTGGTCCCCAAAAAGTGTCACTTAGTGTCAGATTTGTCCGCCGCAATGTCGCAACAATTTTTAAAAAAAGTCCCTACATTTATTCCCTATTTTGTAGACGCAATAACTTTTGCCCAAACCAATCAATATACGCTTATTGGGGTTTTTTTAACCAAAAATATGTAGAAGAATACATATTGGCCTAAATTGATGAAGAAATTAGATTTTTTGCATTCTTTTATTGGGAATGCTTTATAGCAGAATGTAAAAAATATTGTTTTTTATTCAAAATTGTCGCTCCTTTTTTGTTTATAGTGCAAAAAGTAAAAACTGCAGAAGTGAACAAATACCACCAAAAGAAAGCTCTATTTGTGGGGAAAAAAGGACATCAATTTTATTTGGGTACAGCGTTGCATGACCGTGCAATTGACAGTTAACCACTTGCCGACCGTCTCACGCCGATATATGTCGGCAGAATCGCATGGCTGGGCAAAACAATGTATGGGTATGTTGTTCCCTTTAAGAGCCACTGGAGGCTAGCGCCGGCAGCACGACAGGGGACACGATGCGCGTGGCCGGCGGGCGCGATCGCCGCCAGCCACACGTGTTCGTGGGCACGAGAGCCAGCACGGGGATTTAAATTTAAACACACAAATCCCTGTTCTGTCGGGGAGAGGAGACATATTGTTTGTTCCTAGTAAGTAGGAACAACGATATGTCTCCTCCCTCAGTCAGTCCTATCCCCATACAGTTAGAACACATTGAGGGAACACACATTTAACCCCTTGATCGCCCCCCTAGTGTTAACCCCTTCCCTGCCAGTGACATTTACACAATAATCAGTGCATTTTTATAGCTCTGATTGCTGCATAAATGCCAATGGTCCCAAAAATGTGTCAAAAATGTCTGATCTGTCCGCCACAATGTTGCAGTACTGCTAAAAATCGCAGATCTCTGCCATTACTAGTAAAAAAAATTAAAATGCCATAAAAATGCCATAAATCTTTCCCATAGTTTGTAGACGCCTTAACTTTTGCGCAAACCAATCAATATACGCTTCTTGCCATTTTTTTTTTTACCAAAACTATGTAGAAGAATATATATTGGCCTAAACTGATGAAGAAATTTGTTTTTTAAAAACATTTTGGGGGTATTTTTTATAGCAATTTTTTTTTTCAAAATTGTCGCTCTTTTTTTGTTTATAGCACAAAAAATAAAAACCGCAGAGGTGATCAAACACCAAAAGAAAGCTCTATTTGTGGGGGAAAAAAAGTATGCACATTTAGTTTGGGTATAGCATTGCATGACCGCACAACTGTCAGTTAAAGCGACGCAGTGCCAAATTGTGAAAAGTGCTCTGGTCAGGAAGGGGGTAAAATCTTCCGGGGCTGAAGTGGTTAAAGTAACGCGTGCCGTATCGCAAAAAATGGCCTGGACATTAAGGGGGTAAAACCTTCCGGCGCTGAAGTGGTTAAAGTTCATGTGCGTGTAAAGGCAGGCGACCCAATACTTTTAACAATATATTGTGTGTATATGTGTGTATATATATATATATATATATATATATACACACATATATATATATATATATATATATATATATATATATATATATATATATTCTTTTATCTGATACAAAATATGACCACAGACATCTTCCGTTCCTCCAGATGAGTCAATGAACGTTTTAAGTAACCATAAATGTTTGATATTTACTAAACAAATGATTTTCTGTCACAGCGGGACTGGCGCAGTAATGAAAGCCTGTCATGTTTCTGACATCAAGGTTACAGCTCATGATACATATTTCATGAACTCCCTGTCATAATGTTTAGGTCCTTATAGGTATCTATTCCATCTTAAAGGAAAACCCTGGTTTCATTAAATGATTGATGTAACATATGTAGCTGCTACACAAGCTTTCTTTGCCAAAGTTTCAACAGCTGTCAAAAAAAGTCTTCCATTGAAACCATGGCAAAACCAGGCTTTCTATGAACGTTCATCCCCCTGCTTCTGTAATTAGCCACCCCGCCAGTCCCTACAGAACTTGCAGCAAAATTATAAACTGTTTGCCTATATATCATTAATATCATTTTTACCAATGTGTTATTGGTACAAACATGTGAGATATACAGAGGGATCACACCTACTCGGTTTTAATATTTTATTCAGGGGTAGCTGTTCCCACCAATGACATTTGTGGTTGATCTGGAAACTCCTTTTGCTTACCTGTTAGACCAGGACTGCTGATAAGGCAGTACAGCCAGCCCTCCTGCACTGGGCCCGGGCCCCATCAGTTCAAAAGGGGGGGCCCAGACACCTGCTAAGCAGGAGGGCCGGCTGTACTGTCTTATTGCAGACACCGATCCTCTTCTGTCTGCCACTGCATTGCTGCCAGCTTCTCCCCCTCTCCCTCCCTCTGACTGCACTGCAAGGGGGATTTTTTCTAGCACATCTGCTGCCCCTTTCCCCCGCAGCGCTTACGGCTTCCTTCCTCTCCCGCTGGCAGCAGCTGCAGGCATATAGGGGGATGTCATACTTGCCCCTTCCTTTCCTGAATGAACACAGTGAGTGATCGGTACCAATCACTCATGTGTCCATTCATCATTGAAGCATAGGAAACTGTGTGTACTATGTTTCAGTTTGTGAATATGCAGGAAGCCTCGGAGCACTTCCTATTCATTCACCTGTGCAGCTGAGACTGTAGAGAAAGGAAGAAAAAGAACCGCTGCTCCAAGTGTATAAAGATAAGGCTGATAGGAGTATCTTGTAAAGTGCCAGCCCTGGCCCGCCTCCGTGGGAAAGTTGGAAAGAAGAAAGAAATGGCTGCATTGTGCTTAATCATTACCTAATGATTAAGCACAAGATGTATGTGTGAAACGCGTCTACGTGACCACAGTTTGGTGTCTTTTTGGTGTTATCTTTGTGAAACAAAATAAAAGGCAATCGAAGTTCTGGATGTGCAGCCATTTCTTTCTTCTTTCGCTGTAGAGAAAAGGACTGACAAATCTATGTCCTCAGTCACTTTTGGCCCAGGGGCTATATGGGACCCCGTGAATTCTAACAGCAGCCCTTTCCACGACACACCCACTGCAGAAATAAATGTATTAAGTCATATAGCCAGCTGCACATGATAGATAGCAGAAAGAAAATCAAGAATGAGTAAAGGCAATTCAAACTAAATTCTAGATATAAAATATTGTTCCAGCTTGGACCAATGTATGTATGCATATGCCATACCTGTGGGACCCAACTGGAAGGTGACAATCACTGTAGCAGTCACAGCTACTACAGTGTTTTCTGCTAGGCATGGGCACCATTCACAAAACCCCTTGCATTTTTCTCAATGATTGCAAGGTGTTCTCAGATTGGATTCGTTGAGAAAAATGCAAAGCGTTCTGTGAATGGCACCTGTACCGAACGAGCAACCCCCTGTCTTCACTGTGCAGCAGGGCAGCCACTTGGCCACGGGACTTGGGAGATAGCGGCAATTACTGTAGCAGTGGTCACTACTACAGATTTTGTCATCTTCCAAAGGGATCCCACAAGTGTGGCAGATGCATTCTAAAGCTGAACCATTGTAACTATGTAAAAAAAGCCATACCTGAAATTCAGCTATAAAACAAAAATCCTTGGGAAAGGTAATCAGATAGTCTCTCCAAACTAAGAAAGGGCTTCTGGCTAATGTAAAGTAAGCGTCACATGGCCCTTGCTGAGCCAGAACACTGATCCATAGACAACACTGTCTGCTATTTTACAGGTACTTATATAGCAAACAACAATTTACATTCACATCAGTCCCTGCCCTCTAGGAGCTTACAATCTAAGGTCTCTAACTCACATTCATACATACACATACTAGGGCCAATTATCTTACCAGCACGTTTTTTGGAGTGTGGGAGGAATGTCATGCAAGCACAGAAAGAACATGCAGATGCCAGGCAAGTAGTGTCGTGGTTGGGATTTGAACTGGCAACCTAGTCAGGCAGAAGTGTGCTAACCACTTAGCCATCTTGCTGCCCAGGTTAGATAAATTGTTTGAATTTCACATCAGATGTGATTTTTTTTTCTTTTTACATTTAAAAATGTGTAACCCAAAATAAATGTAAATGTTTCACTCTTGGTAAAGTTACTGTGAAAGAGGTCTTTAGCCACCTGTTAGTCCACTGCACAGGCCCCCTATTCTCAGTCTCTGGTCCCACTTCACATACATATAGAATTATAAACACCATATTATCAGATTTCTGACCACAATGATCACATCACTCCAGTGGTTTATTATTTAAAATACCTTGCTTATCTCCACCCAGGAGCATTGTCAGGGCTGGGCTCGGCCCTTCCTTCTCTGAGCTGGCTGCTCGCTGTCGGCTAATTGCCAGCTCCTATCTCTCCATAGTTACTCAGCTGTTGTTGATATCCTGCTCGTCAGTCCTGCCTACTTAAGCCGTCCAGTCCAGAGGATCTCTGCCTTCGCCTTGGTCAGCATCACAGAGACTATCTCCTGCATTCCTGTTAAAGACTTGCTTATCTGACATCCCCTCTGGCTCCAGATCCTGCTTGCTGTTTTACTATGCTCGTCTCCGGCTCCCTGACGTTTGGCTTGTCTGACTATCCGCTCCGGTTCCTGAACTATGGCAATGTTTTGACTACGTTTGTTCTATTTACTTTTATTATTAAACAAGTGTGATTTAACTGTACTTCTGTCTCGGTCTGATTTCATGGTTTCTGACAAGCGGCCTTCAAATCCCAAATCCAGGCCAAACCTTTTCATTTATTTTGGACATATTAGTGAAGGGTTGGAACTTCAGTCTCTCTATGTGAGAGCAGCAATCTCGCTGCAGAGGTTCCTGTTGATTCAGACTCTCACTCCTTGCTAATTGCTTGACTTCTGGTCTGACTCAGCAAGGTATTGTCAGACCGTTGCAGCGAGATCTCTGCTCTCCCAAAGAGAGTAGCAGGCCTTATCTCCAGCTAGAAGACAAGATGGATATGTTTTGCGTACGTGCAAAGAGGAGTGTTTTGGATGAAGAGTCATATGCAGAAAAAGTTTGGAAATAGGTCAGGGGTATACAGACAATGCGTTTCAGGATATTTTGTTTCCACCTTCTTCAAGGGCTTTGATTGATAACATTGTGCGTTGTCATAGAACTCCCTTTGGAGACTATTTCACAAACTATGGCTTGTAACAGAGAATCATTGTTACTTCAGTGAGGCCAAACTAAAGTAACACTGTATAGGTTTACAAATGACATCTTGAACATAATCTTGTCTGCATTTGACTCTTCACTCAATGATCCCCTCATCGCACACAAACAAAACTACCAGCTTGAGGAACCAGGACCTTGCAGATACCAGTGCAGTGCAGGTTCCACACATGGATCGAAAGACTTTCTATCAGGGATTCCCTAAGCCAGAACCCTTCTGTCTGACAAATGAACCTGAATACTGTCTAGCACTGCCACACCCAAAGAGCGTGGGTAGGATATTGAGACTGAGATGGCACATTCATTTCTGTTACTTTGGGCACTCTGGAATGATGGGTGCAGTTTTTTTTCAAGAGGTAAACTGGTATTTAAAACAAAAGGTGTCTTCCATCTCAAAATGGGCTTGCTGCCCATCATCAAATGCATGGAAGCTATGGCTTCTATGGACTAGGTCTTGGTACCAAACTCCAGAATGGTGGATGCAGTTTTCTACAAGAGGTAAACTGGTATTTAAAATAGTAGAAGGTGTCTTTTATCTCAAAATGGGCTTGCAGCCCATCATCAAACACATGGAAGCTATGACATCTATGGAGTAGGTCTTGGTACCTAACTCCGGAATTGTGGGTACAGTTTTCTACAAGAGGCAAACTGGTATTTAAAACAGAAGGTGTCTTCCATCTCAAAATGGGCATGCAGCCCATCATCAAAAACATGGACGCTATGGCTTGGTACCCAACTCTGGAATGACGGGTGCAGTTTTCTACAAGAGGTAATTTAAGAGGTATTTAAAACAGGTCACTTTTATCTAAAAATTAGCTTGTTGTTCATCATCAATGTATGGAAGCTATGGCTTCTATAGAGTAGGGCTTGGTACCCAACGAAGGATGATCAGCAGGATAACCAAAAAGCCCAACAACGGTCAGCAAGCATAATAGATCCATCAACAATTGGGAATAAATTGTTTTCTCCCTAGTTAATTTGTTTTTTTTCCTAGTTCTTTCCTAGCAATAACATATCATTATCAAATTGCAATTTTTCTAAAATACAAGGTTTTATTGAATTACTGGGTTGCCATAGCCTACAAAACTCTTTCCTCCAGAACACTTTTAATTTACGAGTCTCGTTTTTGTTTTTCTATAAGGTACTTTGAAAGCTCCCTTTCATATAAAACAACCTCTAAAAAAAGATTTTTTTTCTAATGTAACAGAAAATCTCTTTGTTTTTAAACTACTCCCAGAACAATCCTTCACCCCGAACGTAAGACAGACATCGTGTATCAGCATCGATTGTTGGTTTATTATTTGTACGTTTAATCTTTTACACATGGATGGAACTGTCTAGCTCACTTGATTGCTTATAAGATCCAGTGAACCTTTAATGAATCTTAATTACAAGGAGTTAAAACAGTAACAAACTTTCACCAGTGTTTGCGTGGTGGCGACGCCGCTCTCTTGTAATTAGACTCGAGTTTGGATAAATCAAAGACTTATATGGGAGTATGAAAGTGCTTGTGAATAGTCCAAGCTATTAAATACTAAAAACTCAAGGTGAGAAACAATTTGCTAAAATCTCCTATTTTTATAGACTGCAGCTATTGAGGAAAAATTGAGTGAATTCCCCAGACGCCTGGGAATGGAGTCTGTTCTACAATTCCATCAATTCTTTTACGGTCTAATCAATATTTATGAATCCCCAAAGAGAGCTGGCAATGAGAAATATTGTGAGGCATTTTCTGTGCGGTTGCAACGAGGTAACAAAGGACCTAAATAACTTTTAGAATAATCTCCATGACAATCCGTTCCTGCCAATATTATTTAATGTTGTTTTTTTATGTATCGACAACAAGTTAGGCAGGGCGAATGTGTTGTTTAAACTAGACGGTGTGAATGCAATCCTTTAAAGGGTCGGTCTGCCTGAATTTGTTAAAGAACACCTGTCATGAAAGAGAGACGTGGGCTGCTAAGGGCTGGATTTCCATTGCTTGGAGCCTGTAAGAACCTAAGGTAAATACAGCTCTGTAATCATTAACCACTTGAAGACCAGGCCTTTTTCTGACATTTGTTGCTAACAAGAAAAAATCAGTATTTTTTTTTTTTGCTAGAAAATTACTTAGAACCCCCAAACATTTTTATATATATATTTTTTAGCAGAGACCCTGGAGACTAAAATGGCGGTCGTTGGACTATTTTAAGTTGCACTGTATTTGTGCAGCAGTCTTGCAAACACAATTTTTGGGGAAAAAAATACACTTTAATTAAAGGGGTTGTAAAGGTACGTGTTTTTTTCACCTTAATGCATTAAGGTGAAAAAACACCTGGCAGTCACTGGCCCCCTAGCCCCCCCCCCCCCCGTTTTACTTACCAGACGCCCTTCATTCAGTCGGCGGGAACGCGCTGGCTCCTTCTCCACAGGCTCTGGCATTCTGTGTCTATATGCTGGACTCGGGAGCGTGCCCGCAAGGCAAGAGTTTCCCTGAGGGGGTTATCAGGTGTGGGGAGGAGCCGCAAGAAGGACCCCAGAAGAGCAGGTTCGGGGCCACTCTGTGCAAAACTAGCTGCACAGTGGAGATAAGTATGACATGTTTGTTATTTAAAAAAAAAAAAAATACCCTTACAATCACTTTACTTTACGTGACAGTAATAGGCAGTGACAGGAGGATCTATAGGACCTCAAACTCTCCTCTGCACTTGAAGGTAAGGAGACCCGATCAAAGCCGATTCTGCCGGCTGGTCGCTCGGGTCTTCTGGTGGGACGGGAGATCCCAGACAGAGCGGCGGAAGGCGGCAGGAGGAGGGGGACATCCCCTCCCATTGCTTGTAATATTAGCCAAGCAGCTACTTAGCAGTATCGGTTGTTAATACAAGAAAGCCGACTGTCGAATCTAAACAACGGTACCGGGTGATGACTGCAGCTGCATATTACTCCAGGACGACTTGAAGCAGAATTGATGTACGTGTACGTGATTTTGCGGCAAGTGGTTAAAACATTACATTTATTTTTAAATGCAAGCTGAATATGACCTGGAATCAGCCTGTTGCTGTCTCTATAAGACAGGGCTGTAGCGTGAGAGGGAGAAGCAGCACAAGCAGCCAATCAGTTCATGTGCTGACAAGGAGCATGCTGATAGAAGGTAGAGATGTGCATGACGAAAAATGTGTTTCATTTTGTTTGGGTTTCATTCATTAAGTCATAATAAGTTAAGTCATTTCGTTTCGTCATATTCGTTATGTTATGCCCTGTACACATGGTCGTATTTTCCGTCGGAAAAAGTGCAATCGGATTGTGTTGTCGGAATGTCCGATCGTGTGTAGGCTCCATCGGACTTTTTCCGTCTGAATTTCCGACACACAAAGTTTGAGAGCAGGCTATAAAATTTTCCGACAACAAAATCCGATCGGTTAAATTCCGATCGTGTGTACACAAATCCGACACTCATGCTCAGAATAAATTAAGAGACGAGAGCTATTGGCTACTGCCCCGTTTATAGTCCCGACATACGTGTTTTACGCCACCGCGTTCAGAACGATCGGATTTTCCGTCAACTTTGTGCGGCTGTATGTATGCAAGACAAGTTTGAGCCAACATCCGTCGGAAAAAATCCATGGATTTTGTTGTCGGAATGTCCGATCAATGTCCGATCGTGTGTACAGTGCACTAGAATGATTTGTTTTCGGAACATTTTTGTTATTTCGGGAGAGTATTACATTTGTTGTTCTGAATAGATTTCTATTTTCTGAGGTTCTGTTATTCTTTCATTATATCAGAACATTAGCTTCCTTTTAACCCCTCCCCCCTCCTCTCCCTCCTTTTTTTTCTCCCCAACTTTACAATTAATACATTCTTATTAGTGATATTTTGTGACTATAATCTGATTATTGTGTGCTCCTGATATACTTATACTTGATATGTTTATGTTGTATGTAATTTTATTATTAATCTACTGTCTGTATTGCTCACCAGTTATAAGCTCTGTAAATACTACAAGTTGGATCCAGAAGAAGCCCTTCTTCTGGGTGAAACGCGTTAATCCATACACCTTTTACTATCCATTCAAGCACAGATGGTTATAGTGGATATTTGTCTAGTGTTTGGTATTCCTGCATGTAGCCTATACTCCTGCTGTTTTTTAACCATTTTTTATAAATAAAATATTATGTGATTTTATATGTTCTTGTTATATTGATTTATTACTTTTTGGGCACTTAAAAATTCTCATTTCCCATAGTTTACCCCTCAGGAGAGGGATGGGTTATCTCTTTTTCCATATTGCCTTTTTACGTGTTAATTTGTTATTTTGAGAGATTACTTATGTACTCCGAGACAACATGCCTGCTAGTCCGACCCACAAAGAGAAATGGAATGAGCTGATTGGACGATATCGACTGGACTTGCATGCATCTAAAAGTAATGAATAGAATTAAATTAATTTCAGATTCATTAATTATCCACGTGCCCTCCGGAAGATTTACCACCCTTCCTAACCAGGCCATTTTTTGCAATACGGCCCTGCGTTATTTTAACTGACAATTGCGCGGTCATAAAATGCTGCACCCAAATAAAATTGATGTCCTTTTTTCCCCCACAAATAGAGCTTCCTTTTGGTGGTATTTGATCACCTCTGCGTTTTTTATTTTTTGGCGCTATAAACAAAAAAGTCTGATAATTTTGAAAAAAAAAAACCTATATTTTTTTACTTTCTGCTGTAAAACATCTTTCTTCATAAATTTAGGCCAGTATGTATTCTGCTTCATATTTTGGGTTAAAAAAAATGCAAATAAGCGTATATTGATTGGTTTGCGCAAAAGTTATAGCGTCTTCAAATTATGGGATATTTTTAGTTTTTTAAATTTTTTAAAATTTTTTACTAGTGATGGCAGTGATCAGTGACTTATAGTGGGACTGCGATATTGTGGCGGACAAATCGGACACTAACTGACACTTTTTGGGGGACCGGTGACACTAATACAGTGATCAGTGCTAAAAAATATGCACTGTCACTGTACTAATGACACTGGCAGGGAAGGGGTTAACATCAGGGGCGATCAAAGGGTTAACTTTGTGCCTAGTCAGTGTTTTCTTACTGTGTGGGGAGGTGCTTGTACTTTGTGGGGAAGGCATAGATCTGTGTCCCTACTTTGCAGGAACACAGGATCCATGCCTTCTGTACTGAAAGAATGGTGATCTGCCTTGTTTACATGGGCAGACCGCCGTTCTCCCTCTGTACCAAAGGATACCTGGGTATTGAGTCTGCGGTGCCCGCCAATCAGCTCCCGCTGTGTAAAAACCCAGCGGGAGTGGGCCACCAGTGGCAGGCATGCGTGTCCCAGACCTGGAAGTGTCAGATCATGTACTAGGTACGCGATCCGGCGCAGCCGTGCCACTTTGCCGCCGTATATTTAAGTTATACGGTCGTCAAGTGGTTATGTTATGATTCGTAGATTCTGATGGATCCACCTCCATCCAACCCAAACACAATAAGTAGGAATCATCCTATTTCACTTTTACACCTTACTGTATTTATTGCAATATGTTTCCATTTCGTATGTAATGCATTTTTTATAAGCGCCACTCTCATTCAAAATGAAAATGAATGAATCCAAATGAATACGTATTAAATTGTTATGTTATTAAGTTTAATTTATTTCCCCATTCCCAAATGACTTTGTTTGTTGGGCCGCCCACATACAGTTTAAACGAATGGTCTCTGAAGTTCAACCCCAATACAAAAAAAGAAATCTTATTAGAATATTCACGCAAAGCTCACTAGAATAAAAATGAATGGATCCGAAACAGTTATGTTGTTAAGTCATTTTGGATGCTTCAATCGTTAACAAAAGGCCCAAACTATTGCATCATGTCACCCGAATGAAACAAATGAATTTGTTGCTTTCGTTAAATTTTTTTCGTATTAGTTGAATTTCTTTACTATTGTGATGCGGGAGATTCAGGTACATCCGAATCTCTGAATCGTGCAAAGTTCGTTTGCATTTCGATTTGGAACCAAAGGAATCCCACGTGTCTAATAGAAGGAGAGAGCAGAGTGACAGAGAGAATAGCTCTGTCACGTAACCTGGTATCAGAGCCCAACCATAGAAGGAGACCTCTTACAGCCCTGGCTCGGGGACCACTGGGGTTGCAACAGTGGTACAAGAGATAGTAGTGAGGTAGGAGTGCCTGTATGATTCGTGGTAGCTGATACAGATGAGTAGAGATGATCCACCGGACAAACTGTACTGTAGAAGCAGTTGGAAGCGGTGGTTACAGGTGTGGGTCGGCGACCCCTGGATCTAGGCGGAAACTGGATCAGGAACAGACTGAAGCAGAGTGAGACAAGCAGGGTCAACACGGGTAATGGGTAATTAATTCAGCAGGCAAAGAGTATTTAGCAGGCAGGCAGTGGTTTGGCAACAGAAGATCAACAGGTTCAGATATACCCTGTTTCCCCGAAAATAAGACCTAGCGTGATTGTCGGTGATGGCTGCAATATAAGCCCTACCCCCCAAATAAGCCCTAGTTAAAGTCCTTGTAGGTCTTATTTTCAGGGTAGGGCTTATTTTCGGGGAAACAGGGTAGGGCTTATTTAGGGGGTAGGGCTTATATTGCAGCCATCACTGACAATCACGCTAGGTCTTATTTTTGGGGAAACAGGGTAGCAGGGTAAAGGCAGGCCAGGTCAGGAGAGGAGAAGGCAGCAGTGGTCAAACGAAACAGGGTCAGGTAATAACAGCAGGTACAGGATCAGACTCAGATAAAGCTGCAGATCAGACAGCACTGTACTAGAGCAGCTGCTGTCTTTTTAAAGGGGAACTGGCGCCAAGCTGAGTTAGCGCACGCACGTGCGCCTGCCACAAGTCTCTGTGCACGTTTACGCGCCACTGCCCGGTACGGCGCGTTCTTGTAGGAACATGTATGCACGCATGCCCGAGTATCTGCCTTGTCACAGGGTATCCTTGACAAGCTCATCACTGTGCTGCTTCTCCTGTCACTGTTCAGTCACAGGCTGGTGCAGGTCTAGGACAACCTGGACTCAAAGAAGGTGGATAGAAAGCTACTGGACATCAGACTGAGGACATCTAACAGCAGAAAAGGAACAGTGCATGGAAAATCTCTGGATTGAAGCTGAATGTTGCAGAAAAAGTAGCTTTTATTTTGTCTTTTAAAAACTTCCCTACCCGCCCATTGTCATATGACATCCACAGATGGGATCTCCCATCCTGGGCGGGCGTCATATGACGTCCTCTGCTTCCCGGCGGAGCCGATGCGCGTGCCCGGCGGCCGCAATGTCCGCAGGGCACTTGCGATTGTTCGTTACAGAGCAGGAACGTGGATCTGTGTGTTTGTAAACACACAGATCCACGTCCTGTCAGGGGAGAGGAGACCGATCGTGTGTTCCTAGTATATAGGAACACCGATCGGTCTCCTCCCCTAGTCAGTTCCCTTCCCCCATAGTTAGAATCACTCCCTAGGACACACATTTAACCCCTTGATCGCCCCCTAGTGTTAACTCCTTCCCTGCCAGTGACATTTATACAGTAATTGGTGCATATTTATAGCACTGATCGCTGTATAAATGTCAATGGTCCCAAAATAGTGTCAAAAGTGTCCGATCTGTCCGCCGCAATGTCACAGTCTCGATAAAAATCGCAGATCGCCGCCATTACTAGTAAAAAAATAATAATAATAATAAAAATGCCATAAATCTTTCCCCTATTTTGTAGGCGCTATAACTTTTGCGCAAACCAATCAATATACGCTTATTGTGATTTTTTTTTACCAAAAATATGTAGAAGAATACATATCGGCCTAAACTGAGGAAAATTTTTTTTTTTTTTTAAATCTGGATATTCATTATAGCTAAAAGTAAAAAATATTGTGTTTTTTTCAAACTTGTCGCTCTTCTTTTGTTTATAGCGCAAAAAAAATAAAAACCGCAGAGGTGATCAAATACCACCAAAAGAAAGCTCTATTTGTGGGGGAAAAAATTATAATGATTGGGTACCACAGTGTTGCATGACCGCTTAATTGTCATTCAAAATGTTACATCGCTAAAAACTGAAAATTGGCCTGGGCAGGAAGGGGGTAAAAATTCCCTGTATTGAAGTGGACTATTCATTTTTATCTTGTTATTTTGGCTGTTTTACTCTGTCTGGTTTATATCGATGTCTGTGTCTGAGTTCGGGAAATTTGCTGTCAAGGAAAACACACAAAAAACACACAAAAACACTTTTCTTGGTGCCAATCCATGGCAGCATAATACTACATGTATGCTGCCATGGATTGGCACCAGGAAAGGAAAATTATGGTAAGTATTTGATACAATTTTCTATTTTCTTGGCACCAACATGGCAGCATCCATGTAGTAGTGTACTGTCCTGAATTGGCACCAGGAAAGGAAAATTGCGGTAAGTAAGTGATCCAATTTTCCATTTTTTAGCAGAGTAAGGTTAGAACTGCTGACAATGTTTTTTGTTGCTGACTTTGCCTTCCTGTCCCAGTGACAACAGCGATTACCATTTCTTGTGCAGATGTCACAGGCAAAGGAAGTAAAGGAATATCGCAGCAAGAAATAAAAAAAAAACGTATGGAAATTTGAATTCCTCCACACTCTTCTTCTCCTTCCTGCATGTTTTTTTTTTTTTTATTCTCTTTATACATTCTTTTCTCTCCTGGAAACTTTTGGCCAGTCAAGTGACATTTGAAAATTCTCTTCATTTTCTTCTGGTGGTGGGCTGTCTTCTCCAGGGGGTGGAGCTGATGTTATGACATCAATGCCTCTCTTTGCAATATTGTACTGTGAGCACAGGCTCACCCAGAGGGGGCGTGTCCATGATAGGAAGTGTGTTAAATGATTCTGGCCAGTGGAAGTGTACCCATGGTTAAGCATAGTTTCAGTAAATTTCATCACCAGCAGCAGCAAGAGCTACATTTTCTACTAAGTTTTTTTTTTTTTTTTCATTAAAGTTAGCTGCTAAAAAATTAGAAGAACAGCTCTAGCTGATATACTTACTTCCTCTGGCACTGTCCCCCACATCCCCCACAGACTAATCAGCTCACTAATTCAATTTCTGGTCTTCTTCCAAACCATCAGAGCCAGATTCTGCAGGGGATGGTACCAGAGTACACTTGGAGCTTCTTTGGGCAGAGCGCCTTGTAGCAGAGTACAGACAGCTAAGAAATTCTGGATAAATGTAGAGGTCCATGTGGACATGGGGAAGGGCTTGGCCCAATCAGACAGGGGTAAGGAAGACTCTAGTGATGATGACCTTATAAGAATGGTTCCAGATTGCAGATGCTAGTTCCTTCTGAGAACACTGGGTAGGCACCCCAGAGGCACTGGGGGAGTGTTGTCTGGGTTCACCAGTGGCAGTGTCTTAGAGAAGATATAATGCATTCACGTGGCGGTGTTGGATAGGTCCTTGAGTCCTTAGGGGCCCAGGCAGCTGGTGCTAATGGGGGTTTTGAGGGGCCTGGGGTGACCCAGTGGGTCCACTGAGAATTCCATGGGGTGCTTTTGGAGCAAGAGCAGTGGTGGGATGGACCTTCCTACAGAATGAGCAGAAGGAGAGCTGGCACTAATTCAACCCACTTCCTGTGATCCCCCGGGCATCATGACTTGTTAGTGCCACCTTTGGCTCATAGAAGAATGCTGCAGAGAGGGGTGCCTTGTCATTAAGTAGCACTCTCTGCAGCAAGATCTGCCCAGAAAACAAAAAAATATAAAGAAGTGGCTGAAGAGAATCTGTGAGATCACTGGACCGAAGACACCAGGAAAAAAAGGTATGTATAACGTTTTTTGTTTTTTTTACATTTTATTATTATTAAGGTTGTGGGGGTGCTCCAAAGTGAGGAGGAGACCAACAAGAGTGAACATAGACTTTAAAACTGCATATCTGCTTTAAGTGCAAAATTTCCACTTGTGACTGACATGTACCGTTAACCATTACAGCATCACCCCATGTAAGAACTTGTGTTCCTCATTATCAATTTAATGAGACCTTTAGCTAAAGTAATAGATTTTAGAGCGCTAGGTGGAGAAAATAAAACCATCTTTACAGTAATGGCTATATTCCTTTTAATATTGGAATTTATTCCAACCTATATGGAGCCACATGTCGAGGAATAGAAAAAGTAATGGATTCTTGAATGTACAATGGCTATTAGAATATGGGATTTAATTTCCTCTATTGGGGATCGGTGAAAAACGTAATGTAAAAAATGCAAGGTTATTGAAAGGATTTGACCGGATTTAGGAGTGTAATAGAAGCTTTGAGGGAAAAAAAAATCTCATTGTATATGTTGGATGATATATGGCATTTCGCTGCCGTCCCTTTGTTTGGGTTGTCTACTTATTTACATGTGTTTAGGCTTCGGAGATGAGGTAGAAGGCGATGTCTATACAAGGCTAGAAAGGAAAAAAACATGAGGCTTATGCAGCTTTGATGGCTGAATCTGAAGTTCCTCTTATGTCATCAATACCCAAAAATGGTTACCTTCACCGTACTGTTTAGTACCCATTTAATGCCCATCTCGAACTGCACTTTGAAAATCAATACATGAACGCCCCTCTCCCCTGCAATCCTTAAGCCCCCCCAATTTTCTTTTAAAATAAAATGACTCATGCTATCTTTCCAAAGGTCTTTTTATGCTGGGTGGCCCATACTGGTGCACTCAATGGTGAACAAGTAATGACATGTGGGCATTGTTCTGTACAGTATTGCTGTGAACCTAGACCACCCCCATGACATACTGGGCTTACAAAAGGAGCACTGGTTGGTAAAAGATAACTCCTGCTGGTGACAGTACTGGATTGCCCTGGATGGGCAAGGTGACAGGGTCTCTTTAATGTGGCATTAGCACTTACAAATGGGTCTCCTCAAAGGAAGCAGGTAAGTTACAGTGGGAAAAATTCCCTGCAGATTTTATAAGTTTGCCCATTTACAAAGAAATGAAGGGTCTGTAATTTTTATCATAATTGTATTTTAACTGATAGAGACAGAATATCAACCAAAAATCCATAAAAAACACATTATACAAATGTTATACATTTAATTGCAGTTCAGTGAGTAAAACAAGTATTTGATCCCCAAGGCTAAACATGACTTAGTACTTGGTGGAGAAACCCTTGTTGGCAATTACAGAGGTAAGACGTTTCTTAAAGTTTGTGACCAGGTTTGCACACATCTCAGGAGGGATTTGGTCCATTCTTCTTTACAGATCTTCTCTAAATCCTTAAGGTTTTTTAGCTGTCCCTTGGTAACTCGAAGTTTCAGCTCAATCCATAAATTTTCTATAGGATTAAGGTCTGGGGACTGGCTAGGCCACTCCACAACTTAAATGTGCTTCTTCTTGAGCCACTCCTTTGTTGCCTTGGTGGTATGTTTTGGGTCATTGTCATGCTGAAAGACCCATCCATGACCCATCTTCAGTGTTCTGGCTGAGGGAAGAAGGTTCTCACCCAAGATTTTACAATACATGGCCCCATCCATTGGCTCCTCAATGCAGCAAAGTCGGTCTGTACCTTTAGCAGAGAAACAGCCCCAAAGTATCATGTTTCCACGTCCGGCTTAAGTTTGAAATAAACTGGACCCAAACTCTGTACTTAGCCGCACAACAACAGCTCAAGGACCTCTTACTAACAACCCAAGTCCACTGGGAACCAAGCCCTAAAGGGACCACAATCGCCACCAACACCTGACGACTCTTTACAATCAGATGTGCCCACTTTACCCCACTCATTTTTTAGCCCTCCAAAGATCCCCTTCTTACTAGGCTGCTTGAGAAATGACCAGCCCTAAATGATTAAACTAAAAGGGGTGGGTTAGAAGTTTCTGCAGGACTCCCTGGAATGGCCGTCCCTAATCTAACTCCTTAAAGCAAGTACTACGGCTTTTCCGAAGCCTTCACCCAGTTGACTATATACTATGCCTAGCAAGATAAGTCTTTCCCAGTACAATTCTTAACCCCAATTCCTGTCCTTAGTCATGTATGTAGTAATTCCATCAAGCCCTGCTTTCTCTTGGACTAACTGAAAGCCAAAGCATTGCAGATTAGAAAACACTGAATAGTCCTGGGCAGTTCATAATAATAAAAAATCTTGAAGGTCCCTCCTTCAATTCCACAATGTGACAGTCTGCACTGGTAGTATGTCCTCAATCTTCTCAGTTGAATGAGGCCCAGTGTCATCCAACTCTGGAAGACTGAGAACCTCTTGTGGTGGAGAAAAGGTACTGCAAGAGACAGGAACCAGAGTGGAAGTGGATATTGCAGCTGGAGCTGCATTTTTGGGGGAGCCCAAAAAAATAGCTCAGAGATGAACTTTAAATACATTCACTTGTTTGTGTGAGTTGGATGTATGAATCTGTGTAACACAAGGATATGCGGTTATTGGGACAGCAGAGTAGGTGTGCCCCATACAGCAGAGCGGAAGACATATTACCCTGACAATTTTCTGACTCAGCCCCCAAAATGGCTGACACTGCACCAAGTAGAGTCCACTTTAAAATTCTTTCCCTTTCTCCAAACTCAGCAGACAGCACAAAACTTCACTCCGTCCACCCTGCAAATCATTTTTATCTTGCCATCCATTAAACCAAAGCGGCAATGTTTGCAAAGATACACAATGCCCCCAATTGCTGCTCCGTTTGCGAGCAAGTAATATGCATGTCTGCGTGAGTATGGCATGTAATTAACATGTCATAATCAAAATGACTAAGTTTGACACATTCTAATCACTGCATGGAGATTATGGCATAGCCACGGGCTATGTTGCACGGCCTAGCTTAATATCATTTGCATAATGAAAGCTCGGTGTCAGTAATAGCTTTCTTTTTTTTCCCCCCCTTTTGTTGTCATAATTTCACCCGGAGCATCTATGCGCTTTGCGTCTTGTCAGATGTTTCTGGTGAAAATTATCGTATCCTCCAGACTATAGTAAAATATCATAAACTTCGGCTTGCTCCTGCAATGGCGTGAGTGGTGCAAACCCAACAACATGTATGAAACACGCATCAGAGGGGCCCACTATAGTCTTGCGTCCCCTCCTTCCATTATCGAGTCATTAATGGCTTGTAATGCAATTTAAGCACATGTAAATATGCCATCATTGTCACAACGTTTGTGTTTTACGCTTGAAAGCACAGCATTGTGACTACAGGACGGGAAGGAAATATGAGCGCCAAGACATGTGGGAACTCATGTTTGATCATTACAGCTATAAAATGAGACATTTAAGTAATAATATTCCATGATTTAATAAGATAGGGTGATGGATGTATTTACAGTCAGAGACTTTAAGGTGTAATGGAAGAATCCACTATCTATACACCCTTCCATCTATCCATCCATCCATTCAACCACCCATCGATCCAACCACCGATCCAGCCACCCATCCATCCATCTACCTATCTGTTCATTCACATGTCATTCACATACTCATCCATCCATCCGTCCACCCACCCATCCATGCACCCATCCAGCCATCCATCTACCTATCTGTTCATTCACCCATCCATCTACTCACCCACCCATCCACTGAGCCATTCATCTACCTATCCGTTCATTCACCTGTCCATCCACATACTCATCCATCCATCTAAACATCCACCAATCTATCCATTCAGATATGAGCACCAAGACACGTGGGAGCTCATAGTTTGAGATTACATGAGATTAACATTTAAATAATCATTTTCCATGATTTAATGGGATAGGATGATGGATGTATTTTACAGTCATAGACTTTAAGGTGTAATTGTATATTCTATCCACCCACCCACCCACCCACCCAACCATTCATCTACCCATCCAGCCATCCATCCACCTATCTGTCCATTCACCCATCCATCCACCGACCCATCCAGCCATCCATCCACCTATTCGTCCATTCACCCATCTATACACCCACCCATCCACCGACCCATCCAGCCATCCATCCACCTATCTGTCCATTCATCCATCCATCCACCCATCCACCGACCCATCCAGCCATCCATCCACCTATCTGTCCATTCATCCATCCACCCATCCACCGACAAATCCAGCCATCCATCCACCTATCTGACCATTCACCCATCCATCCAGCCACCCACCCATCCACCGACCCATCCAGCCATCCATCCACCTATCTGTCCATTCACCCATCCATCCACCCATCCACCGACCCATCCAGCCATCCATCCACCTATCTGACCATTCACACATCCATCCAGCCACCCACCCATCCACTGACCCATCCAGCCATCCATCCACCTATCTGTCCATTCACCCATCCATCCACTCACCCACCCATTAACCGACCCATTCAGCCATCCAGCCATCCATCCACCTATCTGACCATTCACCCATCCATCCAGCCACCAACCAATCCAGCCATCCATCCACCTATCTGACCATTCACCCATCCATCCAGCCACCAACCAATCCAGCCATCCATCCACCTATCTGTCCATTCACTTATCCATCCACTCACCCACCCACTAACCGACCCATTCAGCCATCCAGCCATCCATCCACCTATCTGACCATTCACCCATCCATCCAGCCACCAACCAATCCAGCCATCCATCCACCTATCTGACCATTCACCCATCCATCCAGCCACCAACCAATCCAGCCATCCATCCACCTATCTGTCCATTCACCCATCTATACACCCACCCACCCATCCACTGACCCATCCAGCCATCCACCCACCTATCTGTCCATTCACCCATCCATCCACTCACCCACCCACCCATCCACCGACCCATCCAGGTATCCATCCACCTATCTGTCCATTAACCCATCCATCCATCCACTCACCCACCCATCCACCGACCCATCCAGCCATCCATCCACCTATCTGTCCATTCACCCATCCATCCACTCACCCACCCATCCACCGACCCATACATCCACCTATCTGTCCATTCACCCATCCATCCACCGATCTGAGTATCCATTCACATGCCCACCTGTCCATCCACTTACTCATCCATCTATCCATCCATCCATCCACACACCCACCCATCCACTCCATCCCTCCATCAACCTATCCAGCCATCTACCCACCCAGATATGAGCGCCAAGACATGTGGAGCTCATGGTTTGATCATTACAGCTATAAAATGTATTTTACACTCAGGGACATTAAGATGTAATGGAATATTCTACCCACCTATCCACTCACTCACCCATCCACCGACCAATCCATCCATCCATCCATCCACCCACCTATCCATCGATCCCTCAATTCATCCACCCACCCATCCATCCATACACTCACCCATTCATCCATTTCCTCATTCATCCATCCACACACCCACTCTTTCTATCTATCTATTTAAAATTCTTATTGTAGAGTTTATGGCTCATTTATACATTTTTATCTATTTGCTTTTTGTTTTTATTAAAACTGAACTGCAGATAAAACAAACAACTTAACCTTGTAGTGGGGACCCCCACACTGCAAGGATTAAAGGCTTGTTTATGGCTAAGGTACCCTGAAAAGGAACTTTTACTTACCTAATCACTTGCTCTACACTGGGTCCCTGCATCAAGCTTCAGCTGTCGCAGGCACCGTGACATCATCAACTACAATGCAAGACCAATAACCCTGAATTGTAAATTATACACTGAGGGGCCACCCACAAGTCGGAATGTCAGGGAGAAGATTTGAGCGCCACCTACTGCTGGAGCCAGGAATTAGGTAAGTAAAAGTGCATTTTACTTACCATGTCTTATAATGTCTGGGCCCCCAATTACTGTAAAAATCTCTGACACACCTAGTTATAGGTAGAGGGACACTCAGAATGGTGTAACTTAAACGTTAATATACTACTTTAGGCAGGTTATTTATTGAGGCATTAGTGAGTTAGTGGCTGGCCCAGGCTGAGGGGGGGAAGAGTTAAAGGGGTTGTAAAGTTATTTTTTTTTTTTTTTTTTAAATAACAAACATGTTATACTTACCTTCACTGTGCAGCTCGTTCTGCACAGAGTGGCCCCGAACCTGGTCTTCTGGGGTCCCTCGGCGGCTGTTTCAGCTCCTCCCCGCAAGCATTTACCACCTTCATGCGAGCTCCCTCGCACGGTGGTGAGTGCTTGCGGGCGCGCTCCCGTGATACAGCCGGCGGCTATAGCCGCTCGCTGTATCACTCGGCCCCGCCCCCCGGCGCGCCGCGTCATCGGATGTGATTGACAGCAGCGCGAGCCAATGGCTGCGCTGCTTTCAATCCATCCACTGCAGCCAATCAGCGACCAGGCTGAGCTGCAATGAAGCTGACGAGGACGAGGAGCGAAGATTCGAGGCGTCAGGTAAGTAAAACGGGGGGCCTGGGGGCGGCGGTACTGTCAAAAGTTTTTTCACCTTAATGCATAGAATGCATTAAGGTGAAAAAATTTTTACCTTTACAACCCCTTTAAGTGCGTGTCCTGAGTTTCCCTGAGTTCCCGGTATTTTGACCGTATATGCTGTGAAGGAGGACTGTTGTGCCATGCAGTCTGTTAGAGGCACTGGGGATCCGGTGCACCTGGAGAACACCAACATAGACTACTACCTTGCAGAGGTATGCCTGGGCAGCCATTCAGTTGTAGTTAGGGTTGGGAAATGGACTCTGTTCACATTGAACTGTAATGCTAAAAGACTTCTCAGTAAAGTTGTGTCAACCGTTATAAGCCTTGCCTGAAGTCATTCAAAGGGGTGCATGTTAGTTCTGGTGTATCAAAAGAACCTGGGTCTGTAAAGCACTATGGGGTATGAAGCTCAGCTACTACAAAAGGGTTAACTCAACAAGACAAGATGGAGGAATGCAGTTGCTATGAGTAACCAAGCATTAGTTCAAGAGAAAAAGCAACCAGTCATTAGGCGTGGTACCTGTTAAAGGTAACAGGTCCTCCGGTAGCAAGCGGGCCAATGTCTGGCCAGTAGCAACTGGAACCGAACCTGCGTTACAGAGATCTATGGCCTGGTCACAGGGTATGGGAAGTGAAGGAGTTAATCAGCACACATGAGGTCTGCGCTAGGTGCTCGGCGGGACCACTCTGTTACTGGGAGTGAGGTAACAGAGGTATGCTGACTGGTGGAGTGTGTGCAGGCTCAGCACATCCCTCCTAATGCAACATACAAGTGACAGTGTGTAGTAACATGGGACAGCACTTTGCAGATGAATTCTGCATTTTCACTGCATACAATGTGATGGCTCATCTCTAAGTCGGGGAACTGCCTTAATGTTAGATTTTTCACATGACTGCAGTCTCTGCCTGGTCTCAGGCATTGATGAGTGCACTCCACGAAAAAGGTACCCCATGTGCAGGGGAGTAGGCCCCGTCCACACTAACACTCTTATGCCCCGTACACACGGTCGGATTTTCCGATGGAAAATGTTCGATGGGAGCTTGTTGTCGGAAATTCCGACCATGTGTAGGCTCCATCGGACATTTTCCATCGGAATTTCCGTCACACAAAATTTGAGATCTGGATCTCAAATTTTCCGACAACAAAATCCGTTCTAGTAAATTTCGATCGTGTGTAGACAATTCCAACGCACAAAGTTCCACGCATGCTTGGAATCAAGCAGAAGAGCCGCACTGGCTATTGAACTTCATTTTTCTCGGCTCGTCGTACGTGTTGTACGTCACCGCGTTCTTGACGTTCGGAATTTCCGACAAGATATGTGTGATTGTGTGTATGCAAGACAAGTTTGAGTCAATATCCGTCGGAAAAAATCCATGGATTTTGTTGTCGGAATGTCCGATCGTGTGTACGGGGCATAACAGTGCACAGGAAATAAGCCACAAGCAACTTGGTGGTACATAGAATACGTGCATTAAAGGCACAGCAAGGTAACATAAAGCACAAACCAATAAATAGGCAAAGATAACGATAGACTATATTAGGTTACCTAATTTGAAAAATATCCTTAAGTATGGCAAGCTAACATGGATTCCACGGCATTAATAAGGAACCGCACAAACATTGAGGTATATAACGGCAGTAAAGCAAGTCTCACAGTAACTCTGTAGTAACCAATTAAAATAAAGTATCCTGGAGTGCACTTTGTAGTGATACCTCGCACCTAGTGTGAAATGTTAAGCCAGCTGATGTTGGGGCCCTTCTGTGAGGTGGTGCACATGAAGTTGTCCCTTTAAGAGTGTGCAATCGATGGCTGATGGGCTGCTAAGTGAGAAGCAGTTTTTATTGCATTAACTGTGACAGTGTTGAGATAAGCAAAGATGATACAGCCCACCTCTCCTGGTGCACAGGTATCTGGTCCAGATCACATGGCGGTCTGCTGTCCTCAGGTACCCCAGACCCGGTGACTCAGTCCTCACGGACAGGTCCTCAAAAGGCTCAGTCTCTCAGCTCAGGTTCTCACTGGGTCTCCCTTGCTGTAGACACTCTCAGCAACGGGTCCTTTCAACTCCAGTCCCAGCAAGCGATCTCTCATTGGCTCAGTCTCACTGGTGCTATGCTCAGTCACCAGCAGCAGGTCCGTGTCCTTTCTAGTGTAGTGCACAGACACCCCAGTGGTGGGTCTACACTCTCTGGTCCCTGCGATGCAAGAAACTCTGGCTCTGGTCTACTCTGTATAGCTCATCTTCCTCTCACAAAAGACCCTGATCACTCTAGAATTGCCAGAAAAAAGTCACATGTATCTCAGTTCAAGGAAAATCTTCTTAAGCGAATGTGAACACTGAACAGTCCATTCCCTTACAGCTGGGGACCATGAGGTAGGATGCAGAGCAGGTATAGATAGTCAAGTTCACGGCTGAGGACCATAAAGTGGCTTAGCACAAATACAGCTAGTAGGACTCACGGCTGAGGACCATGAAGTAGCTTAGCACTAGGGATTGGCGAGCGGTTCGGCCTGAGTATGAGTTTGGGCCAAACATTGTCTGTTTTCTTGTTTGCTGAACACTCTAATTATTGGGGCGTTCAACCATTTGTCAGGCCCGCCAAATTACCACAATGCACTGCGCCGCCACAGTACATTGAAAACTGAAGCAATAAAAGCTTTGCCAAATCAGGGCACATAGCACTTTTAGAGCCATGATTGGACACTGTCATGATGACTCTATCCAATCATGGCTCATTGCTCCTAGACAGTTAGTGTGCTATAGTGTACTATTGTGATTCTATTGTCAGTGCAGAATATCAGTTTAGTGTGAATCTAGCGATAGTTCAGTCAGTGTGAGTGTAGTGTAACCACCATTCATCTTTACATTAGTGTGAAGTTATGGGATAGTTCAGTCTGTGTGAGCGTAGTGACCATTTAACACGGCATATTTCATTGCGTTACTACAAGTTAAACATTGTATATTTCAGTGTGTTACCGTTTAACTGCTGTTTAACAAAGTTTCTTTCAGTGCATTACTGCAAGCTTAACGCCGTATATATTTCAGTGTGTTACGTTCCATATAACGCTGTACATTTCAGTGTGTTACCTTCCATTTAACGCGTATATTGTATATGTTAAACGGAAGGTAACGCACTGAACTATACTCAGTGTAGTTCAGTGCGTTATTGCAAGTTTAACACCGTATATTTCAGTGTGTTACGTGCCGTTTAACGCAGTAAATTTCTGTGCGTTAGTGCACACTTAACTCAGTATATTTCAGTGCGCCACTGCAAGTTTAACGCCATATATTTTAGTGTGTTACTGCAAGTTTAACACCGTATATTTCAGTGCGTTACCTTCCGTTTAACGTAGTATAGGTCAGTGCGTTACTGCAAGTTTAATGCTGTATATTTCAGTGCGTTACGTGCCGTTTAACACAGTACATTTTGGTGTGTTAGTGCATGCTTAATGCAGTATATTTTAGTGCGTTATTGCAAGTTTAACTCTAAGCGTTCAAGGGGCAATTCAATGAGTCAGGCCAAAAAGTGCCATGCTGTCAGGAGACTTAGTAGACCAGAATGTGTGGACTGCACAGAGATAACCCAAAACGCATGTAAGTGAATAATAATATTTATTAAAATAGGTGATAAATCAGAAAATACAAACAGTGCACAACCAACACAACAAACCCACTAACAACAACAATATATACAGCAAGGGGCAGTACCGGAATCACAGATGTCAGCCAGGCCAGGGTCATACACGGCAGGTCAGCAGGACAAGGGATATACCAGAAGCGTAAATGTTAGCCAAGCCAAGGTCATACACAGGAAGATCAGTAAATGAGGGACAGGGAACCAACAGGACAGAGAGGGGATGGATCAGGCTGGAGGGTACAGGAACACAGAAGGGACCGGGTCAGGATAAGCTCGGGAACAAGGTCGGATGCAGGCTCAGGATCAGTAAACAGGCGAACAAGGTCAGGGCTCAAGGAGAGAGATACCAAGGCAAGCATGTGAGGGCTTGCCGGTGTTCTGCCGAGAAAGTTCCGCTCGGCTGATAAGTTCCCCCTCTACTGCGCAGGCGCAGGATCCGGCGGAAATAGCCGAAGCGGAATAGCTGAAAATCAGCTGTACACGGCGCCTGTAAGAGGGCCCCTCGCAGGCCCGCTTCGCTCGCCACGCTTCAGGCACGGCCTCGCTTCGCTCGGCTCTTTTAGATTCCCCCTCTAGGTCCACTTGGATGGTAGGGAAGGAACCTGGACCCAGAGCGCAGGCGCCGTTGTACAGCTGATTGTCGATCTTGAGCTTCGGCTATCTCCGGCGGCTGTTAGTAGTTCGTACTGTGCAGGCGCTGCGCCTGCGCAGTACAGGGGGGGAACTTATCCGCCGAAGGAACTTATTCGGCAAGACACCGGGTATTTATGTGACTGACCATAATTGTCTTCAAGTAACACCTGAGCGTAGGGAGTGTTGTCTGCTCAATACTGCCAGGATCCATCCGCTGGTGGACGTCAGTACTGCGGCCAAAAGGTGAAATGACACCAACAGGGAAATATTCTCCTGACAGTTCAAAACTGCCAGGAGACACCTGCTGGTGGACCCCAGTACTGCACGCCAAACGATCTATCTTACCAGCAGATGGACCCTTTCCTGACACATGCAGTGCTTCAGCTGGTGTGTCTAGGGGACAGGAACCACACCAGAGCAGAGATTCTTGCAGCTCTGCGGGGGGCAGGCCCAGAGGTGGTTCACGCCATGCCAGCTGGAGCCAGGAATGGTGGTGTGCAATAATGGCACAAACCTCCTGTCCGCCCTTATACAGGAAAAGTTGACACATGTGCCATGCCTGGCACATGTCCTCAATTTGGTGGTGCAGCATTTCCTAAATAGGAATCCAGGGTTGGAAGATCTGCTGAAGCTGGCCAGAAGAGTCTGTAGCCATTTCAGGGGGTCATACACAGCCAGTGCTCAGTTGGCTGAAATTCAGCGAGAATTCCACCTGCCCGTAAATCGCCTGATTTGTGACATGCCCACCAGGTGGAAATCGACTTTGGCAATGCTGCAGCGGCTGTACATGCAGCAGAGGGCCATCAACGAGGACCTGTGTGAGTATGGCACAACGACAGGCTCAGACCAGCTCAGTTTTTTTTTACCACGCCAATGCCTGCTCATAAAGGATGCATGCACTGTACTGTCACCATTTGAGGAGGCCACAAGAATGGTGAGCCGTGACAATGCATGCATCAGTGACACAATCCCTGTTGTGTTCCTGCTGGAGCAGACTCTGCGTAGCATTATGGACAGGGCACTCGAGGTAGAGCAGCGGGAGGAAGAGGTGGACTTCCTTTCCTCTCAAGGCCCACTTTATGCGGACACCATTCTTCCTACTCCACAGAACACACAAGAGGAGAGGGAGGAGGAGGATGAGAGGGAGGAGGATGAGAGGGAGGAGGATGAGGAGGAGGAGCATGAGGAGGAGGAGGATTATGGCAGTTTACGAGGCATTGAAGCAGAGGAAGACATACGTCAAACAGTAGGAGATGGTTTTCCATCCCCTGAACCCTTGGGAGTAGTACGTGGCTGGGAGGAGGCAGTTCCAGATACTGTAATCCTCAGTGACCCCAAGGACTCTGCTTATCATGCCTCCGCAAATTTGCGGTGCATGGGCTCCCTCATGCTTCAAAGCCTGCGAAAGGACCCAAGAATACATGGCGTAAAGGAGAAGGATCACTATTGGTTGGCAACCCTCCTTGACCACCGTTACAAGGGGAAAGTCTCAGAACTCATCCCGTCCCCACAGAGAGTGCAGAAGATGAAATCTCTTGAGGACACCTTAAAGAGGAGTTTATCTAACACATTTCCCCACTCTGGTAGGTTACAGTGTCGTGTAAAACATTGTTTTGAGGCTTTTGTTGGTCAAGAGAGAAGCGGTGGAGAAAGCAGCCGCCTAAGTGATGCATTTCACTATTTTTTTAGTCCTCGCCGCCCAGGGCTGTCAGCTTTCACATCCCATCTGCAGTGTCTGGATCACATGGTGGACAATTAACTAGGGGCGAAAACAGAGATGGAGGCCAGAGACCAGTCGATGATCCATTGCCTTTCTGGATCATGAGAATAGACCACTGGCCAGAACTTGCCCAGTATGCAATTGAGCTGCTGGGCTTCCCTGCATCCAGCGTGCTTTCCGAATGGGCATTCAGTGCTGCTGGAGGTTTTGTTACTGTGATAAAAGAACGCGTCTGTCCACAGACTCTATGGTCTGTCTGACATTTATCAAAATTAATCAGTCATGGATTACCAGCAGCTATGAAGCCCCTGATGCTGATGACAGGTGCATATCATTGCAATTTTTTACACCAAGGCCAATTAATGCTTTCATCAAAAGTACCTCTCTCATAGGGTTATGGTGTGAAGGCGTCACGACACCCAAAGACCAATTTTTCCACACCTGTTTGACAGGTGCATATCATTGCAATTTTTGACAGCAAAGCCAATTCTTGCTTTCATCAAGAGTACCTCTTATAGGGTTATGGTGTGAGGGCGCCACCGACACCCAAAGACCAATTTTTCCACACCCATTACTTGTATCCAAAGTCTGTGGAAGAGACACCATAATTTATCCAAAAAATTTCTAATCTTGTTCCCAGTGCACTACATTGTGGCCTCATCATACAGACTGGCTCCCCAAGCCGTTGCTTACAAAATAAAGAAAGCTTGCAGGGAAAGCTTGCTGCAGCAGCTTCTATACACAGTACAGATGTGCCACTTTACAGGTAGACTAAAGGGACCCCCCCAGACACCATATTGAAAGGAATTTTTCATTTTTATGCTTTCACTTCAAAGCATCACTAAATCACTGCTCATTTAAAAATTACCTTTTTTACAAACTTTTTTTCATTGATACATGTCCCCCAGGGAAATACCCAGACCCCTTTAACCATTGTATGCTGAATTACTTGAATATAAGCCTTCAAAATGGGCACTTTTTCTTGTTCAGGTCCCATAGACTTTGATGGGGTTCGTTATTCAGTTCTGAACTTTCACGATGTTTGAAAGTTCTGGTGTGAACCGAACAGGGGATCATTCGGCCCATCCCTAGTTAGCACAAATACAGCTAGTAGGCCTCACGGATGGGGACCATGAAGTAGCTTTAAGGTGCAGAACTAAAAGGAGGCTCACTCACACTGTCCTGGTATAGGATCGTCCATAAGTGCAGCCACTTTTAGTGTAATTTAGCGTCCAGTCCCTGGGCTCCAGAGCCAAGCAGCCCCTGTCCTCCTTAGCTCAGTGATCTATCCCCTTTTTTTGAAGCCTATTAGAGCCTCTGACTCTAATCACGTGCTTAACCCCCCCCCATTGGAATCAATGCGTCCAGCGCCCCACATGTAGATTAGGGGGCCGAACGCATGAATAGGGGGGCGGCGCCCTTGTGCCCTGCATTATGGGCCACCACTACTCCTCCGGCTAAAGCAGGAGCCAAAAACAAAATTTGCCTAGTAGCCTAACTAGGAGGGTGCTACACTTTGTATTCCCCAAGATAACCCTTAGAAGAAGTGTGATGTCTCTGTTGCCCATGCGTCACAGGTGGAAGAGTGACCTAAGTATAAAAATGTTTTCTTATACAGGCATACTTTGTAGCTACTAAAGGCCAGTGATTTTTGCAGGGGGTGGAGGCCCAGACATTGTAAATAGACCTTACTTCTTACTGCAAGCTAAGGTCCATGTTAACACGAAATACTGCATGTTAAATGCACATGTCAGACTTACAGCAACACTCTGGCATGAATAAGCCCTTAAAATCCAAAATGCATGAATGCAGTGTATCTTTAAATTCTGGTGAAAATCCTTTACAAATACCATGTCGCTCCCTCTTACCATCCATCCTGTTTATAAAACACAAGGTCTCACCAGCCAACATAAACTTTATTTCAACATATTTTAAACCCGAGCCGAATTAATTAAGTCTATTGTGAAGCGCAGTTGAGGTCTTTCTCCTGAAACTTTTGAGCAGAGGAAATGCTGACTCAAGCACTTCTGGTTTAAGAGGAATTTGGATGGCAGTTGGGAAGAGCGAGCAAAGCTTAGAATTAGCATAACCATATATCTTCCCATGCTGACATTTACCGCTCACCCATACCGCCCTCAAGTGCTTTTATTCCAATCTTCAAGATGTAGATACGTTTGTAGAGATCTGAAAAATCCCGAATTTAATCACAATTATAGCAGCCAGAAAAAAAAAAAAACAAATACTAAAAAAAACAGATACTAAACAAATACATTTAATTTGCCTATTCAAAGTGACAGGTATTCTTGGAAGCCCACCCTCCTATTCACTGATACTCACCTCCGCCATGCTCCCCCACTGCTCTGTATCTCCATAATATATCTAAAGCTTCTGAATTGGCAGGAGTTCTGGTCAACCAGCAATTCTGAAAGGTGAAGTTAGTTATAGCAAGCTACAAAATGTTCTTTCATTACAAGTACAGTACCCTTCAAAGTACAATCTGCAGCCAAAACATTTTATTTTTAGATTTGGAGTGGAGAGGGATTAGAACACCTGACTACTATCTGTGTCCCCATTAGGGAGATTTATCCTTTCTGTTTGTTCTGATAACATTTATCACTGAGAGCTTAAGAGAAAGAAAATCCCAACTTTTGAGTGGTCACCAGAACAGGAATAGAGGGGTAATCTTCAAATGGAGACACTACACTGTGTGCACAATAGATAGGCAAGTGAGTATTTTGACCAAATAATCGTCTTTATGCATATTGTCCAACTCCAAGCTGTATAACCTTGTATGTTTATTGGATTTAAGCATATCAGGTGATGTGTATTTGTGTAATGAGGGAGGGTGTGGCCTAAGGAGATCAACACCCTGGGCCAAAATGGGCCAAATAAGAGATTTAACTGACTCTGAAAAGTCAAAAATTGTAAAATGTTTTTCAGAGGGATGCAGCACTTTTGAAATTGCTAAGATATTGGGACATGATCACAAAACCAAATGTTTTGTTGCAAGTAGTCAACAGGGTCGCAAGAAACGTGTTGTGAAAAAAAAGATGCAAATTAACCGATAAAAGATTTGAGAAGAATCAAACGTGAAGCTACCAGGAACCCATTATCTTCCAGTGCTGTCATACTGTATTTCAGAACTGCGACCTGAGTGCCCAGTAGTACAAGGTGTTCAGTGCTCAGAGACATGGCCAAGGTAAGGAAGGCTAAAAAACTGACCACCACTGAACAAGACGCATAAGTTGAAACATCAAGGCTGGGCAAAGTAATATCTGAAGACGGCTTTTTCAAAGGTTTTATGGACTGATGAGTAGAGAGGAGCCCGATGTTCGACTCGAAGTTCAAGTCGAACATCGGGTGTTCGCCCGTTCACCGAATACTGAACATTATGGGGCATTCGCGGTAAATTTGAGCGCACGCGGAACGCTCCATAATGAACGGTGAGACCGTCAATGCACTGCGAGATCGCGGCCGTACATAGTGAAATGAATGAGAGCAACAAAAAATTTTATTTCTAAAGGAAAAATTATCATTTAAAACTGCTTGCGGCTGTAATGTATTGCCAGATCCCAGTAATATACATAAAAAATCATTGAAAAAAAATGGCATGGGTTCCCCCCCCCCAGTCCATTACCAGGCCCTTTTAGATTTTGGGGGGGACCCCCACACCATTTTTTTTAAATTTTGGCACAGGGTTCCCCTTAATATCCATACCAGACCTGGAGGGCCTGGTATGGATTTTGGGGGGACCCCCACGCAATTTTCTTTTTTTAAATTTTGGTGCGGGGTTCCCAATATTCATACCAGACCCAAAGAGCCTGGTAATGGACTGAGGGCGGAACCCATGCCGTTTTTTTCAATAATTTTTATCTATATTGCAGGGATTCCGACAATTTATTACAGCCGCGGGCAGTTTTGAATTACATTTTTTCCTTTAGAAATGTCATTTTGCTGTGGTACTGTTCTAAACAACGGAAAGGTGCGCTACTTTACAGGCATACTATAGACATCCCCCCAGGCATGATATTTAAAGGAATATTTCATTTTTATTGTTTCACTTTAAGCATTATTAAAATCACTGCTCCTGAAAAAACTGACGTTTTTAAAACTTTTTTTTTGCATTGATACATGTCCCCTGGGGCAGGACCCGGGTCTCCAAACACTTTTTATGGCAACACCATGCAAATAAGTGTTTAAAATGAGCACTTTTGATTTTTCATGTTCGTGTCCCATAGACACATAGACGGTGTTCGCACACATTTTTTGCCTGTTCGCAAGTTCTGGTGCGAACCAAACCAGGGGGTGTTCGGCTCATCCCTACTGATGAGATGAGAGTGACTCTTGGCGGACCAAATGGATGGGCCTGTTGCTGGATCACTAATGGCACAGATCTCCACTTCCACTCAGACGCCAGCAAGGTGGAGGTGGGGTACTGGTATTGGCTGGTATTATTAGAGGTGAGCTAGTTAGACCTTTTTGGGTTGAAGATGGACTCAAAATCAACTCCCGAACCTCAGTATTTCACTAATGTCAGTTTAATTGTAAAGTCCATCTACAAAAAATCTTATTTATTTATTTCAGTTTTGGATAGATTTTGAAAAGGTTAGAACTTTTGTCACAATTTATTTGCTGTCTGTGTTGAGATTCTCTGTCCCAATGGCAAGTTGTCATCAGAACAGGAAAGTTAGGAAAAACCTCCTCAATGGGACACAGGGCACACAAAAAATCTGAATGTGGATTCTACTGTAACCCTTTCCTACTTAAAGCAGTAGTGAACTGTGGCAGTTAAAAAAAAAAAAAATCCCCTGCTAGGCAATATCATAATGTGCTATTGCATGCACATCGCTATGCATTGCATATTAGTACATTATAAAATACTTACCTTTCAATTAGGCCCTCCAGTGGTGTGCTGTCACCGCTGACGGGGCTTCCATGTTCACCCGGACCTCCTTCTGTGTTCATGGGCTTCGGCAGCTTGAATGGCCAAGCCGCGATGACGTCACTACCACACATGCGCACAGGAGGCACAGCGCTCTGAACGAACTGCACGGGTATGCCATTCCTTCAGAGCGCATGCGCTGGTGAGGTCGGTGCACATTTAGGAGATATTCATTTTACCTACAGGTAAGCCTTATTATAAGTCTTATTATAGTTATAGCCTTGCGGGATTGCTCAGGCCCTGTTATGAGGGAGGGTCTGCGTTTGATTAATCTGGAGAGAATCCCTTTAAAGTTTTGGGATTAGGCCTGGTACTCGTTCCATGGCAGACAGTGAAGGGTAACTTGAAGCATCGCTCTGTGAAGAACCATGGTTGTCCAAGTGTGGAGTTTAAAAAGGAGAAAAACAGGGCGCCAGGTCAGTGTAAGTAAAACCAATCATACTTTATTCCAATATCCACTTACATCTAAGAAGCTTGCAAACTGCATGTAGAGGTGCTGTGGTATCATGTGTGATGATCCAGGACTGTAGACAGGGTGAACCGGAGGGCTGCTCTGAGTGTCTTGACTCATTGGTGAAGACATCTGAGGCTTACAGCGTCAGCAAACTCCGAAAGACTCCCACCGCCAAAAAAGCCGAAGGTGGAAGAAACCACCGCTCATTCTAGCCGGGACCCGCCGCATAGGAGAGCAGAAGCCCGGTGGTGTCACCGGCTCTCACGCGCCTCTAGGAGCTGCAGCAAACACAGGACACTTAAGGTGTGGAGTGGGCAGGCCACAATGCATTTCCGAGTCCCCGGATCCTTCAAACGCGCTGCAGCCCGCCCCCTCCACATCTTGAGTGTTCTGTGTTTGCTGCAGCTCCTAGAGGCGCGTGAGAGCCACTGACGTCATTGGTTTCTGCTCTCCTACGTGGCAGGTTCCGACTAGTGTGGGTGGTGGTTTCTTCATTGGGTGTGTCCACCTTCGGTTTTTCGGCGGTGGGAGTCTTTTGGAGTTTGCTGACACCTCCCAGTCCACCCTGTCTACTGTCCTGGATCATCACACACGATACCACAGCACCTCTACATGCAGTTTGCAAGCTTCTTAGATGTAAGTGGATATTGGAATAAAGTATTGTTGGTTTTACTTACACTGACTTGGCGCTCTGTTTTTCTCCTTTTTATCTCTGTTTGCTAGGGAATCCCAAACCTCAACAAGGAGCTGAACACCTGAGTCAGCTGTACACGACTCCTGCGTGCGAACACTATTTTAATAAAAAAGAGTTTGTAACAGGCCCCTCGCGGGCTCGCTACGCTCGCTTCGGGCACGGCCTCGCTGCGCTCGGCATATTATTATTATATTATATCTATGCCCACTTGGATGGTGGGGCTTTAACGTGGACATAGGGTAGAATGTAGTGCGCAGGCACCGTGTACAGCTGACTCAGGCGCTCAGCTTCGACTCTTTTTGGCGGCTCCCTTGTTGTTCCTAATGCGCAAGTGCTGCGCCTGCGCAGTAGAGGGGGGGTCCTTATCCGCCGGGGGTACTTTTTCGGCAAGACATCAGCTTGTATGTATCCTGTCCAGTCACCACCTGCTGCCTTTTTCCCATTGATCCGAGTCTCATTGTGGTTCTTACCTATTCATGAACTACCGTATTTATCGGCGTATAACACGCACTTTTTTCCCCTTAAAATCAGGGGAAAGTCGCAGGTGCGTGTTATACGTCGATCCCCTGCGATCCCAGATAGCTCCGCTCGGGACTACGAGTGGAGCCGAAAGTGAACGAGAGCCGCCGAAAAGAGCCGAGGACCGGCTCTGTGTATTTCGGCGCCGGCGGCGCCATTTTCAAATCGCGGTCGGCGATTTTGAAGCCCAGGAAGCAGGGACAGGGGATCGAAGGCTGCTCTGGGGCAAGGCTGCACTGGGGAAGGCTGCACTGACAAGGCTGCACTGGGGAAGGCTGCACTGGGGAAGGCTGCACTGACAAGGCTGCACTGACAAGGCTGCACTGACATGGCTGCACTGACAAGGCTGCACTGACAAGGCTGCACTGGGGAAGGCTGCACTGACATGGTTGCACTGACAAGGCTGCACTGACATGGCTGCACTGACAAGGCTGCACTGGGGAAGGCTGCACTGACAAGGCTGCACTGACATGGCTGCACTGGGGCAAGGCTGCACTGAGAAGGCTGCAATGATGGGCATTTAAATGTAAGTTTTTTTCCCTTCAACTTCCCTCCTAAAAGTTTTTTTTTCCTTAAAATTCCCTCCTAAATTGGGGTGCGTGTTATACGGTAGTTGGACTTGAATCATTGTCTTTTACTTTTCATTTTCTTTTTTTGATAGTCTGCATCATTTTTATTCATTTTATTGTTATTTGAGTACATATTATATACAGATACCATCTTATCTCACTGAGCGCTGACTCGCTCACTTTTTAGTTGGTGAATTGTTTGCAAGAGTGGAGTTTGGTGGGGTGGAGGAGACGATGGACCATTTCTTGCTTCAGTGCCCCTTTCAATATAGAAGTCTTTAAGCGGGTGAGTTGGGCTCTGGGTATCCCTTTCCCGCTTGAGTTATACAGAGTGGTCATAAGGGGCTTTTTTTTTTTTTTTTTTTTTTTTGGGACTCTGGATTTTGATTTTGAGACACTTTTTCTAGTTAGTTAAGTAGGCCATTAAGTGGAATGCTTGGTGTCAGCTTTCCACTCTGGTAAAAAAAAGTCCTTCCTGTCGAGGTGGTGGTGCACAACATTATGAGTGAGGTTGAGAAGGACAGGTGGTGGCCGGGGCCCTGGACAATAGAGTAGGGGAATGTCAGGTCACCGTAGCTGCTGTCTGTCAGTTTCTGGGTGTGCGGCATTTTCTTTCCATCCTTTCGTGTTTATTATGTATACAAATTGTTTGGTTTTTTTAAGTTGTATGTTTGTAAGATTTGTAAAAAAAAAATATAACCTTAAAATATCAGTCAAATTTCCCAATGCTAGTTCATCTAAACCCACAGAAGATGGGTGTGTGAGCCTTACAATAAGGCATTTTGTATGAAACCTGTCAAGGCTCTCTTGTTGATCTCTTTATCTGTGCATACCAGATAAGGTAAAAAAAAGGTTTCAATTGGAGTTTCTTTGGATATGCCAGGACTGGGCAAGATCTTAAAGCTGCAGTTTCTCTGGCTTTGAGGTATGTATTATCTAATTTAGGCTTTATTCTTCTATAAAATTCCTGATGTTCCCTGAAAATATCCGTCGAATTTCTCATTCCTATTTCACCTAAGCCCACAGAAGATGTGTGTAAATCAATCTGGCGCGGCGGCTCGCATGCATACGCGGCACGCATCATTGTGTTGTGTTTCCGCTAGTCTGTTATGGGATTTTTAATGAAATGAGCTGCCTCTTTATAAAAGGGTGCTGATTTTAATTCTCTTTGCATTCTTCCCGATCTGTAAAGCGATCTTGTATGAAATATACACATTTTCAGGACACGGCGGTAAGAAGTCAGTCTAATGTAGCATGGACTAAATTCCCTAATAGCGCTTTTTTCAGTGTTTTTTTTTTTTTATTAACTATTTTGAAAAAAAAAGAATAAACATAATTGAATGACAGCACACAGTGCCTTCCACCTGGTCCACCCTGAGAGTTGTAAAGTGACCCTGTCCCTGATCTCAACAATTAAATAGCAGTTTCCTGTAAAGAATGTAAGTACTTACCTCCACTAGGGTTGCCACCTCATCCTTTTAAACCCAAACACATATGAATTACACAGGTTCTGAGACTAATTTAGTGCAGATAAGGCTCCAAGTGAGTTTCATTACCACCTTAATCAGTCACAGAACCTGTGTACGGTAATCAATATGTGTTCGGGTTTAAAGGGATTAGGGGGCAACTCTAAGCTCTACTGCTGACCTCTCCATCGAATGGAGTTCCAATGAAGAGGAATTGTCCACCTGAAGTCTACTGGGAAACTGACACTTCCAGAAGTATCAATCTTCTGTTTCTCCCTAACTTGCCCACTAGTTTTACCTGCTGAACTCAACATAAATACCAGATACAGCAATGACAAGGGATCAGGGGGACAAGGGATTGAAGCACTGCAGGGGGCCCACGGTAATCCTAATTTCAAGTTTCAGTTGGGATGGGGGGTTGTGGTCCACCCTGGGTACAGCCAGGGTGCAGTGAGAGTGCCAATAAAGGTGGGTGGATTAACGGAGTCTGCACTGGGCTTTTTAGTTAGTTGACAGTGCATGGACAAGGATACCATGCATGCAGGAGTGCAGCTTAGCAGTGCCATGAACACAAAGTGAGAAGGTGGCCGAAACAGAAGTAAGCTGCTCTAAGGAGACATTGAAAGTTAGGTAGGTGTGTGTGTGTTTCCCCCACTACTCACTCTGTCTCTACCTGATTATTGTAATGATCGCCCATCTGTTGCTCCATTTTACCACAGCTTGCTGCTTGTTGCCCCATATTACCACAAATGCCCATTTGTTCTCTGTATCATATAACAAATGCCTGTTTGTTGCACAAAACATAACAAATACCCATTTGTTGCCCTTGCATTGCCCGAATTGCCTGTTTATTACACATATTGCAACAATTGCCCGTTTGTTGCCCACATCATATAACAATTGCCTGTTTGTTGCACAATCACATAACAAACACCCATTTGCTGCCCTTACTTTGCCAGAATTGCCTGTCTGTTACACATATACGGCAACAATGGCCCGTTAGTTGCCTATGTATTGCCACAGTTGCCTGCATACTGCAACAGTTGCCCATTTTATGCCATCTCTTTTCACAATTGCTTACTTGTTGCCCACAAATTGTAACAACTACTGTTTGTTGGCCCACATTTTGTCAGGATTGCTGTTTGTTGCCTGCATGTTGTCGCCACAGCCACTGCCTGGATTTTGTAACAATTGACTGTTTGTTACCCATGTATTGCATACGATTGGCCATTTGTAGCTCATGAATTGCCAGGATTGCCATATTTTTGCCTTATTGTAAAGTCACTGCTGCTTAGAGGACCATATTACTATAATTTACAGTAATCTGCTTCAGGCCTGTTAGTATGAAATTACATCACTATGTAAAAAAATAAATAATTCTGTCATGATTTTATACATGGTATTAGGAAAAACAAAATGTGTTTTTTTTTTCTTTTTTCGCTCTTCCTCCCAGGTCCTGGTTTCCTGTCTGTTCTGACTGATAGACTTTAGTTGTGGGAGCAGATGGGGGCTGCGGCTCAGCAGGAGTGCACTGTCCTGTGCTCCCGTCGGCTCCAGGTGCGGGCTGGAGCTGCACACTGCCCTCATCCTGAAAACCTTCCTCTACTGTCTTCAGGTATATCACTTTGCCCACACCAGCCGCTCGCCTGAAGTACATTGCGGGCGGACGGTCGGCAAGTGGTTAAAGATGATGTTGTGTCAAGTATATAGATACCAAATATGTAAAGATTTAAATGAACATGGCAACAAACTACAGTGCCTAAAATGGTCCACAGGTGACGCTTCGAAAGCTTGTACAGGTTAATCGTGAAATATGGCCTTAGAATAATTGTTCTCACTCCACCGTTTGCAGTGATACCTCACATGCGTGGTGTAATCAGTGTTTACATATGAGTGCTGGACCCACGCACTTTTTTGCATTTGTGTGTGTGTTTATTAGACCCCTGATGTCTCCCCTGCCCTCCAAAGCAGCTAATCAAGCACAGATTTTCCCTGGCTGTAACAGCTAGAGAATGACAGCTCTGAAACAAACTACACGCACATTTGCATTTGCGTGGGGGGGGGTTACATTTTTTATGATTATTTAAACTTATTTTTTACACCTTTTTTTGTATTTAACTTTATTGCTATCACAAGGGAGCTAACAAGCCCCCCCCCCCCAAAATTGTGATAGCCTTGGGCAGTGGCAGGTTCTTTTTGGTAACATCAGGGGTTTATTAGACCCCTGATGTCTCCCCTGCCCTCCAAAGCAGCTAATCAGGCACAGATTGTAGCTGGTTAGCTTTTTCCCTGGCTGCAGCAGGTAGAGAATAACAGCTCTGAAACCAACCTACATCCACGTTTGCATTTGCGTGGGTGGGGGGGGGGTGCTTTCACATTTTCTATAATTATTTTTATTTATTTTATTTTTTACAATTTAAAACGTGTTTTATATTTATTTTGCATTTAACTTTATTGCTATTACAAGAGGGCTAACAAGCCCCCCCCCCCCCCCCTTGTGATAGCTTTGGACAGTGACAGATACTCTTTTTGGTAACATCAGGGGTTTATTAGACCCCTGATGTCTCCCCTGCCCTCCAAAGCAGCTAATCAAGCTCAGATAGTACTTAGTGAGATGCTTTCCTGGCTAGAGAATGACAGCTCTAAAACTGACCTATACACACATTTGCACTTGATTGGGGGAGGGGTGGGAGTGCATTTACATTTTTTATAATTATTTTTATTTGTTTTATTTTTTACACTTTTTAATTTTTTTTTTCTTTTACATTTAACTTTATTGCTATTACAAAGGGGGTAACAAGCCCTTCCCTCTTCTTGTGATAGCTTTGGGCAATGATAGGTACTCTTTTTGGTAAAATTAGGGGTTTATTAGACCCCTGATATCCCCCCTTCCCTCCAAAGCAGCTAATCAAGAAACAAACACAGATTTCATTTGGGTAGCTACTTCCCTGGCTGTAACAGCTAGTGAATAACAGCTCTGAAACCAACTGACGTGAGCGTTTTTCGTGGGGGAGATGAGAGTGCTTTTAAATTTTTTTCTAACTATTTCTTTTTATTTATTTATTTTTTATTCTTTTTTTTTTTTTTTTATTGCTATCACAAGGGGATTTGGATGGTTTTGGCAGCATTTACCAGGCCCTTGTCCCCCTAAGGTGGAGAACCACTGGTCTGAAGAGTTGCTATGGCGATAGCATCAGCACCAAACATCCAATGAAAATGATACAAGGGTGATTTTTACCAAAATGGGCTTTGAGATAGCGCAGATGTGGATTTTTTTTTCTGAGCGTCTGCATTTTTCCGTACAATAACACGATCGCTGCACCCTGTTATCACAGCACTCTCAGTAATTCTTATAGTTATAATCTCATGTTTTATGGTTAGCTAAAATGACCCTTTTGGAGCTGATTAAAGGTTTACATCAGCCAAGAAAATCTGATGGGATTTGGGTTGAATCCATCCATTTTTAAGTTTTTTTTTTTTTAAATCCGTAAGCTCTTAAGCACTTACAAGCTATTATTTTGTTTTCCAAGTGTTATTTTATTTTTTTTTCCACTGTAAGGAAAAAGCTGAGGGTGTTGAGTAACAAGATTAAAATATTTGTGACTACATAAAAAATACTCTGTTTTGCTTAGTAACACGGCATTTTTTTTCAGATAGGAGAAGGGATTCTTTTTTTCTGAAAGTTTTAAATGTTTTGAACTTTTTTTTTTTTTTTAATTACAATATGGAACAATTATAGAGGTCCAGAGTCCCAAGGTTGCTAGCTGAACTTTCCGCAATCCCGTTGACTTAGTAAATAGTAAAGAAAGCATGAAGATGACAGTTCTGAAGCTTGCTCCTTTAAACAGTGTGTATATATATATATATATATATATATATATATATATATATAAAAAAATATAAATATACTCACATTATTGGGTACACCTTGCTAGTACCGGGTTGGACCCCCATTTGCCTTCATTCTTGGTGGCATAGATTCAACAAGGTGTTGGAAACATTCCTTAGAGATTTTGGTCCATAGCGACATGGTAGCAACACACAGTTGCTGCAGATTTGTTGGCTGCACACCCATGATGAGAATCTCCTGTTCCAACACATCCCAAAGGTGCTCTATTGGATGAGATCTGGTGAGTGTGAAGGCCATTGGAGTACAGGGACCTCATTGTCCAGTGGTGAGATGATTGGAGCTTTGTGACATGGTGCATTATCCTGCTGGAAGGAGCCATCAGAAGATGGGGACACTGTAGTGATAAAGGGATGGACATGGTCAGCAACAATACTCAGGTAGGCCGTGGCTTTTAAACGATTGGTACCAAGGGGCCCAAAGTGTGCCATGAAAATATCCCCCACACCATTACACCACCTCCACCAGCCTGAACCATTGATACAAGACAGGATGGATCCATGCTTTCATGTTGTTTACACCAAATTCTGACCCCATCATCTGAATGTCGCAGCTGAAATCGAGACTCATCAGACCAGGCAACGTTTTTCCAATCTTCTATTGTCCAATTTTGATGATCCTGTGTCAATTGTAGCCTCAGTTTCCTGTTCTTAGCTGACAGGAGTGGAACCCGGTGTGGTCTTCTGCCATCTGCTTCAAGGATCGATGTGTTGTGTGTTCAGAGATGGTATTCTGCATACCTTGGTTGTAACAAGAGGTTGAGTTACTGTTGTCTTTCGATTATCTGGAACCAGTCTGCCCATTCTCCTCTGACATCAACAAAGCATTTTCCTCCACACAACTGCCGCTCACTGGATATTTTCTCTTTTTCTGACCATTCTCTGTAAACCCGAGAAATGGTTGTGTGTGAAAATCCCAGTAGATCAGCAGTTTTTGAAATACTCAGACCAGCCCGTCTGGCACTAACAACAATGCCGCGTTCAAAGTCACTTGAATCCCCTATATACCATACAGTATGTGTGTGTATATATATATCTATCTATCTATATCTATATACAGATGTAGATATGTAGATATAGCTATATATATATATATATATATATATATATATATATATATATATATATACCTCATTCCCACTAGCATTACTGTGTGAAGAGAGATCTGCATTTTGAGATGATCATTATATCACCTCCTCACCACCTGCACATTGTGTATAATTTTTTTCTCACAAAAAATGTAACTGTAAAAAAAAAAAAAAAACGAAATGAGTGAAAATCCTCTGAAATAGAGTTGCAGGATAGGTAAGCAGCTTAAATGTGTTCCTACCTAGCAACAAAGAGAGGGGTTGAATATTTTTTAATTATGATAATATTGATTATGTTAAAAAAAAAACTGTTAAAAAAATTAGTTGATAGATGGTTACCCAAATAAGTAAAAATCATAAAAAATGTGATCTTCAGATTTTTATTGGTTGAATTTTAAGGGACTTTTGGAGGTAAGGGAAAAATGCTATTTTGAAGGTTGATGGGCTAAATAGGGAGGTTAGGAAGGCGGTGGTCTATCAGAGTTCAACTCTAACCCCATTGCAAGGGGTGGGCTTAGTCTGGGCAATTACCGTCTTCTGTATCCTCCTCTCACCCTTCACTTGAAATACTCAGACCTGCCCGTCTGGCACCAACAACCGTAACACGTTCAAAGTCACACAAAGGTTGGACTTGATGGACTTGTGTCTTTTTTTGACCTCACCTACTATGTAAATATGTCACTTGGTGTCCAGCAGGTAGGAAGAAATGTCCTGGATGAGGAGAGATACTCTGCTGGGGGGCATAAAGGGGCCATACTAGTCGCATCTATTGGATAACATTCACCAGCATTGTCCCAAAATGCTTCTCACCTTCACATTAGCCAGAGAATGGTGGTAAATGTGTAATGGATGTGGAGCCCAGACAGGCAAATGTTCCTGAATTTGACAATGTTTATTAAAATGGAATTAAGAAATGATAATACATTATTATTTTGTATTATATAATGAAACAAAGAGCAGTTTGCAGAGTACAGTAAGCCACGTCAACCTACTGGCAATCGATTTTCATTGTAAGTTGATAGTATGGAATCCTATTGGTTGCTTTTGGAGTATTGTCCACTGCCAGTTGACCTTATTTTATTTATTTATTTATTTGCGCTGCTTTATTTCCCATTACCTTGTAATGTAATCCTTACTGTTTACATGAATCACAAACAAACAGATCCAGACGGCAAATTGTCTTAAATAAGGGACAGGCCTAAAAGAGTATGGGGGTCTATTTGAAATGCTTAGCAATAAGAAAAATCATTTTCCTCTTGTTCTGAGCCTTTAATGGAGATGAAATCTGCTGCATTCCTCTAAATATGTTCATTGTCCGACGTGGAAGAAATAGGCGAAAAAAGACTCTAATGGAGAGATTAGAGTGACGACAGAGCAGTCATAACTGACTTTTAAAAGGAGATTTTAGGGGTTAGAGGATACTAAAAGGCTTAAGTGTCTTCCCGCACTGCTTGTCAGCCCTTAGTAATATGCTATGCAAAGTTTAATGGGAACCGAAAAGTGCCAATCGGCTTCTTCGTAGAGTTGCCACCTCATCCCTTTGAACCTGAACACATATGAATTACACAGGTTCTGAGACTAATTAAATGCAGATAAGGCACCAAGGGAGTTTAATTACCACCTTAATCAGCCACAGAACCTGTTTAATTAATATATGTTCAGGTTTAAAGGGATGAGGTGGCAACCATATTTCTTTTGGAACTGGAAACTGTGTGAGTTCAGCTCAGGATCTGGATGCATTTCACCTAAGGGGTTCCTGGGGGCAGCGTTTTTTAGCGTTTTTTTTTTTTTGTATTTTTTATATTTTTAATGGATCAAAAACGTTAAAAAATGTCGGTGAGCCACGTTTTTTAGCGTTTATTGGCGTTTATGAGTGTTTGGCTTTTTTTGTGGTCAGAAAAACGACCCCTGAATGCGATTTTATGGCGTTCAGAAAACAGCCTGTAAACTCCACTGCTGATAAACGTCTATATGTGCATGGACACATAGCATAACATAGAGGGGAGTTTACGGGCTGTTAAAAAAAAAAAAAAAAAAAAACGGCCAAACTCCCAAAAACGGCCGTTTATGAGCTTCAGGCTCCATGCACACTGGAGCTCATAAACGGACGTTTTTTGGAGTTTGGGTATTTTTTTTTTAACAGCCCATAAACTCCACTCTATGTAATCCTATGTGTCCATGCACATATGGACGTTTTTGAACTTTTATCAGCAGTGTTTATCAGCAGAGTTTATGGGCTGTTTTCTGAACGCCATAAAATCGCGTTCAGGAGTCATTCTTCTGACCACAAAAAACACCAAATGCTCAAACGCTAATAAACACCAATAAATGCTCAAAAACGTGGCTCACCAGCGTTTTTTAACGTTTTTGAGCCATTGAAAAAAAAAACACGGAAAAACGCTAAAAAACGCTAATAAACACTATTGCAAAAATGTTAAAAACCATTGAAAGACTCTCTGCAAAGCTACTGTTTTTATAACCTTACTTTAACGTCCAGTGTGCATAGAGCCTCAGTGTACATGGAGCCTTAAGATGCAAGGCCATCACCGTACCACATTCACAAATTCACAAAGAAAACAAGAACTAAATGGCAGATTTTGAAGGGGCAACAGGAGGCATACAAATTGCAAAAAAAATTTTTTAGAAACACATAAAATGTTAATCATATATAAAAGCATAAACCCCAAAAAGGTTAATTCCAGACAATACCCAACTCTGGCACGGATCAGGGCTATATGAAACCAATTAACCACTTATACCCCCTTCCTAACCAGGCCAATTTTCAGCTTCAGCGCTCTCACATTTTAAATGACAATTACTTAGTCATGCAACATTGTACCTATATAAAATTTTTGTCCTTTTTTTTACACAAATAGAGCTTTCTTTTGGTAGTATTTAATCACCGCTGGGTTTTTTTATTTTTTGCGCTATAAATGAAAAAAGACTGAAAATTTTGTAAAAGAAAAATGCATTTTCTTTGTTTTTGTTATAAAATTCTGCAAATTAGCAATATTTCTCCATAAATTTTGGCCAAAATTTAAAATGCTACATATCTTTGGTAAAATATAAGCCAAACCAGGGTATATTATTTGGTCTTTGTGAAAGTTGAGAGTCTACAAGTTATGGTGCCAATCACTGAAAATTGATCACACCTGCTGTACTGACGATCTCATTTCTTGGGACACTAATGGACGTACACACGATCCGAAAATCGGACAAAAAAAATACCGCTTTCGACACGATCGTACGATAATCAGATCGTTAGTACAGAACTTTCGAGAGCCAATCAAGCAGTTCATCCGATATTTTTGGATCGGACAAGCACGAAAATTTTCCTCGTACGATACCAGATGGTACGATTTTCGTTTAGTCAGTACAGTTGTCATCCGAAAATACAATACAAATACATTACAACACATGACATCACTTCCGCTATTTTTTTTAGTAACCTATTCAATTTCTACTTGCGACCATTAAGCGAAAAAAGTCAGATGATCTGTCGTCCGATTTTTGTATCGTGTGTACGGGCCATAAGGCCTCGTACACACAGTTTGATTGTTGGACGACCGAGCGTCTGATTTTTGTCAAAAGAGTGTGTGCAGGATTTTGTATAGCATACTAACTATCCGCATATTGTCATTTGACAAACACAAAGGTAGTGACATACTATGAGAGTATAAAGAGGAAGTTAATTTCTCAAGCACCACCCTTTGGGCCCCTTCTGCTAATTTCATGTTAGTAGAAGTTTGGTGAGCGTTGATTCGCGATTTTCAGATCTAACAAAACAAATGGCATAACTACATCAGTGTCGCCAGCAAAGCAGCTTCAATTTTTTTCCCATTAAAAAAGATGAGAATTTTGACATTTCATCAATTGCCACGTCACGAATGTTCATTCTAGATTACGAACAGTAGTTTACAAGACCGAACTCTTCCCAGTCGTTCCTTGATTCCGATCACGCATGTTTGTACTTTCAACTTTTTTGTGATGGCTTTCTGTACTGACCATCCGAAAATCAGACGTTGAGTTCACATCAGACAAAAATGTTATAGTCTGTACATCCAGCTTTTGTCTGATATAAAAGTCAAATCGTCTATCGAATGCACCGTTCTAATGTTCTGAAAATCCACAGACAGCTCGTCTTACGACTTTTCTTTTCCCTTTTGATTTTCATACCGTGTATACGAGGCCTTAGGCTGGCCCACACATGGGTCGAATTTCGAAAGAATTTTCTTTTGAAAATCAGAAATTTTGTGCGTTTTGTGATCCGATGGTGCCACCATTGATTTTGAAATTCGACCAACCAAGCCTTCAACTTCACCTCCTGTTGCTATAGAAAAGAACTTTCGTGGCTGGGAATCTTCTTATCTTTCCGGGAATTTTCTTTTCTTGCACATGCGCATTTTTTTTTTTCTATTACATTTCTCGCAGAATTCTCCCATCATGTATTCGAAAATCGTTTGCTTTTCAAAAATTTTCCAACATGCACGATTACTCAAATTCGATAGCCGCACAAAAATCAGCTGTTGCTGCACCCCACTAGTGGTGCGAAATTCGAACGAAAATTCTTAGATAAGATTTTCTGAAGAAAATTCTTTCAAAATTCGACCCAGGAATGGCCTGCCTTACAAGCCAGGGCAGTACAAATACCCCAACAAATGACCCCTTTTTGTAGACATTCCAAGGTATTTAGTAAGAGGCATTGTGAGTTTTTTTTAAAGTTGTCATTTTTTCCCACAATTCTTTGCAAAATTAAGATTTTTTTTTCCGCAAAATTGTCATATTAACAGGTTATATTGCTCTCCTGAGGAAGCGGTGAAAACCGCGAAACCGGTCGAGAATCCAAGCTTTATTTGTATCCACCATCACTATTGGTTGTAATCCATTTGGTTGTATTTATTGCTTCTGCTTTGAATCACAACTGTATGTGATACTGTAATAACTTTTTAACCATGTTTTCTATTAAAATTGAATTTTATTATATTACTACCTCCCTTTTTACCTTTTCTTACTAAATACTTATCTATACCTAGTACCGCAATAGTCCCTCCCCCCTTGGTTTTTCTTCCCCTGCATGGGGTATCGAGATACCGGCCGACAGAAGCAGCTAACTGCGGCCGTTCCCTACCCCCTGCCCTTCTTTGCACTAGACATTTGGGATGATGGTACTTTTATTTGGTAATCCAACTCTTTCGATCTAGGCGCTTTTTTCTTACAGGTTATTTCTCTCACATGGCATATGCATACCACAAATTACACCCCAAAACACATTCTGCTATTACTCCTGAGTATGGCGATACCACATGAGTGAGACTTTTCCACAGCCTGGCCACATAGAGAGGCCCAACATGCAGGGAGCTCCGTCAAGTGTTCTAGGGACATAAATTACACATCTAACTTCCTGACTACCTATTACACTTTTGAAGGCCTTGTGGACAATGGAAATGCCCACAAAATGACCTCATTTTATTAAAGCAAAAACCACAATGAGGCATAATTAAGGGTTTTTGAACATTTTATTTTTTTCCACAAGTTTTTGAAAAATGTGGAAAGAAAATGAAAATGCATTTTTTTTTTTACACATTTTTAAGGCACTGATGGCCACTGATGAAGACCCACTGATAGGGTGGCACTGATGAGTATGGACTGTAGGGTAGTAGAGTAGGGAGCGCCGTCAGGTGTTCTAGGGACATAAATTACACATCTAATTTCTTGACTACCTATTACACTTCTGAAGGCCTAGGAGCACCAGGACAATGGAAACGCCCACAAAATGACCCCATTTTGGAAAGCTAACACCCCAACACATAATCTGGGAGGCATGAGTCTTTTGAACATGTCATTTTTTTCCACAAGTTTTTGGAAAATGTGGAAAGAAAATGAAAACATTTTTTTTACACAAAGTGGTCAATTTATAAGATATTACTAACACATAGCATGTACATAGCAAAAATGACACCCCAAAATACATTCTGCAACTCGTCCTGTGTATGGCGATACCACAGGTGTGGGACTTTTATAAAGCCTGGCCACATACAGAGGCCCAACATGCATGGAGCACTGATGGGGCATGGATGAGGCACAGATGAGCACTGATGTGGGATGGATGTGGCATGGATGAGCACAAATATGGCACGGATCAGTACTGATGAGGCACTGATGTTGCATGGATGCACACTGATGTGGCACGGATGAGCACTGATGTGGCACAGATGAGCACTGATGTGGCTAGGATTAGCAATGATGTGACATGAATGGGCACTGATGTGGCATGGATGAGGCATGGATGGGCACGGATGAGCACCGATATGGCACGGATGTGGCATGGATAAGCATAGATGTGGCATGGATGAAGCACGGATGAGATATGGATTAGTACGGATGAGGCATGGATGGGCATGAATGTGGCATGAATGAGGCATGGATGAGCACTAATGTGGCATGGATGGAGCACGGATGAGGTATGGATGAGCACAGATGAGGCATGGATGGCATGTATGAAGCACGCATGGGCATGTATGAGGCACGGATGGGCATGTATGAGGCATGGATGGGCACGGATGGGCACGGCTGGGCATGTATGAGGCACGGATTGGCATGTATGAGACATGGATAGGCATGTATGAGGCACGGATTAGGCATGGATGAGGCATGGATGAGCATATATGAGGCACGGATGAGGCATGAATTGGCACTGTGGTCACTCCAGAGACAGCCCACTCATGCTGCTGCACCGGCTCCCTCCTCTCCTCACACACTGTACAGATCTCATGTGAGGAGATGATAGAGCTGAACCAGACATGTGCCTGTTTGACAAGTGATTGCTGAGTTATTGGACGGAGCGATCACCTGGTAAAGGGCCGCTGTCATCAAAGAACCCGGTAAACACACACACTTCCGGGTGCGCACCCCAGGGGGCGCGCGGGAAGCGCGGGTCTGAAGGGACGTCATAGTACGCCATTACAGAACTAGCTGACCGATCTGTAGCTGTTATTCGGCTATGGCCTGGTCAGCAAGTGGTTAAACATAAATACTTGTGATACACATAGTCCATGACTGAAAGATGGGTGCCCAATGTTATTCTGAATCCAGATATGTCAACACGTTTCGCTATAAATATAGCTTCCTCAGGACACGTTTCTGTTCTAAATTGCACTGTATACAAACACAGCATATTAGATAATATTCATACGCATATAACAAAGTAAACAAAAAAAGTCTACAAATATTGGTCCTGGAGGTGGACATAGGAGCAAATGAGATGCGAACCGGTCCAAAATAAGCCCATGCATCCAGAGGCAGACAAAAACTGCACTAATCTAATCTAAATTACATTCTCACCACCCGCAATAAGGATATTACTAAGGGGAAGAGAGCAAAATTACTAAAAGTAGTAGTGCTAATGAAAACGCCCATGCATATCCAAAAGCCACACTTTTGACACTATGCCTTAAACAATAACATACGATATAGTGGACCACACCTATCAAAATACAAAGATATAAAAGTAGGGAAAAAAGTAGGCCCTATTTAAGAAAACGAAGTGCGCAGAATAAAATGCGGTGAGAATCATCAGCACATTTACTGGATAACACTCTTGCATATGAGTAATATTACAAAAACATTGGTATCTACTTACAAATGACTCTATTCTCTCTAAATACATTAAGGATTATCCAGAGATAACTTATAGACGGGCTCGGTTTGTACCTGGACAGGCTTACTAGGAGTCATTTTCAGGGTTGTGGAGAAGGTTATAAGAAAAGTGTAATGAATGGATTGTGTTGTTTTCTTTGTCATATGAGCATGATTATTATCGAATATGTAAAATAAATTGTAGCGCTAAAACACACATATGTTAATAGTGAATAAAAAGTTCAAAGTGCATATAAACGTAATGTCCCAAGAAAAAAACAATATATAATCCAAAGGAACGAAATATATATTATATTGGTTTTTTCTTGGGACATTACGTTTATATGCACTTTGAACTTTTTATTCACTATTAACATATGTGTGTTTTAGCGCTACAATTTATTTTACATTTGTTTCCTTTTTTGTCACATGGTTTGTAGCAGCTGGTTCGTTTCTTTTGGGTAGCGCATTAATCATCCCCCTTTTTCACTGTTTTTATCGAATATGCTGGGTTTATTGCATACAATGCAATTTTCAACCCAACCTGCCCTGAGGAAGCTATATCTATAGCGAAACACGTTGACATATCTGGATTTGGCACAATTGGGCACCCATCTTTTAGTCATGGACTATAGGTATCATAAGTATTTATGTTTAATTGGTTTGATATAGCCCCGATCCACTCCAGAGTTGGGCATTGTCATGGAATATGAATCTTATATGATTGATATTGTATACATTTTTTAATAAAATTGTGGACATTTTTAAAATGTGGATGCCCCCTGGTGCCTTAAAAGTGTGCCATTGTTTTTGAACATTTACTTCCTGTTCTCTTAGTATACATTTTTCTCACTGTAGAGAGACTGACACTTTTGCATGGGAAGAGTAATTGCCAGTGACTGTGGATTTTTGGATGGCAAGTAGAGGGTCAATCGGTATAGCAGGAGGAGCTAAGTGCCTGGTGGAGCACTTGGCACCAGAACAGCAGAGAATAAGGGCAGAGCTACAAGTCACTGTTCGAGCGGGCATAGTAGTTTTCTGGGGAACAGCACACATAGAGCGAGATGGCGCGTTATCGTTTCTTTGGGTACAACACTGTGCCAGGACCTGGGAGAGCAGACCTTGCTGAGGTATCTAACAGGCTGGCTGATACTCAAGAGAACTATTTGACTGACACCAGGGTAGACTGGAATAAAGGGTTCCTGCACCAAGGCCCCAGAATTCTCCAGAGAAGCTGCAGAGAGGCATGAGATATTCAGTAGAGTTTATGTGAGCTAATGCCTAGACCAGTGATGGCGATCCTTGGCACCCCAAATGTTTTGGAACTACATTTCCCATGATGCTCATGCACTCTGCAGTGTAGTTGAGGATCATGGGAAATGTAGTTTCAAAACATCTGGGGTGCCAAGGTTCGCCATCACTGGCCTAGACCTTCACACATCTAACTAACACTGGAGGGAACCCGAAGCAGCAAAGGTAGTTCAGCCCTTCTCTTCCTCTTAATGTATCCATTGTGGAGAGATTATTATTATCTTTGTTGATAGCCTTGTAGTAACATTTGAGCATATGTCTGGATTAGAAGATTGTAGGGTTGTCAGCTGAGAACAGGGCTCAAACAACAGGTTAAAAGAAAAACAACACAAATGTTTATTCAGTAGACCAAAGGGTAAGTAATAATTGTTTTAAAAATTGGATAGATCTACCCTTTTAAGACAGAACTCCAGGTAAAATAAATAAGAACTCCAACAGAAGTAAAAAAAAAAAAAAAAACTTTTGCTGCAATAATCACCTTCATTCTGGAGCTGGTCCTCCAGTAAGTCTTCTTTGCCACTAGATGTCCTCAGTCTTTCATTTTGAATAATTGTCATTCATTCCACTTCCCCAGAGCTCAGGATTTCATGGACGTCACAACACCCATCTAGGCTCAGAATATGACTGCACTGATGTAATGACTGGGGTGTTGTTCACTGCAGAAGTATGGACTGCTCATTGCTGACACCAAAAGAGAAGAGACCCTGTCATGTCACCGGTGCAGCCACAAAAATTGGATTACTGCTTTAAAGCTGCATTCCAATTAAGCAAATGTGTCCAAATACATTCATCATGTGTATTCTTCCTTGAATATTGGTGTGCTTTGTGTTTTTCTTCCAAACCTGTGCAGTAATCCAGTGTGTGTAGGAGCTTCCTGTAATAAAGACCGCTCATTGCTGCTCTCTCTGCTTGTGCAGGGTGACTGGTCTTGCCTCCGCCCCCTCCTGTAGTTTTCTGCAGGCAGCCTGTAGTGGGTGGAGCCTGCTGGGCCCCTCCCAAAGCTCTGCTCTCTACACAGGCTACTTTTACAAGGGATTATCTGGGTTTGCAAAGGCATTTGGTTCTCACATAAAGTGGATTTATATCCTTTGTCGCTATTAAAGAAAAAATTTGATTAAAATTTTTGTGCCCAGAGTTCAGCTTTAAGATCTGTGTTACATTTACACTGGTCAATGGTTTAACCACTTCCCGTCTGTGCTACAGCTGAAACGGCTTCAAAGAGGGCTTACTTTGCTGGGAGGGCGTACATGGACATCCTCCTGTGATCACGCTGCACACGCGTCCCCTGACACATGATAGGGGTAAAGGGCCAATCACGGCAGTCCTTTACCACGTGATCATCTGTGTCCAAAGACAGCTGATCACAGATGTGAACACAAGCCGGTTATCGGCTTTTCTTTCCTCATACTGACAGCATGAGAAGAGGAGAAGTGAGACAATATACGGCTTGTGTTAAAGGGACATTGGCACTGATTATCAGTGCATTCCCAACAGTGCTTAACAGTGCTCCTAATCAGTGCTCATCAGTTCTGCCAATCAGTGCCCACCAGTGCCTCTTCATCAGTGTCACCCAGCAGTGCTGCCTATCAGTACGGATCAGTGTCACCTACCAGTGCTGCCAATCAGTGCTCATCAGTGTCCATCAGTGCCACCTATCAGTGCCCATCAGTGCCATCTATTAGTGCCCATCAGTGCCCATCAGTGCCGCCTAATAGAACCCATCAGTTTCGCCTATCAGTGCCCATCAGTGCCGCCTATCAGTACCCATGAGTGTTGCCTATCAGTGCCCATCAGTGCTGCCTATCAGTGCCACTTACCAGTGCTGCCAATCAGTGCTCATCAGTGCCACCTACCAGTTCCCATCAGTGCCGTCTATCACTGCCCATCAGTGCCTCCTATCAATGCCCACCAGTGCCACCTATCAGTGCCCATCAGTGCAGCCTAATCAGTGCCCATCAGTGCCGCCTAATAGAACCCATCAGTTTCGCCTATCAGTGCCCATCAGTGCCGCCTATCAGTACCCATGAGTGTTGCCTATCAGTGCCCATCAGTGCTGCCTATCAGTGCCACCTACCAGTGCTGCCAATCAGTGCTCATCAGTGCCACCTACCAGTTCCCATCAGTGCCGTCTATCACTGCCCATCAGTGCCTCCTATCAATGCCCACCAGTGCCACCTATCAGTGCCCATCAGTGCAGCCTATCAGTGCTGCCCATTAGTGCCCATCATTAGTTTAGCAAAAAATAAAAAACCCCAGTGGTGATTACATACCACCAAAAGAAAGTTCTATTTGTGAGAAAAAATGATAAAAATTCTATTTGGGTACAGTGTTGCATTCAAAGTCTGACAGCGCTGAAAACTGAAAATTGGCCTGGGCAGGAAGGGGGTGAAAGTGCCCAGTAGGCAAGAGGTAATGAAGAATTTGGCTCTAAAATGGCCACATAAGGAATTACAGAAATTCCACCTGATCACCAATAACAGAAAAATTCATAGAAAATGTGTGAAAGTTTCTTTTTTTTTGCTACTTTAGGTCAGTTTTGAAAGCCGGGGATATTTCACGGATCTGGTCCTGGAACAGCAACCGTGTCGGGCAAATCCTTCCTGATATGATATGACAATCGGCGTAGACATGAAAACCCCACCGAACGTCTCAGGTTCTCATGCGCCGTCATTAACAGCCGTCTACTGGTAAGTTCCTGCCAGGCCGCAGGGTTCTAATATTACAGAACCAACCAATAAATCTGTAACCACAATCCCACGGCAAATGGAAACACAGAGACGCCGACGGCCATTACTCTTCCGCGCGCCTCCTTTTGCTGCCGCGACCTGCGATCCGCGGCCCTTTAAGTGCAAATAGATGTGTGGCCAGAGCACTGTTGACAGCGGCATGGATTCATCGAAGCAGCCATTAATATTTCATGGCAACAAGGCTTCGACGAGGTCCTGCGGATGTAAATAAGTGCGGGGAATGTGATATTTACCCCGATGTGAATCATTCATGAGGGCTGCGGATTCAGAAAATGCTAAATATGACTCTGTATTTACTGCGGGTCATCCAGGAGGGCCAAGCTTCAAATGGTTCTGATCTAATGGCTGGTAACATAATACACTTCCATAATGCAGCCCCTGTCTCCTGGCCTGGGATGAGGATCCCAGATGCTCCGTCTGTCCCAACGTAAAGGGTCTGTGCTGCATCCATATGAATGCTCAACTACTGTATAATAGAGGTTCAGAAGGACCTGCTTTCATTCGGGAGTAAACTGATAAGGATTTCCTGAACGCCAAGCGTTCGGCAAATCTGCAGGAATACATTCTTGATATGCCACAAAATACAGCAAAAGTAAAATTAAAAGAAAAAAAAAATGTTTCCACCTTTTATCCATGTAGTACCCTCCCAGATAGGCTGCTAGGATTGGTTAGGGGAATTTAGTTCTGTGGCTCTCCTGTAATCAGCAGAGCAGCACGTGATTGCTTTAGGCTGCTCTGGGCTCTGCAGGCTGAGAGTTTGAGTGCTTCCCCCTGTCTTCTGGAGACTTCCAGTGGGTGGGAAAGTCAAAGGAGTAGCCTTAATATTTATGCAGCTCCAGCCCATCCCCGGGGAGGTGTGCTCAGATGGTGGTTGGGGAGTGCATTGGAGCCTCAGAGAGCAGGAGGAGAGGTTTTCAGCCGGAAAGGGTGCTGCCCTTCCCCGGCAGTCCAGCTGAAGTTCCTGCCTGTCTCATCGAGGTCCCAGCTGTGCCTAGCTAGGGGGCCTATTCTGCTGTAATAAGGGGCACACATCACTGACCAACAGTAAGGGGGGCACACATCACTGACCAGCAATAAGGGGGGCACACAACACTGACCAGCAGTAAGAGGGGCACACATCACTGACCAGCAGTAAGGGGGGCACACATCACTGACCAGCAGTAAGGGGGCACACATCACTGACCAGCAGTAAGAGGGGCACACATCACTGACCAGCAGTAAGGGGGCACACATCACTGACCAGCAGTAAGGGGGCACACATCACTGACCAGCAGTAAGGGGGCACACTTCACTGACCAGCAGTAAGGGGGCACACTTCACTGACCAGCAGTAAGGGGGCACACTTCACTGACCAGCAGTAAGGGGGCACACTTCACTGACCAGCAGTAAGGGGGCACACATCACTGACCAGCAGTAAGGGGGCACACTTCACTGACCAGCAGTAAGGGGGCACACTTCACTGACCAGCAGCAAGGGGACACACGTCACTGACCAGCAGCCAGCAGTAAAGAGGCACACGTCACTGACCAGCAGTAGGGGGGCACACATCACTGACCAGCAGTAGGGGGGCACACTTCACTGACCAGCAGTTAGGAGCACACATCACTGACCAGCAGTAGAGGGCATACATCACTGACCAGCAGTAAGGGGAACACACATCACTGACCAGCAGTAGGGAGCACACATCACCGACCATCAGTAAGGGGGGGGGAAACATCACTGACCATAAGTAAGGGGGCACACATCACTGGCCAGCAGTAGGGAGCACACATCACTGACCAGCAGTAAGGGGCACACATCACTGACTAGCGGTAGGGAGCACACATCACTGACTAGCGGTAGGGAGCACACATCACTGACCAGCAGTAGGGAGCACACATCACTGACCAGAAGTAAGGGGGGCACACGTCAATGACCAGCAGCAAGGGGGCACACATCACTGACCAGCAGTAAGGGGGCACACATCACTGACCAGCAGTAAAGGGGCACACATCACTGACCAGCAGTAAGGGGGCACACATCACTGACCAGCAGTAAGGGGGCACACATCACTGACCAGCAGTAAGGGGGCACACATCACTGACCAGCAGTAAGGGGGCACACGTCACTGACCAGCAGTAAGGGGGCACACGTCACTGACCAGCAGTAAGGGGGCACACGTCACTGACCAGCAGCAAGGGGGCACACGTCACTGACCAGCAGCAAGGGGGCACACGTCACTGACCAGCAGCCAGCAGTAAGGGGGCACACATCACTGACCAGCAGTAAGGGGGAACACATCACTGACCAGCAGTAAGGGGGGCACACATCACTGACCAGCAGTAAGGGGGGTACACATCACTGACCAGCAGTAAGGGGGACACACATCACTGGCCAGCAGTAAGGGGGACACACATCACTGACCAGCAGTAGGGGGCACACATCACCGACCATCAGTAAGGGGGGCACACATCACTGACCATCAGTAAGGGGGGCACACATCACTGACCAGCAGTAAGGGGCACACATCACTGACCAGCAGTAAGGGGCACACATCACTGACCAGCAGTAAGGGGCACACATCACTGACCAGCAGTAAGAGGGGCACACATCACTGACCAGCAGTAAGGGGCACACATCACTGACCAGCAGTAAGAGGGGCACACATCACTGACCAGCAGTAAGGGGGCACACATCACTGACCAGCAGTAAGAGGGGCACACATCACTGACCAGCAGTAAGGGGCACACATCACTGACCAGCAGTAAGGGGCACACATCACTGACCAGCAGTAAGGGGCACACATCACTGACCAGCAGTAAGGGGCACACATCACTGACCAGCAGTAAGGGGCACACATCACTGACCAGCAGTAAGGGGCACACATCACTGACCAGCAGTAAGGGGCACACATCACTGACCAGCAGTAAGGGGCACACATCACTGACCAGCAGTAAGGGGCACACATCACTGACCAGCAGTAAGGGGCACACATCACTGACCAGCAGTAGGGAGCACACATCACTGACTAGCAGTAGGGAGCACACATCACTGACCAGCAGTAAGAGGGCACACATCACTGACCAGTAATAGCTGGCACACATCACTGACCAGCAGTAAGAGGGCACACATCACTGACCAGTAGCAGCTGGCACACATCACTGACCAGCAGTAGCTGGCACACATCACTGACCAGCAGTAAGGGGGCACACATCATCACCGGAATGTAAAGTCATCTGAACCTGGAGTTCTCACCAAAGACACCAGCACTGGAGTATGCCTCTGGAGGACTTACATAAGAGTGCCTCTAAAGGACTTATAATTGTTGGACTTCAGCTTGCAGGTATGCCGGGGCAGCACAGGTCTGTAGTTAGAAGGGAAGTAGGAAAATTCTGTTCTTGTATGTTGGACTCTAAAATGTTTATTTTGCACTTTTCTAAGTAAAGTTTGGAAACGTTGTCCTGGTCTGAAGTTACTAAAAGGAGTGTATTGCAAGTAACTGACACACATAGTTCATCAAGAGGGCCTCAGCACTTAGGAGTATGAAGATATCAGTGTGGAGTAAAGTAGTGTGAAGACACAAATGGTTACCTAGGGTAACCAAGAGTAACAGAAGTTTTACAGCGGCCTGTCGATAGCCTGTGCCTGTTATAGGTAGAACGGCCTCTAACAGCGTGGGAGCTGTTGTTGGTACCTCTTCTGCCAATGGTCTGTCTCATAGAGTGGTTCCCATCCTGTACAGAGATACAGAGGTGCAAGGGTTATATTAAGTGCATGTCTGGAGCTCACGCAGAGTGCATGGCAGGGCCCACTCTGCTACTGGGGAATGGTAGTGGAAAACACTGCATGTGGACAAGGTTTAGCGTGTCCCACCTAAATGCAGACTACAGGGAAGGTGTACACTGTCATGGAAAACCGAGAGTTAACTGGAGAACAGCTGCAGTGCAAATGTACATGGTGTACTTTCATCCCTAATGCCCTGTACACACGATTGGATTTTCCGACAACAAATGTTGGATGTGAGCTTGTTGGCTGAAAGTTTGACCGTGTGTACGCTCCATCGAACATTTGTTGTCGGACTTTCTGCCAACAAATGTTGGCTAGCAGGTTCTCAAATTTTCCGCTAACAAAACTTTGTTGTTGGAATTTCCGACCGTGTGTACACAAGTGACGCACAAAAGTTCACGCATGCTCTGAATGAAGCAGAAGGAGCCGCACTGGCTATTGAACTTCCTTTTTCTCAGCTCGTCGTACGTCTTGTATGTCACCTCGTTCCCACATTCGTAATTGTTGGCCAACATTTGTGTGACCGTGTGTATGCAAGACAAGTTTGAGCCAACATTCTTTGAACAAAAATCCACGGTTTTGTTGGCGGAAAGTCCGATCGTGTGTATGGGGCATTAGAGTAGAGGACCACTTTAAGGTCAAGTATTCCCCCACAGCAGCCTTGTCCTAGGGCTTGGATGTAAACAGCACAAAGCAAAAGGTACCCTATGTCTAGTGAAGTGACCCTGTACAAAGTGCCTAGTGTAGCCCAGAAGAAACCACCCCGGGGTAGGCGCCCAACAAGGAGAGATACCTGGAGGGCGTGACAGCCAACCAGTCACCCTGTCCCCCCACCTTACTCGCTTCTCCACTGACCATAAGTAGGGGGGCACACATCGCTGACCTGCAGTAAGGTGACACTTCTCCACTGACCAGAAGAGGACACTTCTCCACTAACCATCAGTAAGAGGACAGTTCTCTCCTGACCAGCAGTAAGAGGACACTTCACCGACCAGCAGAATAGGACATTCTTCACTGACCAGCAGTAAGAAGACACTTATTCACTGACCAGCAGTAAGGCGACACTTCTCCACTGACCGGCAGTAAGGGGACGCTTCTCCACTGACCAGCATAATAGGACACTTCTCCACTGACCAGCATAATAGGACACTTCTCCACTGACCAGCAGTAAGAGGACTCTTCTCCACTGACCAGCAGTAAGAGGACACTTCTCCACCGACCAGCAGTAAGGCAACACTTCTCCACTGACCAGCATAAGAGGACACTTCTCCACTGACCAGCAGTAAGAGGACACTTCTCCACCGACCAGCAGTAAGGCAACACTTCTCCACTGATCAGCATAATAGGAGAATTCTCCACTGACCAGCAGTAAGGTGACACTTCTCCACTGACCAGCATAATAGGACACTTCTCCACTGACCAGCAGCTATTGGGGCACTTCTCCACTGACGGAAGTAGGGAAGCACAGATCGCTGATTAGCAGTAAGGGTGCAGTTCTCTAATGGCCAGCAATAAGTGGACACTTCTCCACTGACCAGCAGTAAGTACACACTGAGACAAGCAGTAAGGGAACACTTCTCCACCGACCAGTAGAAAATGGCCACAAAACCCTGAACAGAAGAAAAGGAACTGAGAATGGCAGCCAGTGGTGAGAGGGCACATACCACCAAACTACAGTAGTGGAACACACACTAACAAACACCAGTAAGGGCACACAATGCTGACCACCAATAAGCGTGGTGCGTAAAATTAAAGAGGGGTGCTGAAAGTTGGGGAGAAGGAAGAAACAAGGGTGAGCGAGGGGGATAGTACCTTCACCTATTCTCTGGCAAACAAAGATATACATATACTATATACTGTATAATATAATTAGCTGTTTCCAAGCTTGGTATTGCTTTAAGATATAAAACTTTAAAACATTAAATTTATAGTCTCAGCATTCCGCATTAAAAGTAGCACACAGACTAAGATTTCAATAGGGTCGGTTCTTCAACAGACCATGAAAACCGGTCCAGGGTCTGACTACATTGGCAAATCTCAGCTTATAAGCTGAATTTAGTTTTTATATTTTTAAAAGGTGCTGAGTTCTCCCTTAGTTTGTCTTTTTTTTTTTTTTTCCTTTGCTGAGAATAGTTACATGTCGGAGTTGTTAGGATAGAAAAAGAGAGCGCCAGAAAAATCCTCGGCGGCATTACATCTTGATCAAGGGATGACTGATAATATTCCGGTAAAGCATCTTTCAGGCCTCTGGTTTGATGACAAAGCACAGGCTCTATCACACATCCATTATACGCCGATCGCCCTCAGGCGAGTGCATCAATAACGCATGTTCTTCCTGTAGTGCTGGCATCCTGGCGAGGAGAGGACACTGCAGATAGCTGGTGGGCATCAGCAGAACCTCATTACAGTCCCAGTTTCTGGTAGAATCTTTAGCATGGCTACCGCTGCTTTCCAGCGGAGGTAACATTCGGCTGTCTTGTGACCTTTAAAAGGAAACTACGGTCATATTTTCAGACGGCTCCTACTGTATTTTGAGTTGATATTGCAAGGTTTACCTTAAAGTAATTTTGACTTTGATGTTGACTCTTTTTACATGCTTGCTATTCAACATCCCTATTGCCGCGGTATACAGTGCCTTGAAAAAGTATTCATACCCCTTAACATTTTCTACATTTTGTCATGTTACAACCAAAAACGTAAATGTGTTTATTGGAATTTTATGTGATAGACCAACAGAAAGTGGCACATAATTGTGAAGTGGAAGGAAAATGATAAATGGTTTGCAGAATTTTTTACAAATAATTATGTGAAAAGTGTGGTGTACATTTGTATAGCGCCCCCCCCCCCCCCGAGTCAATACTTTGTAGAACCACCTTTCACTGCAATTACAGCTGCAAGTCTTTTTGGGGATGTCTCTACCAGCTTTGTACATCTAGAGAATGAAATTTTTTCCCATTCTTCTTCGCAAAATAGCTCAAGCTCCGTCAGATTGGATGGAGAGCGTCTGTGAACAGCAATTTTCAAGTCTTGCCACAAATTCTCAATTGGATTTAGGTCTGGACTTTAACTCGGCCATTCTAACAAATGAATATGCTTTGATCTAAACCATTTCATTGTAGCTCTGGCTGTATGTTTAAGGCCATTGTCCTGCTGGAAGGTGAACCTCCACCCCAGTCTCAAGTCTTTTGCAGACTCTAAAGCCGTGTTCACATGACCGGACTTTTCGACCGGACTGGTCCGACGGAACAAATCCGTCAGACAATCCGACCGTGTGTGGGCTTCATCGGACCTTCAGCTGACTTTTTCTGTCGAAAATCAGACAGACTTTAGATTTGGAACATGTTTCAAATCTTTCCGATGAACTTGAGTCCGGTTCGAAAAATCAGTTCGTCTGTATGCTAGTCCGATGGACAGAAAAGGACGCAAGGGCAGCTATTGGCTACTGGCTATGAACTTCCTTATTCTAGTCCCTTCGTACATCATCACATTCAAACCAATGGACTTTCGAATGGACTTTAGTCCATTCGCGTGTGGACAAGTCCGGTCGTTCGAAAGTCCATCGTAACTCCGCCGAAAGTCCGTCGGAAAGACCGTCGGACCTTTGATGCTGAAAAGTCCGCTCGTGTGTACGTGGCATAACAGGTTTTCTTCTAAGATTGCCCTGTGTTTGGCTCCATCCATCTTCCCATCAACTCTGACCAGCTTCCCTGTCCCTGCTGAAGAAATGGTGTATTCAGGGTGATGTGCAGTGTTAGTTTTCCACCACACATAGCATTTTGCTTTTAGGCCAAAAAGTTCAATCTGACCAGAGCACCTTCTTCCACATTTGCTGTGTCCCCCAAACTGCAAACAGGACTTCTTATGGCTTTCTTTCAACAATGGCTTTCTTCTTGCCACTCTTCCATAAAGGCCAGATTTGTGGAGTGCTCAACTAATAGTTGTCCTGTGGACAGATTCTCCCACCTGAGCTGTGGATCTCTGCAGCTCCTCCAGAGTTACCATGGGCCTCTTGGCTGCTTCTCTGATTAATGCTCTCCTTGCCCGGTCTGTCAGTTTAGGTGGACGGCCATGTCTTGACAACTCAAGCCAACCACATATAGAGCACTATAGAGCACATTGTGCTTTAAAATGAGTATCAGCTCAAATCCCCCCACCAGGTGTTACCTGTATGAAGGGCCCCTTCCTTCCCCCAACCCCTCCATGTGCTGATGCCCCTTTCTTCCCCAAACCCTTCCATGTGCCGATGCCCCTTCCTTCCCCAAACCCCTCCATGTGTCGGTGCCCCTTCCTTCCCCCAACCCCTCCATGTGCCGATGCCCCTATCTTTCCCAAACCCCTCCATGTGTCGTGCCCCTTCCTTCCCCCAACCCCTCCACGTGTCAGTGCCCCTTCCTTCCCAAAACCCCTCCATGTGCTGATGCCCCTTCCTTCCCCAAACCCCTCCATGTGTCGGAGCCCCTTCCTTCACCCAACCCCTCCACGTGTCAGTGCCCCTTCCTTCCCAAAACCCCTCCATGTGCCGATGCCCCTTCCTTCCCCAAACCCCTCCATGTGCCATTGCCCCTTCCTTCCCCAAACCCCTCCTTGTGTCTGTGCCCTTACCTTCCCCAAACCCCTCCATGTGTCGGTGCCCCTTCCTTCCTCCAACTCCTCCATGTGCTGATGCCCCTTCCTTCCCCCAACCCCTCCATGGGTATCTTCCCCAAACCCCTCCATGTGTTGGTTCCCCTTCCTTCCCCCAACCCCTCCATTTGCCAATGCCCCTTCCTTCCCCCAAAGCCTCCATTTGCCGATGCCCCTTCCTTCCCTCAACCCCTCCATGTACCAATGCCCCTTCATTCCCCCAACCCCTCCATGTTTTGTTGCGCCTTCCTTTCCTCAACCCCTCCAGGTGCCTCAACCCCTCTATGTTCTGGTGCCCTTTCCTTCCCTCAACTCCTCCATGTGGAGAAGCCCTCTCTTTGCCCACGTTCCCTATCTGCATTAGTCTTCTCTTCCCTCACCACTCTGTTTGCGGAACCCCTTCCTCTCCAGGTGTGGGACTCAGCCCTTCCCCCACCCCCTCTGTGTACAGGAGCCCTCTCTAAACCCCTTTTGTATGTAGTACCTATTTCTTTCACCACCCACTCCATGTGCAAAAGACCTTTCCTACCCCACCTCCTCTGTGTGCAGGACCCCTCTTTCCCCCAGCATTTCCACCCATGTGTTGGAGCCCTCTCTTCCCAAACCATCCCTGTAAGCAATTGCTCTCCTTTCTCTCCCCCTCCCCCCATGTGCAAGATGGGGGAGAAATGTTCCACTGCTCTGTGTGCATGACCCCCTCTTCCTACAAGGATTGTCACTTGTGTCCTCTCTCTTGCCATCTTTCAGTTCCAAATGGAACATAACCACCCCATTTTCTTTGCATTATGCCCCTACCATGATCTTACAAGTGTTGCAACAATAGCCATCTTATGTGGTCTTCTTAGTTTTGTTTGCATATGCATAGGGAAGGAGGGGAGGGGAATGTATCAGTTACCATCTGCCCAATTCACTGCTTCAAAAAAATAAGTCGAGTAACAACTATGTACAATTTGCCATGCTTCTTAACGCTGCATATGAGCAATCTCACACACCGGCCCCTACAATCACACCCCACAAGCTCAATTCATAGAGTTTTAACAAAAGGATAAGAATCTTTATCTTTTAGCCATATGACTGTCATTTTCCAATCTCACTGGACCCAGCTGAAAATAACTGTCACTTTTATCGAAAAAGGTAACTTAGCCTTTTGTAATAGCTTTGTGAATTGATCCCAATATGTCCTTCACAGTTGGTCTCCAACCCATTCCGACATTCACTAAAATGCGGTCTCCCTTTAAATATTTATGGAACAAAACTTAAAAGAGCTCTCCACGTTTTTCCTGGCAACTACAGCTGTCCTCCTCATCCTGCTGTCATTTCCACCCCCCCACCCTACGCTTGCAGTGGCTGTGCTAAGCACGGCATTCCTCCAGTCAGTCGTCACTGTCTTATTAGACATAATTAATGAAAGATGTGAACTTATTATGCTTCCTGGTGGTCCATCTTGCTTGTCTTCAGTTTTAAGTATAAAGATTTGAAAGCATCTGTTGCTTTCATTTGATTAATAGGCCGATGCTTTGAAACCATCTGCTTTCCACAAGAACGTAGCATGATTTGCAAGAAATCCAGAACTATTGGGTAAATATATCAAGGATTGCAAGAGCAGACCTGAAGATTAACGCCAGGCAGAGATAAGAATTTTTTTTTTTATAATCTAACCATGCATTTATTAAACATCATGTATTTTTAAATACAGCTAGTACAACTTAAGTACCTTAATTTGTCTTATATTAGCTTCCAGTAGTCCCCTTTCACAACAGGACTATGGAAGAAGGAAAGACATCACTGTAAGTCAAGCTTTAATGCATTGCACTGTGCTTGTTGGCATCCAATCTGCTCCTTTACTTTCCATTCAGCATGAAGGTTTGGTCCACACCTAGGTTAGGACTGAACTTTGGCTGTTAGGGCATTTTAGCGAATGCCCAAACTTTTGCCTGTTCACAGGGCTGCTGATAAGGCAGTACAACTGGTCCTGTTGTACTGGGCCCAGGCCTCATCGGCTAAACAGGGGGGCCCGGGGCAGCTTTATTGTTCATCTCTGCCTAAATTAATACATTGATTTTACTTGGCCATACGCTCCCACTTGCTTACCAGGGCTTAAACTACATTTCCATGGGCCCCATCACGTTAACAGAGAGGCCCAGGAGGTGGGAGCAGAGGAGTGACTTTTTTTCAGTGCCAGGGAATAAAGTCCGTGCCCCTGTTCCACTGCACCTCTGGGGGGGGGTGTTGAAGGTGGGTTTGGGGGCCCCATCAGGAAGGTATTTCTAAGGCTTCTATATATGACAGCTTCCCACTGTCAATGGTTCTGCCGGCACCCTCTGCATCCCTAGCAACTGTGGCTGGAACATTGCTTACTTGGCCAGGAATCTGCGGCCAGGTAACCAAAGGGGCATTTGGACAAACGCCCAAACTTTTGCCCGTTCAGCCCCGTTAGGCAAGAGCTAAGCATCATGTAATGAAGTGGTATTTGTATGGCTTCTACAGGTATATATGACAGCTTCCTGCTGTCAATGGTTCCTAAGGAAGCAGCAGGTGCTGGCACCCACTGCATCCCTAGCAACTCCTGCTGTCGCTGGAACATTGCTTACATGGCCAGTAACCAAAGGGGAAGAGATAGCAATGACATCACTGGCTAAATGTGGTCACTGGCCTGATGTCAATAATATCCCCACCCTTTCTCTTTTATACACCAGATGACAATTTGGGGAGCTGTCACTCGGTGAGCCGTACCAACAAGATTGATCAGTCTGGTTTTTAATTTTAGGGAGTCTGCGGATGACAGGCTTCATGACTGAAGATGGATTTACAAGGAACATTTTTTGGGACTATTTTTTTTAAATAAAAGGACCTGTCAAACATTTGGGTTTCTAGGTTACATTTTTTTGTGTGAATGTACCGCTTATTCACGTGGGGGTGGTCTCGGGAGGGCCGCTGATAAGAGGGTAGCACCTGCCTTTCTGTATGGGATCGGGACCCCATAAGTTCAACAGGGGGGGCTCAGAGCAGCAGGGGTGGGTGCAATTACTCGAAGAAATCAATCTGTGACCATCCCTGTGTTTACAACGTTTCAGTTTGTGAACAAACACGGAGACTCTGTACAAAGTGCTTCCTGTTCAATCACTCTGTAGATGAGGCTGCAGAGAAAGGATTGAGGAATCTGTGTCCTCAATCTCTGTCTCAAAGGTGAGACATTGGGTGTCTGTTTAGACCCCTGATATTTCACCAACCCCCACAGGGCTGTTAAAAAAAAAAAAAGGTAAAACCTTTCAACAACTAAAATTTTTTAAAGTATTTATTTAAAAAAAAAAAAATAATTAAGGGCTCATTCTCAAAGATATTCTGGTTGCAAGAAGGAGTGGTTTGTTCATGCGGCTAGAGCTGCCTGTTAGGCTTGGTTCTGTCAGCTAGGCTGTACGAGGCCCAACAATTTCTAACAACAGCCCTGTCTTTAGGGGCCACCTTTATTTTTAAAGGGAGCTTCCAGATTCCAATAAATCCCTTGTCCATAACACCCATAACCACCGGCCAAGGTTGTGGGCAAGGAGGCCTATGTCTTGCTTTGCCAAGGGCTTCCTGTTTTTTTTTTTTTTTGAAAGCCCTTTGCCTATTAGCCCAGAAAATGGACATATTTGATGTGACAGATTCGGCTGGCTATTGATTTTAATGGGGTTTGGGTTCGGCATCTGAACTTCAAATTGAACCCAGGACAGTTCGGCTTATCCCTGTTCAGCAGGCTTAGGGCAGGGCTTAGGGTGGGTCAGTGACCAAGCTATACTGATTAACTGCAGTGTAGAAAAGTGAGGTCACCCATGTTAAAATTCAGCAGGCTTTTTCACACTGTTTCCAGAAAGGGCTGTGCCAAGGAACCCCCTTATAGTAGGTGATGCACAAAGTCTGGGAACACTTGCCATATATTTTCACATAGGAACATAATACTGGCAATTTTAAGGGACAGCCAGCAGCAGAAGATAAATAGCATTGATAAATAATAGATAAATAAATAAAATAGATAAAAAAAATACTAAAAGAAATAATAAATTAAATAAATACATAATAAATAATGGGTAACATTGGAGCTAATGAGCACATAGGATATCTCCCCTGAATGAGTTCACAGGGAATGTTAAATAGTTTTGTATATATTTTATTAATTAATTAGTTCAATGTATTTATTATGCCTGTAAATATTTCCGTTTTGTGTTTTTTTTTAGTCAGGTAAATAGGAAAAAATATTTATAGTTATTTAAAATGTTAAAGCCAGCCAGGTTGAGGAAACAGAAGGATAACATTTGATCTTGCCCCAGAACGAATGTACCAGCAGCTTCACTGAACAAATAGCTACGTGAACTTTTTTTTTTTTATATAAATGCACCCCGCCCAAAAAATACATCCTCTAATAAAAGGAAACAAATGCATAGATATTCTTTTTTTTTTTTTTTTCATTTCAAGAATTTTTTGCAGCCCTGTGAGCAGAATAAAGATTTTGCAACAATGACAAAATTGGTCATTTTAATGGCAAACTCAATTTAGCTGAAATGACTACACTCATCCCTACACTGCAGTGTAAATTTGCACCCAACACCCAGTTTATACAGAGCTGAGGAACCGTCTCTCACCCGTACATGAGCACAAAGCTGGGCTGGCGAATAGAAACGCCAACCAGAGCGCCTCCTCGTGGCGAGGCAGGGGATAAAGTAGTGTGGACCCTGATGTTCTACAGGCTCCACCAGGTAAACAGGTGGAGGAGAACTATGGTTGCCTTAGCATCCCTACTGTAAAGTGGACCTGTTATTTTTCATTGAATGTGCAGAGTACAGGTTCCCTCTAACTTAATTGAACCTTCTAAGATGGATGCTCCTGTAGCGTATAGACTTCTATAAACTCCTCCCGCAAGAGATGTACATTAATATCAAAGGATAAGCACTGTTCTAAAATATGAGCAAATTAAGCGTACTAATGGCCTATTAATTTTCGCGACGACATCATATTTAACGAAGACTTATGAGATATGATCCAGATTCCGTCAAGTAACTTCCACAGCTGTTATTTAAAAAAAGGAACACAAGAATCTAGGTCAGGAAATGGGGGTAACGTTGTTTTAATAATTAGCAAATATGATTTCTGAATTATTAATTGCATGTTTCCCCAGCAGGGACCCCTCTGGGGGAATCGCAATGAGCTTGGTCGGCTGCTGGAACAACGAAGAGCAAAAAATAGATAGGAGAGGTTTGAACTGGATGGGCTCAAGTAAATTACTACAGGGATTTCCGTGGAACCTTTAATTAGTTTTGCTCTGTGTTGTCATTGATTGGTCTGTAGTTCATTAGTTATTAAAGAGGTTGTAAACCTCTCTGTGGAAGTTGTACCTATAGGTAAGCCTAGAATAAGGCTTACCTATAGGTAATGTAAATATCTCCTAATCGTGCACCGTTTAGGAGATATTTACTGTGTTTTGCGCCGTGCCGTTTCCTCACGAGCGAGTGCAGTGACTGGTGGAAGCGGCTCCGGCAAGTCACAGAGCCGGAGTCCGCGGCACCGGAGGGAAGCGGAGCGAACATGGATAGGCAAGGGCGGGGCCACCCAGTAATGTAACCGAGTGGCCCTGCCCCTTGTGATGTCAGAGGGGGCGGGGTCATCCGGTTACATCAGCAGGTAGCCCCGCCCTTGCCTCTATAAGAGCTGTCAAAGGGAAAAAACAGCAGTCACCGGGAGGCCTCTTGGAGCTTTTTTAGTTTTTCTATTTTTCGGGTCAGTCAGGTGGCGTGATTGATGATGGATGTACATCGCGGGGCACTTTTTCTTTTTTTCCTTTTTTTATAAAGGAATTGTCAAAAACTGCCTCTTGTGGTTTTAACTTTTTGACATTTTTTTGGGTGAATGGGTAGGGGTACAATGTACCCGATACCTATTTACATAGGGGGGGCTGGGATCTGGGGGTCCCCTTGTTAAAGGGGCCTTCCAGATTCCAATAAGCCCCCTGCCCACAGACCCCAACAACCACAGCCCAGGGTTGTCGGGAAGAGGCCCTTGTCCACATTAACATGGGGACAAGGTGCTTCGGGGGGGCCCCAAAGCACAATCCCCATGTTGAGGGCATGTGGCCTGGTATGGTTCAGGAGGGGGGGGGGGCGCTCGCTCATCCCTCCTCTATCCTGACCTCCAGGCTGCATGTTTGGATAAGGGTCTGGTGTGGATTTTGGGTGGGGGGGGACTCCACGCCAATTTTATTTTACACTTTGGCGTGGAGTTCCCCTTAAAATCCATACTAGACCCTAAGGACCTGGTATGGACTGGGGAGGGGACCCCACGCCGTTTTTTTCATTGATTTTTCATCTATATTGCCGTCAATTTATTACAGCTGCGAGCAAGTTTAAATGCCATTTTTTTATTTAGAAATGTCATTATTGCTGCGGCATGTTCTACACATCACACATATGCGCCACTTTACAAGCAGACCAAGGGGACCCCCAGGCACGATTTTTAAAGGTAAACTTAACTTTTATTGTTTCACTTTAAGCATACCGTATTTATCGGCGTATAACACGCACCGGCGTATAACACGCACCTCAATTTAGGAGGGAATTTTAAGGAAAAAAAACTTTTAGGAGGGAAGTTGAAGGGAAAAAAACTTACATTTAAATGCCCATCATTGCAGCCTTCTCAGTGCAGCCATGTCAGTGCAGCCTTGCCAGTGCAGCCATGTCAGTGCAGCCTTGCCAGTGCAGCCATGTCAGTGCAGCCTTGTCAGTGCAGCCATGTCAGTGCAGCCTTGCCAGTGCAGCCTTGCCAGTGCAGCCTTGCCAGTGCAGCCATGTCAGTGCAGCCATGTCAGTGCAGCCTTGTCAGTGCAGCCTTGCTAGTGCAGCCATGTCAGTGCAGCCTTGCTAGTGCAGCCATGTCAGTGCAGCCATGTCAGTGCAGCCTTCCCCAGTGTCCAGTCCAGCCTTGCCCCAGTCCAGCCTTGCCCCAGTGCAGTCTTGCTGAAGCCTCTGAGCTTCAAAATCGCCGACCGCGATTTGAAAATGGCGCCGCCGGCGCCGAAATACACAGAGCCGGTCCTCAGCTCTTCTCGGCGGCTCTCGTTTACTTTCGGTTCCACTCGGACGGTGAGCGGAGCTATCCGAAACTAGCCGAGTATACTCGGCTAGGTTCGGGCGGCGCTCGAGTGAAACCGAAAGCTGCCGAGAAGAGCCGAGGACCGGCACTGTGTATTTCGGCGCCGGCGGCGCCATTTTCAAATCGCGGTCAGCGATTTTTTCGTTCTGGATCGCAGGGGATCGGCGTATAACACGCACCCGCGATTTTCCCCTGATTTTAAGGGGAAAAAAGTGCGTGTTATACGCCGATAAATACGGTAATTAAAATCACTGCTCCTGAAAAAACAATTGTTTTAAAAACTTTTTTTTGCATTGATACATGTCCCCTAGGGCAGTACCCTGGTCCCCATACACTTTTTTGGCAATAACATGCATGTAAGCCTTTAAACTGAGGACTTTTGATTTTTCATGTTCATGTCCCATATACTTTAATAGGGTTTGCGTGTTCGCTAAAACTTTTTGCCTGTTCGAGGTGTTCTGGTGCGAACCGAACTGGGGGGTGTTCGGCCCATCCCCAATAATCATGTTCATGGCAAGCGCCACCCTACTTACGCATAGGTAACAAACACTCCACATCCAAGATTAGCCAACATTCACTCTATTGGTGATTCAACCATTTCCTTGTTTACAGGACTTATTAGCTCAAGCTAGAGGGGGGTGCCAAGTTTAATTTATAAAATGGTTCAGTCCAGTGTTTCAATTAGACAAACCCACCCTCAAAAGCTGCTGTCTTATAGCTAATCTATAGTGCTTCGGGAATCCTTTATCGTGTTTTAAACGTGTATTGCCAATATAAAAGAGAATGGGTTTGTCTCTCTCTCACTATATATACAGTATCTCACAAAACTGAGTACACCCCTCACATTTTTGTAAATATTTTATTATATCTTTTCATGTGACAACACTGAAGAAATGACACTTTGCTACAATGTAAAGTAGTGAGTGTACAGCTTGTACAACAGTGTAAATTTGCTGTCCTCTCAAAATAACTCAAAACATGTCTAAACCGCTGGCAACAAAAGTGAGTACACTCCTAAGGGAAAATGTCCAAATTGGGCCCAATTAGCCACTTTGCCACCCCGGTTTCATGTGACTCAGTGTTACAAGGTCTCAGGTGTGAATGTGGAGCAGGTGTGTTAAATTTGGTGTTATGGCTCTCACTTTCTCATACTGGTCACTGGAAGTTCAACATGGCACCTCATGGCTAAGAACTCTCTGAGGATCTGAAAAAAAAAATTTTTTGCTCTACATAAAGATGGTCTAGGCTATAAGGAGATTGTTTAATAGGACAGGTTCCGCTCAGAACAGGCCTCGCCATGGTCGACCAAAGAAGTTGAGTGCACGTGCTCAGCATCATATGCAGAGGTTGTCTTTGGGAAATAAACATAGGAGTGCTGCCAGCATTGCTGCAGAGGTTGAAGGGGTGGGGGATCAGCCTGTCAGTGCTCAGACCATACGCCGCACACTGCATCAAATTGGTCTGCGTGGCTTTCATCCCAGAAGGAAGCCTCTTCTAAAGATGATGCACAAGAAAGCCCGAAAACAGTTTGCTGAAGACAAGCAGACTAAGGAGATGGATTACTGAAAACATGTCTTGTGGTCTGATGAGACCAAGATAAACGTATTTTGTTCAGCTGGTGTCAAGCGTGTGTGGTGGCAACCAGGTGAGGAGTACAAAGACAAGTGTGTCTTGCCTACAGTCAAGCATGGTGGTGGGACTTTCATGGTCTGGGGCTGCATGAGTGCTGCCGGCACTGGGGAGCTACAGTTCATTGAGGGAAACATGAATGCCAACATGTACTGTGACATACTGAAGCAGAGCATGATCCCCTCCCTTCGGAGACTGGGCAGCAGGGCAGTATTCCAACATAACGACCCCAAACACACCTCCAAGACGACCACTGCCTTGCTAAAGAAGCTGAGGGTAAAGGTGATGGACTGGCCAAGCTTGTCTCCGGACCTAAACCCTATTAAGCATCTGTGGGGCATCCTCATATGGAAGGTGGAGGAGTGCAAGGTCTCTAACATCCACCAGCTCCGTGATGTCGTCATAGAATAGTGGAAGAGGACTTCAGTGGCAACCTGTGAAGCTCTGGTGAACTCCATGCCCAAGAGGGTTAAAGCAGTGCTGGAGAAAAAGGTGGCCACACAAAATATTGACACTTCCGGCCCAATTTGGACATTTTCACTTAGGGGTGTACTCACTTTTGTTGAGTGCTGTGTGTTGAGTTATTTTGAGGGGACAGCAAATTTACACTGTTATACAAGCTGTACACTCACTACTTTACATTGTAGCAAAGTGTCATTTCTTCAGTGTTGTCACATGAAAAGATATAATAAAATATTTACAAAAATGTGAGGGGTGTACTCACTTTTGTGAGATACTGTATATATAATGGGCTGCCCTATGCGAGAGAAATGCAACAAACAGTGTTTTGGCATGTGCAAATACACATGAGCTTGCAAAAAGCGTAGGGGTGACATTAAGTACTTGCATCTGCAAAGGGGCAGCGCATTTTTGTGCATTGTCGGAAAGCGCACTATATTGCGTGCATTCCCACAATGTACTGGTGTAACTGAAGCCTGAGGGTACCTCCTGCACTTGATTGTATTTTAATTTTTACTCTACTAAAAAAGTAAAAACTCAGAACAAATATAGCATCCTTGCAAGGTTACCACAATGAAATTCCTGTGGTAAATCACAGAGGGAATAAAAAAAGCTTGTCAGAGGCTAGCTGGATCTTTTACAACACTAGGAAAATCGTTTCCTGTCCAGGTAACACTGGCCATTGTTACTAAAGAAGCAGAACTCTATTTGCCCACAAGATGGCAGTGTTCACTACTTTGCCTTGCCATTGCTCTAATTAATACAAGTGCCCAGAGCAATCTGGGAAATGTAGTCTCAAAGGAGGGTCTTGCATACAGTGAAGCTGGGGTCACAACTACAAGGCCCATAAATACCAGCAGAGGGGAAGGATGAGATAAAAGAAAAAGTCTGGGAAGGAGGCGGGCAGTTGGAGAGAGACTCACCAACTGGAAAGGTGTGAGGGACTATGCTGTTTGGCCCCCCGCCCTGAAGCAACCCCCCCATGTTGAGGGTATGTGACCTGGTATGGTTCGGAGGGGGATGCTCACTCGCTCCCCCCCAATCCTGGCCTGCATGCTCAGATAAGGGTCTGGCATAAATTTTGAGGGGAACCTTCAATTTTGGCATGAGGTTCCCCTTAAAATCTATACTAGACCCAAGGAGTGGGTGGGGGAACCCATGCTGTTTTTTTTTCAGAACTTTTCATTGCTATCACTCTTTTGTTTACATTTAAGCTGTCAGTGCGGAACTCGCTGACAGCTGATGAGTCAGCGGTTGTTAAGGATGCAGTGGCTGGCTTCCCGGCCCTCTCCTTAACATCCAGCTTTTTTCATACAGAATTAGAATTGGTCAAAAAATTTGGAATTCGTTTTGGAAAACGAATATACGAAATAGAATTTTAAACAAATTATAACTAAATGTATCCGAATTTCCGAATAACAAAAAATATGTCCGGATTTATATTCGGATCAAAACTAATTGCACATGTCTGATGCCGCGTACATACGATCGGACTTTACGGCATACTTGGTCCGGCGTACCGGATTTCGTCGGACAATTCGATCGTGTGTGGGCTCCAGCGGACTTTGTTTTCTCAAAAGTTTGACGGACTTAGATTTGAAACATGTTTCAAATCTATCCGACGGACTCGAGTCCGGTCGAAAAGTCCGCTCGTCTGTATGCTAGTCCGACGGACAAAAACCGACGCTAGGGCAGCTATTGGCTACTGGCTATGAAATTCCTTGTTTTAGTCCGGTCGTACGTCATCACGTACGAATCCGTTGGACTTTGGTTGATCGTGTGTAGGCAAGTCCGTTCATTTGGAAAGTCCATCGTAAAGTCCGTCAAAGTCCGCCGGGCAAAGTATGCCGTAAAGTCCGGTCGTGTGTACGCGGCATGAGAATGGGAAAACGTGCTCCGAAACACTTAACAGCTCTGATTAGCTAGAAGTGTTTGGTTGGTTCTGGCATTACTCTTCATATTCCACATCCAGGTATATCACTAGTGAATCACAATCATGTTGTAAATATTAGCCAAATTACAAACTCATCTTAAAAAAATGTGATGTATTAGTATATATAGAATATATGCGAAAAATGATATAGAAAGAAAAAAAAATATATATATATATATATGTATATATATATATATATATATATATATATATATATATACAGTATCTCACAAAAGTGAGTACACCCCCCACATTTTTGTAAATATTTTATTCTATCTTTTCATGTGACAACACTGAAGAAATGACACTTTGATACAATGTAAAGTAGTGAGTGTACAGCTTGTATAACAGTGTAAATTTGCTATCCCCTCAAAATAACTCAACACACAGCCATTAATGTCTAAACCGCTGGCAACAAAAGTGAGTACACCCCTAAGTGAAAATGTCCAAATTGGGCCCAAAGTGTCAATATTTTGTGTGGCCACCATTATTTTCCATCATTGCCTTAACCCTCTTGGGCATGGAGTTCACCAGAGCTTCACAGGTTACCACTGGAGTCCTCTTCCACTCCTCCATGACGACATCATAGAGCTGGTGGATGTTGGAGACCTTGCGTTCCTCCACCTTCCATTGGAGAATGCCCCACAGATGCTCAATAGGGTTTAGGTCTGGAGACATGCTTGGCCAGTCCATCACCTTTACCCTCGGCTTCTTTAGCAAGGCAGTGGTCATCTTGGAGGTGTGTTTGGGGTCATTATCATGTTGGAATACTGCCCTGCGGCCCAGTCTCTGAAGGGAGGGGATCATGCTCTGCTTCTGTATGTTGCAGTACAAGTTGGCATTCATGGTTCCCTCAATGAACTGTAGCTCCCCAGTGCTGGCAGCACTCATGCAGTGCCAGACCATGACACTTCCACCACCATGCTTGACTGTAGACAAGACACACTTGTCTTTGTACTCCTCACCTGGTTGCCACCACACACGCTTGACCTTAACCAAATAAGTTTATCTTGGTCTCATCAGACCACAGGACATGGTTCCAGTAATCCAGTTTGTGGGCTTACTTGTGCATCATCTTTAGAAGAGGCTTCCTTCTGGGACGACAACCATGCAGACCAATTTGATGCAGTGTGTGTCGTATGGTCTGAGCACTGACAGGCTGACCCCCCACCTTTCAACCTCTGCAGCAATGCTGGCAGCACTCATACATCTATTTCCCAAAGACAACCTCTGGATATGATGCTGAGCACGTGCACTCAACTTCTTTGGTTGACCATGGCGAGGCCTGTTCTGAGTGGAACCTGTCTTGTTAAACGGCTCCATGGTCGGATCTGCCGGCCACCTGGGAACGTTGCGGGCTCAGCCCAGAGCCTACCTGCTGCTGACTATGAGCTTCCTCTTCAGTCTTCACCTTCGCCCACGATTGTACAGACAGCGCTCTGTGGACTATCATCAGCCGTAGCTCAGCCCACGGAGAATGAACAGGACGTGGGACTCCTCCGCTCCTCTTCCTAAGTGCCAGGCATCCAATAGGGTGGCCTGGCGCTTTGGCCAATCAGGAAACAGGTCTGATGCCCTGCCTCCTGATTGGCAGGGAGTAAGTTTAGTGTGAAAATAGCAAAAATTAATTCACTATTGTCACACAATTGGGTGGGATCAGGGCACACTCTCTGAGCCCCGAGCCCGCCCTATTTTGAAGCCTATCAGAGCCTCTGGCTCTAATCAGGTGCTTCAAAAAGTACCACCCCCTCCCGCCCCCGCCATAGGAATCAGGACGCCGGACGCATGGATGGGGGGGCGGCGCTCGTGCGCACACAATGCACGGGCCAATGCTGATGGCATCCCAGTCTTAGTCCATAGGGTTCAATATTGAGTTGGTCCACCCTTTGCAGCTATAACAGCTTCAACTCTTCTGGGAAGGCTGTCCACAAGGTTTAGGAGTGTGTCTATGGGAATGTTTGACCATTCTTCCAGAAGCACATTTGTGAGGTCGGGCACTGATGTTGAATGAGAAGGCCTGGTTCACAGTGTCCGCTCTAATTCATCCCAAAGATGTTCTATTGGGTTGTGGTCAGGACTCTGTGCAGACCAGTCAAGTTCCTGCACCCCAAACTCGTTCATCAATGTCTTTATGAACCTTGCTTTGTGCACTGGTCCAAATCATTTGATGGAGGGCGGATTATGGTGTGGGGTTATATTTCAGGGGTTGGGCCTGGCACCTTTGTTCCAGTGAAGGGAACTCTTAAGGCGTCAGCATACCAAGATATTTTGGACAATTTCATGCTCCCAACTTTGTGGGAACAATTTGGGGATGGCCCCTTCCTGTTCCAACATGACTGCGCACCAGAGCACAAAGCAAGGTCCATAAAGACATGGAGGAGCGAATTTGGGGTGGAGGAACTTCACTGGCCTGCACAGAGTCCTGACCTCAACCCGATATAACACCTTTCAAATGAATTAGAGCGGAGACTGTGAGCCAGGCCTTCTTGTCCAACATCAGTGCCTGACTTCACAAATGCGCTTCTGGAAGAATGGCTAAACATTCCCATAGACACACTCCTAAACCTTGTGGACAGCCTTCCCAGAAGAGTTGAAGCTGTTATAGCTGCAAAGGGTGGGCCAACTCAATATTGAGCCCTACAGACTACGACTGAGATGCCATTAAAGTTCATGTAAAGGCAGGTGTCCCAATACTTTTGGTAATATAGGGTATAAAAAAAAGAAATAAAAAATATATATATATATACACATACACATATACACATATATATATATATATATATATATATATATATATATATATATATATACACACACATATATATATATATATATATATATATATATATATGCGTTTATTATCTAAAATTTCATCTGGCAAACATTAAATATTGTTTACAAATGTCATATTTACCGTCTGCAGCCAGCAGGTGGAGTTCCAGTGTCCCTTTTACAGTTTCATGAAGCTAACTTGCTAAGCCTGGTTCAACAGGGATGAAAAGCTCAAATTGTACACACAACTGAATGAGCCAGAGGAGGGACACACGCCCGTCACTCCCTGCTGTTTTCCTAGGGCAGTATACAACATTTATTTAGGCTTTTAGGCTCCATTCACACTAACATGTTTTTTGATGCATTTTGCATTTAGCAGAAATGCATGGGAATTTTTTAACATGGGTTCCTATGGAACATGTTCACATCAATGCATTTTTGTACCTCTGCGTTTTTGGGTCAGGGAATTTTTTTAATGCAAAATGCAGCATTTTGCATGTAATAGAATTCAATGGACCAGCATCAAAAACGCAAGTACAGCGTTTTTGCAGCGTTTTTGGCGCGTTTTGCGTTTTTGGCTTTTTTTTTTTTTTTTTTTTAGACTGTATACAGTACTTTTGAGCATTTCTGCAGTGTTTTTTGTGGTGCTTGCCACGTTTTTGAGCAGCATTTTTACAGCGTTTTTGCGGCGTTTTGCGTTTTTTTTTCAGTTTTTTTTTAGACTGTATACAGTCTAAAAAAAAAAAAAACGCAAAATGCGTCAAAAATGCAGCAAAAACGCTGTAAAAACGCTGTACTTGCGTTTTTGATGCTGGTCCATTGAATTCTATTACATGCAAAACGCTGCATTTTGCATGAAAAAAAAGTCCCTGACCCTTTCCAAAAATGCAGAGGTACAAAAAGGCATTGATGTGAACATGTTCCATAGGAACCCATGTTAAAAAATTCCCATGCATTTCTGCAAAATGCATCAAAAAACGCGTTAGTGTGAATGGAGCCTAAGTCAGAAAAAGGGGCAGCTAGTGTTGGGCTTCTTCAAAACCCAGTTTTTTTTTTTTCAAAAACAGTGTAACAGGTGCACCCTGCATTAAATGAGTATTGGTCAAATGAAGATATTGTATCAATAATAGTATTTTTTAAAACTTGAAAACTAAAAAAGAAAGAAAAGAAAAAAAAAAAAAATTATCAAAAAACACTCTATTTTAATCCCTTTTTAATTTTTTTCCAGCAATTGAAGTAGTTTGCTTTTATTACAATTTCAATTAAATTAGATTGCAGGAGTTATGCATACAGCAAACTCACTTTACATACATCAAACTTTCCTTACATACAGTATATACACTGTGTCTTTGTATACACATATATATATTTATATATACAATATATTTAAAAAAAAATTGTACCACCCAGAGTACTAAAAGAAGACACTTTCCGCTCACACACTCTTGCAACACAAGAGCTACTTAACCCAGCCATGGAAATGAACCTACCTAATATAGCTTGAGTTTCCTCCCAGTAATTTACAAAACAAATACACTGCTGTTTTTTTTGTTTTTTTTACGGAGTTCTAAAAAAAAAAAAAGAAGAAGAAGAAAGGTACTCGGTTTCCGAAAGGACTAGATTTAACACACTATCTTTTAAGGAAGACATAAAGCTAGTAAAAAATTAATGGCAAGTGTAACAAAGCAAAATTAATATTTAATCAATGCTTTTATGCAAAAGTCCTATAACAAAAAAATAAAAATGTAAAAAAAAAAAAAAATTTTCAGCTAAAAATACTATGTTCAATTAAACCTGGGAGCTGAAAGAGTTAAGTTGCCGGCAGCGTGCAACTTCTAATAAACACTCAGCTAATTCTGTAGGAAAAACACTAATTAGAAAAGCAATAATAATTGGCGTAATTGTTGTAAATTACTCTCCTAGAAGAGAATGATGCTTATATCAAAACAGCACAGCTGCTGCACAAGGAAAAAAAAAAATGAAAAAAAAAAGAATTTTTCCTTATCTCTGCTGCCACCCAGAGGCCATTGCTTGGAACAGCGCCCTGGCATATGTAATAAATTTCCTGGCTCCACAGCTATTTAGTAGCACCCTCAGGTGTGCAGACAATTCAATGTAACATAAGAATGAATTGGGTGCATTTAAGAATTACAAGTTCAGATTACGCTGGCAACAATTTCTTATATATGACTGCAGCTAAATTAACAACGCGATGTCAGTGCATACACGTACTGGCAAACAAAGAGCAATTTCAAACACGCTTAAGGGGAAATGAACGATTGTCGCTATTTATTTCACAGCAGGTTTGGTTATCAGACGCCTTGGCTAAAATTTATTTTATTACATTTTGTTCTCATAGGTTGGTAATTTTATTTTTTTTTAATTCTGACGTGACCAGATTGTTGTAACAGACCTCTATGAACTTTGTTAATAATTAAATAAACCAAAGAACTGAGCCAGCCATGGACACACCTACCAGCTTTACCAGAGGGAGGTGAATATCAAAGTTGGCCAAGTGGGGCAATGGTCAGCTCACATCTATGAAGTCACTAAAGAGGAACTGGGTTCTGGAAGAAGTGCTCCAAAAATACAGACGGGGCAGTGGATTCGTTTTCAGTATTGCCTGTGGTCTCTCTGCAGCTGATCTTTCCCTCATTACTGACTTGCCAGGGGCCATCTTGTTCTGCACTGTCTCTATGTGGAGGCAGCCACCTTGGAAAAGGCAAGGCTTTGCTTCCTCATGTCAAAGCCTCCAGTAAGGAGAACAGTGAGCAGCACTGCAGTGTTATCACTAAATACCACCCCAAATATCCTCATTACTAAATATCACCCCAAATCTCCTGAGACTAGCAGTCAGAGCTGGCAGTGCCTTAGATTTGACAATTTACAGCTATGAGGCTGTAGGCACAAGAGGGCCTAGGCACATTCCAGTGGCAGAGAAAGAGCACTGCTATTTTGGAAGTCGAATTCCAGACAAAAGGTAGATGATTCAGGGTACTGTTTAGGCACAATTAACATTTCTAGATGTTCCCTATAATATACCAAATGTTATTTTTTTTTTTTGAGTAAAGAGCACCCTAGTCTGGGTATGAACTGGGATGGTTAAACCGGTGTTTCTCAACATTTTTATAGTCAAGGCACCCTCCAAAATTATGGACAGTCTCAAGGCACCCTCCAAAATTATGAACAGTCTTGAAGCACCCTGCAAAATTATGGACAGTCTCGAGCAGTGGTGGCCGGTCCATTAGGGACGTCCGGGCAGCGCCCCCTCTATTCATGGCCGCCACCCCCTATTTATGCGTCCGGCCCCTTTTAGGAAGCTGGGCGCATGGATTTCAGTGGCCGGGGGTTTTTTTTAAGCACCTGATTAGAGTCAGAGGCTCCAATAGGCTTCAAAATAGGGTGGGCTCCAGACGCAGAGCATTGCACTCGGAGCCCCCACAGGTTATACAACAGCGAAAGAATATTCGCTTTTGAAACACTAATCCTCAATCTGGCCAATCAGAAGCGTGTCTGAGACCCATTTTCCGATTGGCCAGAAAGAGAAGAGTCCCGATTGGCTGCCGAGGAGGAGGGAGGAAACGGAAGCCGCCGCCGCCGCCATGATGCCAGTGGAGAGCAGGGGAAGGGGGAAGTCGTTGCCACCACCAAGCAGGGGAAGCCTCTGGTGAAGCCCGTGAGAAGTGATGGGGTAAGTGCTCTAGACCTGACCGACCGAGAAGGGGGGTCGTGGCATACTGTTTGTCGCCCCCCAAAAAAATACTACCACCGACTGTCACTGGTCTCGAAAAACATCCTTTAAAATTATGGACAGTCTCGAGGCACCCTTTAAAATTATGGACAGTCTCGAGGCACCCTCCAAAATTATGGACAGTCTCGAGGCACCCTTTAAAATTATGCGCAGTCTTGGGGCACCCCATCCTAAAATGTAAAAACTATTCTAATAGCTTTACATAATACAGCAACATCCACACATGTAAGAGACCCAACGTTAGAGGTGCAAACTGGTAGTGACTAGTATTCCAACGTTTCCCTTCTTCCTCAGTTTTTCTCCATCACTCAGCTAATATGACCCAACACTGATGGAGAGGGGCAGAGGAGGGTCAAACAAGGATGCTATACAGGCGACTAACATCCTGCTTATCAACTGATGATGTCATTGGTCGTCAGGAGGTTGAAAGCTAGAAGGCTCTAATGGTGCACAATGAAAACCTGTGGCCTGGTATACATTTTTTGGGCAATTTTTAGGTATTTTGCCAAGGCACCCTGGTTGAAAAAGGCTGGTTTAGACCATAGGAAAGATATTTTTTTTCATGTCCCTCGTGTCCCTATTCCAGTGTTTCTCAACCTTTTTTAGTCAAGGCACCCTTTAAAATTATGGACAATCTCGAGGCACCCTCCAAAAATAAGGACAGTCTCGAGAAACCCCATCCTAAAATGTATAAAACGATTCTAATAGTTTTACATAATGTAGCAACATCCACACACGTAGGAGACCCAAAGTTAGAGGAGCAAGTAGTACTCCAATGTTTGTCTTCTTCCTCCATCACTCGGCTAATGTGAAAGCTGATGGAGAGGGGCAGGGGAGGGTCAAACGAGGATGCTACTGACATCCTAAATCCTTATTAACTGATCGTATCATTGGTTGTTAGGGGGTTGGGAGCTAGATGATTGTAATGGTGCACAATTAAAACCTGTGGTCTTGTATACATTTTTTGGGCAATCTTTAGGCATTTTGCCAAGGCACCCTGGTTCAAAAAGGCTGGTTTAGACCACAAGAAAGATTTTTGGTGACCTCATGTTTCCAGTGTTTTTCAACCTTTTTTCATTCAAGGCATCCTTTAAAATACGAACAATCTCAAGGAACCTCCTCTAAAGTGAACGAACAGTCTTGAGGCGCCCCATTCTAAAATGTAAAAAACTATTCTAATAGTTTTATATAACACAGCAACATCCACACATGTAGGACATGATATATTCTTCCAAATCCAATACACTTTTGTCCACTGGTACTGACTAGTATTCCAAAGTTTCCCTTCTGCCTTCGTTTTTCTCCATCACTCAGCTAATGTAACCCCAGCGCTGACAGAGATGTGCAGGGTAGGGTCATTGGTTGTTATAAAGTCGTAATGGTGCACAATGAAAAACCGTGGCCTTGTGTAACTAAAAGGAAGGCTTCATCCATCTGCTGGCTTGTACACAATTTTGGGGCAATTTTTAAGCATTCTGCCAAGGCATCCCTGAACAAACCTTGAGGCACCATGGTTAAAAAAAGGCTGGTTTAGACCTTATGGGGCATGTGTAGGTAAAGTTAGGCCTCTTTCACACGGGGCAGATCAGTGATGATCCGCCCCGTGAACACACGCTGGCTCAGCGGGGATCGCTCCGCCGATCCCCGCTGAGCAGGAAGATGACAGGTGCATCGCTGCACGCTGTGCAGCGACGGACCTGTCAGAGCGCCGCTCTCCCCTATGGGGGGATCGGATGATGACGGTCCGTAGTGTCCGTCGTCATCCGATCCGATCCGAAAACGGAGGGAAAAGTAGGTTTTTCCTCCGTTACACTTTTCGGATCGGAGCGGGGTCGGATGTCAGCGGACATGTCACCGCTGACATCCGACGCTCCATAGGGATGACTGTATGTCCGTTTTTCATCCGAAAACGGATGGATGAAAAACGGACATACGGATCATCCGTGTGAAAGAGGCCTAAAACTGTAGGCAAAACTTTCTTTGTCATTTTGTATAGAGTAAGGGAGGCTTATAACCCCTGTCAGATTTTTTTTTTTTGCCGTCTGTATCCCATTTTGGAGATTTCCCTTCATTTCCTATCCCATAGTCAAACAGGAAGTGGGAGGAAATTCAGGGACTTGTGTCCCCATTGGAAGATTTCCCCTCTATTACTTTTCTGGGGACAGCTCAAAATTTGGGATTTTCTTTTACTTTCACTTTTAATGATAATGGTAAACAGGCTAAGGTGGGCACAGACAGCAATAAAAACAGACAGGGGTTCTAATCCATCTCCCCTCTGTCCAAAACTAAAAAAAAGCTTTGCCTTTAGTTATACTTTAACCACTTACCGACTGGGTCATAGCCGAATGATGGCTACAGCGCGGTTGGCTTATTCTGGGAGGGCATACAATGACGCCCCTTGGGTGTGCACCCAGACCCGGCGCATCACGGATCAGGGTAAAGGGTCAATGACAGCGGCCCTTTACCATGTGATCGCTCTGTCCAATGACGGAGTGATCACTTGTCAACAAACCGGCGCATGTCTGGTTCAGCTCTCCCCTATCAAGTGTGTCATGTGTAGGTGTATACATTGCAGTGTGTGTGTCACATGTTGGTGTATACATTGCAGCGTGTGTCACATGTTGGTGTATACATTGCAGTGTGTGTGTCATGTGTTGGTGTATACACTACAGCGAGCTTTACAAGCCTTACAATAGCTGCTCTCTCTCTCAGTTCTAAGCCAAAACGAGTCTTGGAAGAAAGGAGATGCTGCACAGTCTGCAGATGGCTGGGAGGGATGGGGGTGGTGCTGGGCAGGACGGGGCGGGTTTCCTAAAAGCTAGGCTGGATTTCTCACACAGAGACCGACAACCTTTTCAGGAAGTTCCTGAGAGCTGCCAGATTCAACTCAGCAGGGCAAACCGTTGTCGGTGAAGAACAGAAAGTAGCTGATTGTCTGGCTCAGTTTAGACTTACTAAGCTACACAATCAGCTAGCCTGAAAATGAATAATATCAAAGTTAAACATACTTAACATACTAATCATGGGCAAATTTTCAAGGTTGCCTGGCATTCCACTTTAAGCCTCCCCCCCAGTTATCTGAGCTGGAAATGGGGGACACCTATCAGTGTGTTGCGTTTGTTAAAATATGATTTTTTTTTATATTAATCAGACATAACATTACACAATAGTGGTTGCTCATAGAGATACTGTCAGGTTTTTTTTGCAAATGCTGTTTCATACAATGGGTACGTACATTGTTGTATTCAATTGACAGTTTGAATAGGCTATTGTCTCTATAGCTACAGTAAGCAGGTAAGAGGGGCTCTCAAACTGAAAGAATGACTGTTAGTCGGTTGTTATGGAAGCAAGTTTGTAACCATTAACTTTTGTCAACAAACTTGTACAAATAAAAAGGGGTGAGTAGAGACTGGGACACACAAATCATCATGCTGTAAGATTAGAAGCCACTCATGATAGAAGAAAGGTGCCTGATCCTCCAGAAGAATCGTTGCCAATGGAGATCAGGAACATACAGTAACAGAAGATAAGTAACTTTTAAGTGTATTTGTACTGTTATAGACCATAGGCTGTTCATTTACTAGGCATTTTGCTTGTTATAGATATCTGTCAGTCTTATATTGTATTCCTAAGATTGTAATAGTTTTGTATGTACAGCATCTTTGTATAGTAAAAGCACATTTACACACTGCAGAAATCTCAGCTTCCTTGCTTATACCACAGAGTAACCTTGCTAGACGCAAGCAAAACAATCAGCAAAAGTATGTAGGCATAGCAGGTCTCAAAATTTCAAGTCCTGAGCTACCAGCCAGGCCTTAAGGGTTACTCGCCACCAGTTGTCTCACCCAACCCCTACCCTGCCCCGCCCCTAATTCCGCCCCAAACACACCCTCATAAATTATCTCATGAAATGACACTTAAATGTTTTATGCAGAATTAAGTTCTAAAAATAAATATTAACAACTTTATCAGTGCCCATCAGTGCAGCCTCACCTGTGCTCATCAATGCAGCCTCACCCTGTGCTCATTAACCACTTCAGCCCCGAAAGAATTTACCCCCTTCCTGACCAGGCCATTTTCTACGATACGGCACTGCGTTGATTAAGCTGACAATTGCACGGTCGTGCGAAGCTGTACCCAAACAAAATTTACGTCCTTTTTTCCACACAAATAGAACTTTCTTTTGGTGGTATTTGATCACCTCTGCAGTTTTTATTTTTTGCGCTATAAACGAAAGAAAGCAACAATTTAAAAAAAAAACAAATATTTTTGACTTTTTGCTATAATAAATATCCCCAATTTTTAAAACAAAAAAACATTTTTTTCCTCAGTTTAGGCCGATATGTATTCTTCTACATATTTTTGTTAAAAAAAAAATCACAATAAGCGTATATTGAGTGGTTTGCGCAAAAGTTATAGCGTCTACAAAATAGAGGATAGATTTTAGGCATTTTTATTATTTTCTTTTTTTATAACCAGTAATGGCGGCGATCAGTGATTTTTATTGGGACTGTGATATTGCGGCGGACAAATCGGACACTTTTGACACTTTTTTGGGGCCATTGACATTTATACAGCGATCAGAGCTAATAATAGCCACTGATTACTGTATAAATGTCACTGGCAGGAAAGGTGTTAACACTAGGGTGTGATCAATAGGTTGGGTTTCTTAGGTGTGTTCTAACTGTGAGGGGATTGGACTGACTGGGAGAGAAGACAGATCATTGCTCCTATTTACTAGGAACACATGATCTGTTTCTCGTCTCCTGACAGGATAGGGATTTGTGTGTTTACACACACAAATCCCCGTTCCTGCTCTCCTGCTCGCAATTGCGGGTGGATCGCGCCCGCTGGCCATGTGCATCGGGACCCCCGCCGTGCAGCCTGCTACCGCTCTTAAAGCAGCCGCAGTATATATATACGGCGATTCGCGCAGCAGAGCCATTCTGCCACCGTATATATACAGGAGCCAGTCGGGCAGCGGTTAATGCCGCCTCTCCTGTGCTCATCAATGCCGCCCTCACCTGTGCTCATCAATGCCGCGATTGAAAAAGAAAAGCACAAAATTGCCACATCCGTAAATTTAGAGAGAAAAAGGGAGTGCTACTAAGATTACTACCAAAAGGTCGGACTTTATAGGCCAGGAAACAATGGAGAGATGACAAAAAATATTCTTCAAAACATTTATTGGAAAATACAAAATATAAACATCATATTCAAAAAGGGGGTAAAAAACATAGTATCCATGCATATATTACAGTTTGTACAGTGAGCCCTTGTGCATCTACGCGTTTCGCCATGAGGCATCTTCAGGACACAACCAAGGTTCAAAGGCGTAACAAGTAAGAGACAAGAGAACAAATCTCACTCTCTGAGATTGGAATATGCTTAATATGCAGAGCCCGAAAGGGCGGGAAACTTTTCCAAATCATAAGTGAATTTCCGGTGTTTAAACAGGGGCAGGTGAGACCTTCACTCCACAAGTGTGTGAGACCAGCAAGACGATAGTATACACGGTTCAATATATATATAGAGAAAACAGACCCTAAGTAGGACTAAGCAATGCTAATGGCAAAATAAAGCCTGAACTAGCATGCTGTATATGGAGGATAAGGCGTATAGACGTGCCCCTGGGAGACAGCCGAGTGCAGCACTTGTGAACCTTGGTCGTGTCCTGAAGAAACCTCACGGCGAAACGCGTAGACGCACAAGGGCTCACTGTACAAACTGTAACATATGCATGGATACTATGTTTTTTACCCCCTTTTGAATATGATGTTTATATTTTGTATTTTCCAATAAATGTTATGAAAAATATTTTTTGTCATCTCTCCATTGTTTCCTTGCCTATAAAGTCCGACTTTTTGGTAGTACTCCCTTTTTCTCTCATCAACGCCGCCTCACCTGTGCCCATCAATTCCGTCTCACCTGTGCCCATCAATGCAGCCTCACTTATGCCCATCAATGCTGCCTCACCTGTGCTCATCATTGTCACCTCACCTGTGCCCATCAATGCAGCCTCACCTGTGCCCATCACGCTATAACATTTGCGTAAACCAATCATAATACGCTTATTGGGATTTTTTACCAAAAACATGTAGCATAATAAATGTTGGCCTAAATTTATGAAGAAATTGGATTCTTTACATATTTTTATTGAATATGTTTTATAACAAAAAGTAAAAAAAAAATTTATTTTTTTCAAAATTTTCCATCTTTTTTTTATTTATAGTGCAAAAAATAAAAACCCAATGGTAATCAAATACCACCAAAAGAAATCTCTATTTGTGGGGTACAGCGTTGCATGACCGCGTAATTGTCAGTTAACCACTTCAGACCCGGCAGGTCCCCCCCCCCCTTCCTGACCAGGTCATTTTTTGTGTTATTTTAACTTGCGCGGTCCTGCAACACTGTACCCAAAAAAAAATTGATGTCCTTTTTTTCCCACAAAGCTTTCTTTTGGTGGTATTTGATCACCACTGCGGTTTTTATTTTTTTGCGCTATAAACAAAAAAAGACTGATAATTTAAAAAAAAAATAAAAAAATACAATATTTTTTACTTTACTGCTATAAAACATATCCAAAAAAATGTAAAAAATCGAATTTCTTCATCAATTTAGGTCAATATGATGTATTCTGCTACATATTTTTGGTAAGACAATCCCAATAAGCGTATATTGATTGGTTTGCGCAAAAGTTATAGCGTCTACAAACTATGGGATATTTTTATGGAATTTTTATTTTTTTACTGGTAATGGTGTCGATCAGCGATTTTTAGTGGGACTGTGACATTGCGTTGGACACCTAACTGACACTTTTTGGGGACCAGTGACATTATTACAGTGATCAGTGCTAAAAAAATTGCACTGCCACAGTAGGGGTTAACATCTGGGGTAATCAAGGGATTAAGTGTCTCCCTAGGGGGTGCTTTCTAACTGTGGAGGATGTGCTTTGACTGGGGGAATACAGAGATCCTTGTTTCTGCTTAGCGGAAACACAAGATTTCCATTTTCCCCCCTGGCAGAACGGCGGTCTGCCTTGTTTACATAGGCAGACCGCCGTTCTGCCTCTCCTGAGATCGATCGGCGGGTCCCTGCGGACACCGCGCTTGCCTGACGCGCTGATTGGCTCCTGCTTTGTCCAATCACAGTGGGAACGGGGTCGCCGGCGGCGCTCGTGACCCAGACCCCATGCACGAAAATCACGTACAGTAACATACAAAGATAAAGTGAGCGCTAAGCCCAAACACAGTGTAAACCCCTAGCCCTGTTGTAGCAGGGAACTGGTAAATAAAACAATACAAAAAAAGAAGATGAAAAATGAACATTTTTTAAAAACATTGGCTGTAATAGTGTCCATATGGGCTATGGTTATGTCCATAAAAGTTCATGGGACGATAGCAACTTAAGAAAGCAGCCCCGTTGAGGGAAAGAAGCAATCCTCTGGACAATCTGGAGATGAAACAAAGGCGCCACTCTAAGTGCAGTAAAACAGAGATTTTAATTAAATTTTAAATTAGATTTTAATTAAAACTGTAAGAGAGGTACTCACAAACGTACAATGTATATAGGCATGTTAGCAAAACTGCCAGATATCCTGGAAGTGGGTCTGATCTGGTTCCTTGATCGTGGTGGTCTCCGGTGGACAGGCTGCGCAGATGGATGCCGACACTTCCTGTCTGTGGAACGCATGCTGAGGCCTGAGGAAAGAGCGTAGCTCCGCAAACGCGTCGCCTATTCGCTTCCGGTTCCGGAAGTGACCTCATCTCCTTGGTTGACAGCGTGCGTTCCGCAGACAGGAAGTGTCGGCATCCATCGGCGCAGCCTGTCCACCGGAGATCACCACGATCAAGGAACCAGATCAGACCCACTTCCAGGATATCCGGCAGTTTTTCTAACATGCCTGTATACATTGTATCTTTGTGAGAACCTCTCTTACAGTTTTAATTAAAATCTCCATGTGTTTTACTGCACTTAGAGTGGCGCCTTTGTTTCATCTCCAGAATATCACGTACAGGTATGTGATTTCGTGCAGGAGGGCTGCCCTGCCGCAGTATATCTGTGTGGGGCGGTCTTAAAGTGGTGAAAATAACGCAGTGCCAAAAAGCAATAAATGGCCTGGTCATGAAGGGGGTTAAGTGGTTAAAGTTGCACACCAGAACACACGTCATGTACATTGTGATGCACTGCATCCTACAGCAGCGGTGTGTTGGGGTTGTACAGCAATGCGGTAACTGCACCGCATGCTTTGTGGTAACGTATGGTAAAATGCACACTTCACAATGCCTTACTAAATAAGAAACACATTACAGCAATAAAGTAATGTTTTACTAAATATTTGCCTGGAGAATCACTTTCAGCGATCAGCACAATATACAATAACCCCATAGATTTAGCTGTCCAAATGCATGATGGAAATGTTCTGATCCAAGTACCAGAAATTACAGTGGCGGCCTACACAAATTTTGATTCCATTACAAGGTTCGGTTTTTATTGCCTCTTGTTTGTTACCTAAAGAATGTTGAGCTCCAAAAAAGACATACTTGGGACCTTCGGTATATATGACAAACAAGAGGCCATAAACACAGACCATTATGATGGACACAAACTTTGTCTAGACTGCAGAGAGATTTTATTGTCCCTTCATTGATCGAGCCGGAGATCTCCACAGCTGGGGCTAGCTCTGTTTCCTGTTCATTAAAGACTATTTCACAATGATAGTTTACTTAATAGTGGGGCCACAATTTATATATGGTGGATGCTCAAGATTAATTGAAATCCTATATTGCATTGAGTGCCAGTTAATTAACCAACTCTTCTCTAGTGTTCGCGGCCTCACATATGAATGGAACGCTAGACTTGTGGCAAGGTAATTAAAGGGTCAGTCCATCCAAAAGTGATATTGGTAGATAATGGGGAAAGAAGCCACCAAACAGTCTCTCATACTTCTCAGGGACTCTATTAAAAAGATCTCTGCACTTGAGTTCCTGTTGTGGCTGTTATGACTACCACTTTGGCAGCTGGATTATATATGCATTTATATTATAGAGAATGTAACAGGAACTGGACCAAACAAAGGTGGGTGGGAACACCCAAATCTCTTAGGTGCAAAGGTGTCAGGACCAAGAATGAGAAGTTCACACACATAGGTTGGACTTGATGGTCTTTTTTCAACCGCGCTTACGATATATATGTAACTAAGTTAAGAAATACAGCTGGGAGATCTCGATTTTGGAGCATCCAGGACATATACTTGGTCCTCCAAGCACTGCTAATAACTGAAATATAAATGTTGGCTTGGCTAGGGTCATACCTCTACTGAGAGAAATATAGGCTACCTTCACTGAGCTCATCCTGAAAATACGAATTGCTTGACTGGCTCTGGGTTCAATCATTTCTGAGTCACTGACTTGTGACAAAATGGCGCCAGGAAAGTCAAGAAGCAGTTTTGCAGGTGACCAGTGCCTTGAAAAAGTATTCATACCCCTTGAAATGTTCCACATTTTTGTCATGTTACAACCAAAAAATGGAAATGTATTTTATTGGGATTTTATGTGATAGACCAACACAAAGTGGCACATAATTGTGAAGTGGAAGGAATATGATAAATGGTTTTCAAAATGTTTACAAATAAAAATCTGAAAAGTGTGGTGTACATTTGTATTCAGCACCCCGGAGGTTTGTAGAACCTCCTTTCTCTGCAATTACAGCTGCAAGTCTTTTTGGGGATGTCTCTCCCAGCTTTGCATATCTAGAGAGTGACATTTTTGCCCATCCTTCTTTACAAAATAGCTAAGATTGGATGGAGAGCGTCTGTGAACAGCAATTTTCAAGTCTTGCCACAGATTCTCATTTGGATTTAGGTCTGGACTTTGACTGGGCCATTCTAACACATGAATATGCTTTAATCTAAACCATTCCATTTTAGCTCTGACTGTATGTTTATGGTCATTGTCCTGCTGGAAGGTGAACCTCCGCCACAGTCTCAAGCCTTTTGCAGACTCTAACAGGTTTTTTTTTCTAAGATTGCCCTCTATTTGGCTCCATCCATCTTCCCATCAACTCTAGCCAGCTTCCCCGTCCCTGCTGAAGAAAATCATCCCCACAACATGGTTCTGCCACCACCATGTTTCACAGTGATGTGCAGTGTTAGTTTTCCCCCACACATTGCGTTTTGCTTTTAGGCCAAAAAGTTAAATTTTGGTCTCATCTGACCAGAGCACCTTCTTCCACATGTTTGCTGTGTCCCCCACATGGCTTCTCACAAACTGCAAATGGGACTTCTTATAGCTTTCTTCTTGCTACTCTTCCATAAAGGCCAGATTTGTGGAGTGCACAATTAATAGTTGTCCTGTGGACAGATTCTCCCACCTGAGCTCCCACATGTCCATTTATATCTGTCTCTCCATAGAGAACAATGGGTGGTCCAATTTCACTTCAATGGCACCTGTTCACATCTAAGCATTTTGTCACCTGAAGCAAAACGCCTGAAAAATGCTCTAAGCTCAAAAAAGAACATGAGCTTCTTTGGGGAAGATTACAGGCGTTTTTCTGCCTTTTACATTGGTGACCTGAACAAAATTGCGGCAAAAACACGGCAAAATCGTGGTAAAAATTACTTTTAAATGCTCAGGTGTGAATGCAACCTTACAGGGATGCACAGGTGTTCCGTGCATCTCTGTGCAGACAGTCCCACTGATGTCATTTTGGATGTAGAACCTGCACCAACAGAGCCGTTGCTCCCAATTTTACATCCATGTAGGTCTGTATGCATGTCCCTGAGCTCACACTGTCTGCGTCGCGGTCATGTACCCACACCCAGACAGATGTCAGATTGGGAACAGCAGCTATGCCTATGCAGTCGTTGCATCCCAATTGACATAAGTGGGACTGCCTGTACGGGGATACATGGAACACCTGTGCATCCCTGTGCTGGTAAACATGGCCCCCCACGGGCGTATACTTTAGTATGCCACATGTGAATGATGCTTTAGTACTAATTTAGCAGGAATTTTGTAAGTTACGTTGTGTTTATGTGCAATATTAATGATTTTAGTGTATTTATAGTGAAAATAGCGATATGATGAACATTTGCACAATTATTGCGGGGCCAAAAAAATCTGTAGCACTTTTTCTTATTCTACTGGCCATGTGCTTTTAGAAAATGTCTAGTTTGAGGGGTCTTTTCAAATTGTGAAAGCTGTAAGTGAAAAAAGAAAACCTCCAGGATTTTTAGAGAAATTTTTGGGTACATTCAATTTTCACCATTTTGCAAAAAGGCGCAATTTAAAATTTACAAATATTTGTTATTTAATAACTCCATACAGGGGTCTTTCACAAATTCTGAAAGCTGTAAGGGAAAAATGAAAAACTTCAGATTTTTTGAGAACTTTGGATATTTACATTTTTGCGTACGTTCGATTTTCACCATTTTGCAAATAGGCCCAATGTAACAATTAAAACTTTTTGTTATTTATTAACTCCATACAGGTTAAGCTTTTATATTTAGTAGGAATTTAGCAGGAATTCTGTAAAATTAGCTATGTTTTTATCTGCTAATAAGGGTTTTAGTGTATTTTTTTGCCAATATATTGGTTCGATAAACATTTGGGCAAATACCGCGGGGTCTAGAAAATCAGTAGCACCTTCTTTTTGTTCTAGAGGTCATATGCTTTCAGAAAATATATGGTTTTGGGGAGTTTTTCACAAATTCTGAAAGCTGTAAGGGAAAAATGAAAACCTTCAGATTTTTTGAGAAATTTGGATATTTACACTTTTGTGTCTGTTCAATTTTCACCATTTCGCAAAAAGACGCGATTTAAAAGTTACAAATATTTGTTTTTTATTCACTCAATACAGCTTAAGCTTTTATATTTAGTAGGTATTTTTTAAAATGAGCTGTGTTTTTATCTGATAATAATGGTTTTAGTGTATTTTTTGCAAATATACTGGTTTGATAAACATTTGCGCAAATACCGTGGGGTCTAAAAAATCAGTGGCATCTTCTTTTTATGCCACTTATCATGTGCTTTCAGAAAATAAAAAAGGTTTTTTTTTTGGGGGGGGGGGGGTGTCTTTCACAAATTCTGAAAACTATAAGTGAAAAATAAAAAACAAAGGAAAAATTGCAAAAATGGTTTGACCACCTGAGTGTACAAAATGGAGCACAGGCCCTGCTAGAGAAAGGGTTAAACGTCTCCACAACTTTATCCCTGACCTGTTGCGTGTGTTCTTGGGCCTTCATGATGCTGTTTGTTCACTAAGGTTCTCTAACAAACCTCTGAGGGCTTCACAGAACAGCAGTATTTATACTGATATTAAATTACACACAGGGGGACTCTATTTATTAATTAGGTGACTTCTGAAGGAAATTGGTTCCACTAGATTTTAGTTAGGGGTATCAGAGTAAAGGGGGCTGAATACAAATGCACGCCACACTTTTCACATAATTATTTATAAAAAAAAAATGAAAATTATTTATAATTTTCCTTCCACTTCACAATTATGTGCCACTTTGTGTTGGTCTATCGCATACAATCCCAATGAAATACATTTATGTTATTGGTTGTAACATGACAAAATGTGGAAAATTTCTGGGGGTATGAATACTTTTTCAAGGCACTGTATTCAGGTCTGCACAGAATGCTACTAACCCGCAACTTCAGTTAAAATTCTTTATTTCTTTTTGGATAAAGCAGAGATTCGGTAGAGCCTCCAGTTTTTATTGTTGTCTGTTTCCATTTCAGGGAACTCAGGAATGCCCTTACCCATTTTGCTTATGTTTTGACAACATTGTAATAATCGGGGACGAGAAAAAAAATAAACACTATCCAATATACGAAATCTGATAATCAAGATGAGGTAATAATGGAGCAATCTGTCATCCACCGAGTTACCAGTATTTACAGGTCTTTAATGTTGTGTTAATGGGATCTTTTTATGAATTCTCTTTAATAGCATTCAGCTGTCTATAATGATTTTCAGTAGTTATTTATTGGATAGGTTACATAGATTAGCTGTTTTTTAATACTTATCTGTAACCAAAGTTTATGGAAATCCTCTACGCTATAGCCAGGGACTTACATTTACCAGTGGGCACTTATGGGTATCTGGGCAAATGAAAAAATGCATTTTAATGTTTGTTAAATTTTTATTCTGGCCCCCTCAGGGCACTAAATGGTGTCTGAGAGTAAGTCTGTGCTTCCTCTGGAGCAGTGGTTTCCAAACTGTGACCCAGGGCCCAGAGGTGGGCCCTTTGCTTGCCTTTTGGCCCTTAGGGCACTATTTCACCAACTGACACCAATGATGGAGCACCATTCCCCCTACTGACACCATCAATGAAGCACTATTCTTCCACTGATTCTAACAATGGGGGCACTAGTTATCCCATTAAAACCAATGATGGGGCACTGATGTTCAGGCATTTTATACTCCCACTGGCCAAAGCCTGCCCCCCCTAAGTTTGTAGGCAGGGCTGGTCGGCCCCTGAGACTCTTCTCTGATGGCTTTTAGTATTTTTTTTTAAGGTGGCACAGTTCACAAACGGACAATGAATGCTCTATTTTAATCACTGTGTATAATTTCCTTCATTTATAGCCAAACAGAGCAGTTGAATTGTATGCAGGTTATTTTATATATTTTTTTTTTCGTTCCTGGCCGATGCTGCCACATGGGAAGGGCTGCTTGACGGATGCCATCACATAAGCATTAAAAAAGCATATGTAAAAATACATTTTGCATTGTTTAACATATTGCTATCAACCTTTTTTGGCACAACCCATACATTATATATATATATATATATATATATATATATATACACATACACACACACACACACAGACACACTGTATATATACACACACACACAAACACAGTGAGGGGGAAAAAGTATTTGATCCCCTGCTGATTTTGTATGTTCTCCCACTGACAAAGAAATGTTCAGTCTATAATTGTAATGGTAGGTTTATTTTAACAGTGAGAGACAGAATAACAACAAAAATATCCAAAAAAAATGCATTTCAAAAAAGTTATAAATTGATAGCATGGGAAAGACACATATAAGGAGAGATGGTGGTGCTGTACACCCCCGAGTAGTACAATATGGGAAAATTCCCCCAGAGGGGTTTTTAAGCAGCAGGGTAAATAAGTTGTAAGGAGTAAGTGGGTTTAGAAAAATAAGTTCTCTATTAGAAAATTAGCAGACAATATTAACCACTTGACAACTGGGCACTTAAACCCCCTTCCTAACCAGACCAATTTTCAGCTTTTGGTGCTCTCACATTTTGAATGACAATTACTCAGTCATGCAACACTGTATCTATATGAAATTTTTGTCCTTTTTTTCACACAAATAGAGCTTTCTTTTGGTGGTATTTAATCACCGCTGGGTTCTTTATTTTTTGCGCCGTAAAAGAAAAAAGACCGAAAAATCTGTAAAAAAATACATTTTCTTCATTTCTGTTATAATATTTTGCAAATTAGTAATTTTTCTTCATATACTTTGGCCAAAATTTATACCGCTACATATCTTTGGTAAAATTAACCCAAATCGGTGGATATTATTTGGTCTTTGTGAAAGTTATAGAGTCCAAAAGCTATGGTGCGAATATCTGAAAATTGATCACACCTGAAGTACTGACGGCCTATCTAATTTCTTGAGACCCTAACATGCCAGAAAAGTACAAATACCCCCCAAATGACCCCTTTTTGGAAAGAAGACATTCCAAGGTATTTAGAAAGATGCATGGTGAGTTTTTTGAAGTTGTCATTTTTTCCCACAATTCTTTGCAAAATCAAGGTTTTTTTTTTACTTTTTTTTTTTTCCCACAAAATTGTCATATTAGCAGGTTATTTCTCACACACCGCATATGCATACCACAAATTACACCCCAAAACACATTCTGCTATTACTCCCGAGTACGGCGATACCACATGTGTGAGACTTTTACACAGCGTGGCCACATACAGAGGCCCAACATGCAGGGAGCACCTTCAGGCGTTCAGGAGCACCCAGGCCAATTCTGACATTTCTCTCCTACATGTAAAAATCATCATTTATTAGCTAGAAAATTACATAGAACCCCAAAACATTATATATGTTTTTTTAGCAAAGACCCTAGAGAATACAATGGCGGTCGTTGCAACTTTTTATCTCGCACGGTATTTGCGCAGCAATTTTTTTTAACGTGTTTTTTGGGGAAAAAAACTGTTTTGTGCTTTACAAAAACCAAAACAGTAAAGTTAGCCTAATGTTTTTACATAATGTGAAAGATGAAGTTACGCCGAGTAAATAGATACCCAACATGTCACCTTTCAAAATTGCACGCGCTTGTGGAATGGCGCCAAACTTTGCTACTCAAAAATCCCCATAGGCGACGCTTTACAATTTTTTACTGGTTACATGTTTTGAGTTACAGAGGAGGTCTAGGGCCAAAATGATTGCTCTCGCTCTACCGATCGCAGCGATACCTCACATGTGTGGTTTGAACACTGTTTTCATATGTGAGCGGGACTTACGTATGCGTTCGCTTCTGCATGCGAGCACACAGGGACAGGGGCGCTTTAAAAATTTTTTTTTTTTTTTTATTGTTCATTTTACTTTATTTATTTTAGTTTGATGCTTTTTTCCAAAAAAAAACATTTTTTACCACTTTTATTCCTATTACAAGGAATATAAACATCCTTGTAATAGGAATATGGCATGACAGGTCCTCTTTACAGTGAGATATGGGGTCAATAAGACCCCACATCTCACCTCTAGGCTGGAAAGCCTGAAATAAAAAAAAAAAAAACGATCCTGGCTTCGATCGTAGCGGTGAGTCGGTAGAAGCACCGGAGGGGGGGACATCCCCTCTCGCCTCCCGTAAGAACGATCAAGCAGTGGAACAGCTGCTATGATCATTCTCATGGTGTAGGGAATCGCCGGCTGAAAAAGCTGATATCTGAATGATGCCTGTAGCTGCAACCATCATTCAGATATCTCCGCACAAAGTCAAGGACGTTGTATGACGGCCGGCGGGCGGGAAGTGGTTAAAACGCTTTTTTTTTTTTAACACAAAGTTGTCCATTTATACAATATTTCTACCACATAACATGTACATACCAAAAATGACACCCCAAAATAGATTCTCCTGCTCCTCCTGAGTACGGCGATACCACATGTGTGAGACTTCCACAGCCTGGCCACATACAGAGGGCGAGTACAACTGAGCATGGCTCAGCATGGCAGGGTATGGCGGGGTATTGCGGAGTATGGCGGGGTATTGCGGAGTATGGTGGGGTATGGCAGGGTATTGCGGAGTATGGCGGAGTATTGCGGGGTATTGCGGAGTATTGCGGGGTATTGCGGAGTATGGCGGGGTATGGCGGAGTATGGCGGAGTATGGCGGGGTATGGTGGGGCATGGCAGAGTATGGCGGGGGCATGGCAGAGTATGGCGGGGGCATGGCAGAGTATGGCGGGGGCATGGCAGTGTATTGTGGGGGCATTGCAGAGTATTGTGGGGGCATTGCAGAGTATTGCACAGCATTGCAGAGTATTGTGGGGGCATTGCAGAGTATTGCACAGCATTGCAGAGTATTGCACAGCATTGCAGAGTATTGTGGGGGCATTGCAGAGTATTGCACAACATTGCAGAGTATTGTGGGGGTATTGCAGAGTATTGCACAGCATTGCAGAGTATTGCACAGCATTGCAGAGTATTGTGAGGGTATTGCAGAGTATTGCACAGCATTGCATAGTAGTGAGAGATGGCTGAGCATGGATGGATGGATGGATGGATGTCTCTGTGCAGAGCTGTGGGCACTACACATACAGCCCACAGCGCTGCAGACATCCATCCATCCCCCTCCCCTCTCACTGTGTACCGATCGGTACACAGGAGGGGAGGAGAGGAACCGGCGTCATCAGATGACGCCGGTCTGTTTACATGTGATCGCGCCGTCATTTGACGACGCGATCACATGGTAAATGGCCGCGATCAGCGGCCATTTACCGGGATCCGTGATGCGCCGGGTCCTCTGGACCCGGCGGTCATGGATGTGTTCGGGTGCACGCCCCAGGGGGCGCGCTAGAGGGGAATTCTGGGAGGACGTCATAGTACGTCCTCCCAGAGTTATCCAACCGCCCTGCAGCCGTCATTCGGCTATGGGCCGGTTGGTAAGTGGTTAAAAATGATATTTAAAATATGAGCTCTGGTGGGGACATGCCCATTCCAAATGCAAAAATTGCAAAGACAAAATTATACATAACATTGTAAAATGTCTGATATATAACAATGTCTGACGCATTTCGACCCATACAGTTGAGGTCTTCTTCAGAGGATAAGTTTGCTGTAAAGAGATTACATTTAGTGTATCAAATTTTAAAGGTATAATGTATACATAATGATATATACAATGTAAATATGTCGCATAGATACCAATGCATTTGAAAGAGGCCTCTCAACCAGAATTTTCTTTAAAAGCTGTCAGATAATCCAGTGTGCTTCCAAGCCAGACAGCACACCACCTTCTGAAGAAGACCCCAACGGTATGGGTCGAAACGCGTCAGGTGGTTATATATCAGACATGTTATGTATAATTTTGTGTTTGCAATTTTTGTATTTGGAATGGGCATGTCCCCTCCAGAGCTCATATTTTAACTATCATAATATTGTATGCTAATTTTCTAATAAAGAACTTATTTTTCTAAACCCACTTACTCCTTACAACATATTTACCCTGCTGCTTAAAAATCCCTCTGGGGGAATTTTCCCATAAAGTTATAAATTGATTTGCATTTTAATGAGTGAAATTAGTATTTGATTCCCTATCAATCAGCAAGATTTCTGGCTCCCAGGTGTCTTCTATACAGGTAATGAGCTGAGATTAGGGAGGACTCTTAAAGGTAGTGCTCCTAATCTCAGCTTGTTACCTGTATAAAAGACACCTGTCCACAGAAGCAATCAATCAGATTCCAATCTCTCCACCATGGCCAAGACCAAAGAGCTGTCCAAGGATGTCAGGGACAAGATTGTAGACCTACACCGGGCTGGAATAGGCTACAAACCAATCGCCAAGCAGCTTGGTGAGAAGGTGACAACAGTTGGTGCGATGATTCGCAAATGAAAAAAAAAAAAAAAACACAAAATAACTGTCAATCTTCCTCGGTCTGGGGCTCCATGCAAGGTCTAACCTCGTAGAGTTCCAATGATCATGTGAATGGTGAGGAATCAGCCCAGAACTACACAGGAGAATCTAGTCAATGATCTCCAGGCAGCTGGGACCATAGTCACAAAGAAAACAATTGGTAACACACTACGCCGTGAAGGACTGAAATCCTGCAGCGCCCGCAAGGTCCCCCTGCTCAAGAAAGCACATGTACAGTCCCGTCTGAAGTTTGCTAATGAACATCTGAATGATTCAGAGAACTGGGTGAAAGTGTTGTGATCAGATGAGACCAAAATCAAGCTCTTTGGCATCAACTCAACTCGCTGTGTTTGGAGCAGGAGGAATTCCGCCTGACCCCAAGAACACCATCCCCACCATCAAATATGGAGGTGGAAACAATATGCTTTGGGAGTGTTTTTCTGCTAAGGGGACAGGACAACTTCACCGCATCAAAGGGACAATGGACAGGGCCATGTATCGTCAAATCTTGGGCGAGGACCTCCTTTCCTCAGCGAGGGCATTGAAAATGGGTCGTGTATGGGTCTTCCAGCATGACAATGACCCAAAACACATGGCCAAAGCAACAAAGGAGTGGCTCAAGAAGAAGCACATTAAGATCCTGGAGTGCCCTAGCCCATCTCCAGACCTTAATCCCATAGAAAATATGTGGAGGGAGCTGAAGGTGCGAGTTACCAAATGTCAGCCTCAAAACCTTAATGACTTGGAGAGGATCTCCAAAGAGGAGTGAGGGAAAATCCCTCCTGAGATGTGTGCAAACCTGGTGGCCAACTACAAGAAACGTCTGACCTCTGTGATTGCCAACAAGGGTTTTGCCACCAAGTACAAGTCATGTTTTGTGAAGGGGTCAAATACTTTTTTCACTCATTAAAATGCAAATCAATTTATAAGTTTTGAAATGCGTTTTTCTGGATTTTTGTGTTGTTATTCTGACTCTCACCGTTAAAATAAACCTACCATTACAATTATAGACTGATCATTTCTCAGTGGGCAAACATACAAAATCAGCAGGGGATCAAATATTTATTTTCCTCACTGTGTGTATATATACTTATAATAGCAAATGCGCTTGTTATATATAGCAAGAGAGGGTAGTGAGAAGGATGTCATGGATATTTAGAGTACTGCTTTAACTATTATACAAAATGGATACTAGCTTTTAACATACGTTAGCCTAACTTTTGTTTTCTGCTTCTTTCCTTATTTTGATAATTGTGGTTTTGCTTGAGCTACATCCTGTGACTTCGGGTCACTGTGACCTGAAGATATATACAGCCGTGGCCAAATATTTTTAGAATAACCCAAATATAAATCTTTACAAAGTCTGCTGCTTCAGTGTTTTTAGATCTTTTTGTCAGATGTTACTATGGTATACTGAAGTATAATTACAAGCATTATATGCGTGTCAAAGGCGTTTATTGACAATAATATTGAGTTTATGTAAAGAGTCAATATTTGCAGTGTTGATCCTTCTTTTTCAAGACCTCTGCAATTCGCCCTGGCATGCTGTCAATCAACTTCTGGGCCACATCCTCACTGATGGCAGCCCATTCTTCCAATCAATCAATGCTTGGAGTTTGTCAGAATTTGTGGGTTTTTTTTTTCATCCATCTCGAAGGATTGACCACAAGTTCTCAATATGATTAAGGTCTGGGGAGTTTCCTGGCCAAGGACCCAAAATGTTAATGTTTTGTTCCCCAAGCCACTAATGCCGCATACACACGGGCGGACTTTTCGACCAGACTGGTCCGACGGTCTTTTCGACTGACTTTTGACGGACTTCCGACGGACTTTTGAACGAACGGACTTGCCTACACATGATCACACCAAAGTCCGACGGATTCGTACGTGATGACGTACGACCGGACTAAAATAAGGAAGTTGATAGCCAGTAGCCAATAGCTGCCTAACGTGGGTTTTCGTCCGTCGGACTAGCATACAGACGAGCGGATTTTTCGACCGGACTCGAGTCCGTCGGAAAGATTTGAAACATGTTCCAAATCTAAAGTCCATCAGATTTTCGACCGAAAAAGTCAGCTGCAGGTCCGATGGAGCCCACACACGGTCAGATTGTCCACCGGATTCGGTCCGTCGGACCAGTCCGGTCGAAAAGTCCGCTCGTGTGTACGCGGCATTAGTTGGACTTGATGGACTTGTGTCTATTTTCAACCTCACCTACTATGTAACTAAGGTGCTCCATAATGATGGAACAGGCATTGTTCCTCACATAACTGTTCTTGGATGGTTAGAAGAAGTTGCTTTTTATACCATTCTTTATTCATGGCTGAGTGAGCCCACCTCCTTGGTTGAGAAGCAACCTCACACATGAATGGCCTCAGGATGCTTGACTGTTGGCATGACAGGACTGATGGTAGCGCCCATTTTCTTCTCTGAATAAGGTGTTTTCCGGATGCCCCAATCAATCGGAAAGGTGATTCATCAGAGAAAATGACTTTACCCCAGTCCTCAGCAGTCCAATCCCTGTACCTTTTGCAGAATATCTGTCCCTGGTTCTTTTTTTGGGGGGAGAGAAGTGGCTTCTTTGCTGCCCTTCTTGACACCAGACTATCCTCCAAAAGTCTTTGTCTCACTGTGCAAGCAGATGCACTCACACATGCCTGCTGCCATTCCTGAGCAAGCTCTGCACTGGTGGTACCCCGATCCCATAGCTGAATGAACTGTAGGAGATGGTCCTGGCACTTGCTGGACTTTCTTGGGCACCCTGAAGCCTTCACAACAATTAAACCTCTCGCCTTAAAGTTCTTGATGATCTGATAAACGATTGATATAGGCGCAATCTTAGTAGCAGCAATATCCTTGTCAGTGAATCCCTTTTTGTGCAAAGCAAGGATAACTGCACGTGTTTCCTTGCAGGTAACCATGGCTAACAGAGGAAGAACAATGATTTCAAGCACCACCCTCCTTTTAAAGCTTCCAGTCTGTTATTCTAACTCAATCAGCATTACAGAGTGATTTCCAGCCTTGTCCTCGTCAACACTGACACCTGTGTTAACGAGAGAATCACGTACATGTCAGCTGGTCCTTTAGTGGCAGGGCAGAAATGCAGTGGGATTAAGTTAATTTTCATGGCAATTGATTGCAATTCATCAGATTACTCTTCAAAACATTCTGGAGCATATGCAAATTGCCATCATAAAAACTGTAGCAGCAGACTTTGTGAACATTAATATTTGTGTCTTTCTCAAAACTTTTGGCCAGGGCTGTAGTTTTTTTGTACTAGCACACTATTTTGGAAAATTGATTTCTCAATCGAATAGTTGTTAGCACCTGAAAAACGCCTACAATAGGCTTAAAATGTATTATTAATGATCATGGAATAAAATATTCTTGCAGTTCAAAAACAAAGGCTGAAACTGCTAAACGGCGCTCAAGTCCATGTTTGTTTTTCTAGCATTATGCTATTTTTGGGTGGTTCTAAAAGCAGAAGGTTTTTTACCTTAATGCATTGCATACATCAACCGCTTAGAGACCACCCCACGTACATTTGCTGCAGCGGGGTGAGCTTTCTCGGCAAAATCACGTACCTGTACTTGATTTTTCCTTCCTGGTCTGGGGCACGCGCGTGCCACCGGCAACCAGCTCCCACTGTGATTGGACACAGCAGGAGCCAATCAGCGGGTCCGGCAGACCCGATGTCCGCCGGGACCCACCGATCTTTCGGTGGTCTGCCTATGTAAACAAGGCAGATAGCCGTTCTGTGGCAAGAGAAGACAGAGATCCTGTGTTTCTGCTAAGCAGGTACATGGATCTCTGTCGTCTTACAGTACAAGCATCCCCCCACCACAGTTAGAAAGCACTCGATAGGGACACATTTAACCCTTTGATCACCCCTTATGTTAACCCCTTTCCTGCCAGTGTCATTAGTACAGTGACAGTGCATATGTAGCACTGATCACTTTATTTGTGTCACTGGTCCCAAAAAAGTGTCACTTGGTGTCCGATTTGTCTGCCACAGTGTCACAGTCCCACTATAAGTCATTGATCCCCGGCAGAATACATATTGGCCTAAACTGATGAAAAAAATTTTGATTTTTTTTTTTATTGGATGTGTTTTATAGCAGAAAGTAAAATTCATTGTTTTTTTTTTTTTTTTCAAAATTGTCGGTCTTTTTTTGTTTATAGCACAAAAAATAAAAACCGCAGAGGTGATCAAATACCACCAAAAGAAAGCTCTATCTGTGGGGAAAAAAATGACATCTTTATTTGGGTACAACATCGCACGACCGCGCCATTGTCAGTTACAGTAAAGCAGTGCCATATCGGGGGTCGTGGGGGCAGCTGCAGCAAAGAAGGTTTTCCACCTTAATGCAAAGAATGTATTAAGGTGAAAAATTGAGACTTTACAATCACTTTAAGGTAAAAAAAAAACTTTTGTGTTCTGCTCCCCCCTCCCCTTATACTTACCTGAACTCACTCTCGATCCAGCGTTGTGCTCAAGACCAGTGTCTCTCTCTCCTCACTGTCTCAGAGGAAGCCATTGGCTCCTGCTGCTGGCAATCATACCCAAGGAGGAGGTAGCAGGGGGCAGAGCCGTGCCACAGTGTGTGTGTGTCATTGGACAAACAGAGCTCAGCTCACCAGCAAGCCCGCGCGAGTACCCCCATAGCAAGCAGCTTGCTATGAGCGCACACAGCAGGGGGGAGGACCGGCGAGAGACCCCGAGAAGAGGAGGATTGGGACGGCTCTGTGCAAAACCATTACACAGAACAGGTAACTATGACATGTTTGTTATTTAAAAAAAAAAAATACCCTTTACAGTTACTTTAAACTTTTTCATCTAGGATAAGTGTGGTATCGAATTTAAACTCGTCTTCAACAGAAGATAATGTATACACACTGTGAATCAGCTACAACAATGAATCTTTATAAAAAAAAAAAGTTGAATTTTAAAAGTCAAAAGTTTTTCTTTATCTGTAACTGAAACCCATTTGGCTCGCTATAATTCTCATATGTACATTCGAGACGATGGTACACCCTCATAGAATAGAGCAGCTGAACCATATTGATTTTGCAGCCAGAGAGGCTTTTTAATTTATGTTTAATCTATTTTTATTAAGTATTCACAAAAAGATACAGGTTTTTAATACACATACATAACTACTGTATACAACCATATTACGGTAAGTTACAAGCAATGTAGAACAGAGTAATAAAAACCAATATATATATATATATATATATATATATATACACACGCACACACACAGTGGGGACGAAAAGTATTCACATTTTTCACTCTTTGTTATATTGCAGCCATTTGCTAAAATCATTTAAGTTCATTTTTTTTCCTCATTAATGTACACACAGCACCCCATATTGACAGAAAAACACAGAATTGTTGACATTTTTGCAGATTTATTAAAAAAGAAAAACTGAAATATCACATGGTCCTAAGTATTCAGACCCTTTGCTGTGACACTCATATATTTAACTCAGGTGCTGTCCATTTCTTCTGATCATCCTTGAGATGGTTCTACACCTTCATTTGAGTCCAGCTGTGTTTGATTATACTGATTGGACTTGATTAGGAAAGCCACACACTTGTCTATATAAGACCTTACAGCTCACAGTGCATGTCAGAGCAAATGAGAATCATGAGGTCAAAGGAACTGCCTGAAGAGCTCAGAGACAGAATTGTGGCAAGGCACAGATCTGGCCAAGGTTACAAAAAAAATTCTGCTGCACTTAGGGTTCCTAAGAGCACAGTGGCCTCCATAATCCTTAAATGGAAGATGTTTGAGACAACCAGAACCCTTCCTAGAGCTGGCCGTCCATCCAAACTGAGCTATCGGGGGAGAAGAGCCTTGGTGAGAGAGGTAAAGAAAAACCTAAAGATCACTGTGGCTGAGCTCCAGAGATGCAGTCAGGAGATGGGAGAAAGTTGTAGAAAGTCAACCATCACTGCAGCCCTCCACCAGTCGGGGCTTTATGGCAGAGTGGCCCAAAGGAAGCCTTTCCTCAGAGCAAGACACATGAAATCCCGCATGGAGTTTGCTAAAAAAAAAAAAAACACCTGAAGGACTCCAAGATGGTGAGAAATAAGATTCTCTGGTCTGATGAGACCAAGATAGAACTTTTTGGCCTTAATTCTAAGCGGTAAGTGTGGAGAAAACCAGACATTGCTCATCACCTGTCCAATACAGTCCCAACAGTGAAGCATGGTGGTGGCAGCATCATGCTGTGGGGGTGCTTTTCAGCTGCAGGGACAGGACGACTTGTTGCAATCGAGGGAAAGATGATTGCGGCCAAGTACAGGGATATCCTGGACGAAAACCTTCTCCAGAGTGCTCAGGACCTCAGACTGGGCCGAAGGTTTACCTTCCAACAAGACAATGACCCTAAGCACACAGCTAAAATAACGAAGGAGTGGCTTCACAACAACTCCGTGACTGTTCTTGAATGGCCCAGCCAGAGCCCTGACAAACTCAATTGAGCATCTCTGGAGAGACCTAAAAATGGCTGTCCACCAACGTTTACCATTCAACCTGACAGAACTGGAGAGGATCTGCAAGGAGGAATGGCAGAGGATCCCCAAATCCAGGTATGAAAAACTTGTTGCATCTTTCCCAAAAAGACTCATGGCTGTATTAGATCAAAAGGGGCTTCTACTAAATACTGAGCAAAGGGTCTGAATACTTAGGACCATGTGATATTTCAGTATTTCTTTTTTAATAAATCTGCACAAATGTCAACAATTCTGTGTTTTTCTGTCAATATGGGGTGCTGTGTGTACATTAATGAGGAAAAAAATGAACTTAAATGATTTTAGCAAATGGCTGCAATATAACAAGGAGTGAAAAATTTAAGAGGGTCTGAATACTTTCCATCCCCACTGTATATATATATATATATTTAGTTTTGAACAGTAGTTGAGAATTTTTAATTTAAATCATACAGGGAAATTATTATGGAAACAATAACAGGGCAATTATTATGGATTTTTTAAATCTGGAGTTGGGATTTGGCACTGTCAGGAATCCTCCATGATCCATTTAAGATCTTCTTCCTTATTTTGTAGCTTCCTGCTGCATGGGCAGACTTTTATTGAATATTCTTTTTTTTTTTCTCAATCAGTGACACGGGTGAATATACTTGTGTTTTGTCTAGCTTTTGCCTTTCTCCTCATATCCAGATCCTTGGAACGCCTTCTAACACTCTCTCTCTCACTTTCATTTATCTCTAAATTTAGAATTCTTATTTATTAATGAACTCTTTCACTAAACAATAGAGGATGGTAAGTTTCTTTTCGAGGTGGGCTCTCTCCATTAACGACCTGGTTTCCTCTTAGAAAAAAAATAAGATATCTGGGATGAATGCTTGCTTCCGACGACGCACAAGTCATCTCTACTTACTCGCAGATTAGTCCTCCTTGTGTCTTCCATAACAAGCATTCTTCTCCTCTCTGAGGCCTTTGGTATTTTAGGACATCCTTGTTGCTCTCAGTTGGCAAGAGTGGAAAATTAATTTTGAACTAATTAGCCAGCTTAGCGCACCGCATCCCTTGCAGAGGTACTGGATAAGACATTGTATGTACATCCAACACTTGACACTGCCCAAATTAAGAGAGCCAGCACAAAGACACCCAGGCTGGCTATTGTTCCCATTAAAAGGTCAGGGGTAGATCCTTACAATGTTCCTATTAAGAATTAATAAATGACCACGCTCTCTTTTGTTGGACTTTAATTATTACTAGAAGAAATGCTTGAATGAACAAAAACATTTTGAGACCTTTTTTTCCTCCTTTCAAATGATTTGTTATTCTTTTGTCCACTGAGCTCTTTTCTGTGTGGTCAGTAGCTGGAGAAGAGGTTCTTTTTAATACAATCCAGGTAAGGTTAGCTCTGAATATGGGGTACACAAAAAAAAAAAAAAAAAGCCAAAACGTATCACTGCTGTATATGTATATTTAAAGTGGAACTTTACCCATAACTACTTCATAAAAAATAATGTTGATTAGCAAGGAACATACATTCCACATTTTTAATTATGCTACCAAAATTAGTGTGTGCTGTAAATTGCCTCCAGCATTGTTCCTCTTGCTTCTTGCTGGAGGTTGTCATCTTGCTGAAGCCCAGAGACCCCGAGCAGCAGTAAGTCTTTAGGCTGTCAGCAGATCGGCCTCTGCAAATTTGGCACAGTGCCAAAAAACAGAGGCGCAACTGAGCACGTGCAGAAGAGGGTAAGATCATGTTTCACTGTATTTTAAAAAGTATGGGCACTTATTTGTAATGTTTCACATAGCTATACCTGCACAACGGGCCAGCCTGAAGTGATCTAGCAGGACTTAAATTTCTCACTATGGGGTTGATTTACTAAAACTGGAGCACTCAGAATATGGTGCAACATGGCATGGTAGCCAATCAGCTTTCAACTTCAGCTTGTTCAATTAAGCTTTGACAATAAAACCTGGAAGCTGATTGGTTTCTATGCAGAGCTGCACCAGATTTTGCACTCTTCAGGTTTAGTAAATCAACCCTTATGTGTTTTACACCAGGGAGGTAGCACACACAGCTCATCCATGGGATACACATACAACACTATATTTGCAATCATACCCACACATGTGGAATGTGTTCTGGCGATCAAGTATGCTATGTGGATGTTTTCTTGGCTGGGGTGGGGTCCCTTGCCTCAGCTCCGGAACAGACAACCATTTTGGGGTCCCATCTCTCTCGATGCTAGCCCAGCACAGTGCTTTAGCCGACCTTCTATTTCTGTACCCAACTCCTGATGAATGGCTTATAGCCATGAAACGCGTCGAGTTTCCATGGGGTGCTCAGTCAAGTCTGGCTCATGATCTAGTTATTGGCCCTTATATACCTTTTATACAGTCATACACCATTGAGTACTATGTAACTATTTATGTGTATCTTTTCTTGTTTCTACAGCAGCTCTGTTGCATATGGTGCACCAATGCATGTTAATAGGAAATATCTTGTATTATATCCACAATTAATCATGCTCAAGATTGATATTTTTCACCTTATTGCCAAATTCCGTCTCTATGACATGTTACATATTTGTATTTATACCTTTTTATCAATATTCAATACTTCCCATGTGTTGTCAAGCTGAAACATATGTATCCATCATGTTCATGCCATGTGTGCATGTGTATGTATATATATGAAAATACTTTACTTGTTTCATACTATTGTTACAAATGAACAATGTTTACCAACCATTCTACATCCACAAGTCAATTGCCTCATTTAAAGTCCCACACCCCTTTCTTATTTACCTGAATCAGGGATGGAGGTACATCATTTAAAGTCCCAAACTGCCCCTCTTATTAATTTTCTCACTAAAGCATACCTCCCAACATTTTGAGATGGGAATGAGGGACACCTACCAGCAAACGTATGTAGGCATAGGACAAGCCCCCTGACACTCCCCCTTAAAGGAGAATTAACCAAACAAAAATTCATTAAATCCAGAAGGGCTTTTTTTTTTTACCACTACTATTCCTTTATATTGGCTTTTAAAATTTACAAATGCAGCAATTTAGAAATTGGATGAAATATTTAGCACTGGGAAACACTTTTTGAAAGATAAAAAGTGCATTTTATATACAACTATATAGATCAGACCAAAATGAGGGACAAATGAGGAGGAAGGAGGGAGAGAGGGACATTGCTCCAAATCAGGGACAGTTGGGAGCTATGTTAAAGTTCGACTTTAAGATGGTAGAGCAGATACCTAAATAATAGGCCTAGTGTACACTTGCATTTTTAGTGACTTTAAAGATGCAGAAAAAAACCCCAAAAAACAAATGAGACAAAAACAATGCCACTTCAGCCCCAGAAGGTTTACCCCCTTCCTGAGCAGGCCATTTTTTGTGATACGGCACTGCGTTATTTTAACTGACAATTGAGCGATTGTGCAAGGCTGTACCCAAATAAAATGTATGTGCTTTTTTTCCCACAAATAGAGCTTTCTTTCTGCGTTTTTTTTTTTAATTTTTTGCGTTAGGAAAAAAAAAAAAAGATAGACCATTTTGAAAAAAAAAAAACAAACATTTTTTTTTTTTTACTTTTACTTTAAAAAACATACCCAATAAAAAAAAAATGTAAAAAGAAACAAATTTCTTCATCAGTTTAGGCCAATATGTATTCTGCTTCTGCTTTTGTTTTTGGTAAAAACAAAATCCCAAAGAGCATATATTGACTGGTTTGCGCAAAAGTTATAGCGTCTACAAACTATGGGATATTTTTTTTAATTTTTTTTGTGGGACTGTGACATTGTGGTGGACAAATCTGACACGAAGTGACACTTCGGGGGGACCAGTGACACTAATACAGTGATCAGTGCTAAAAATAAAAAAATGCACTGTCACTGTACTAATGACACTGACAGGGAAGGGGTTAACATCAGGGGCAATAAAAAGGTTAAATGTGCTCCCTGGGGGTGCTTAATAACTGTGTGAGGTAGGTGCTTTGACTGGGGGGGAAGACAGAGATCTGTTGCTTAGCAAAAACACAAGATCTCCATCTCCCCCTCTTACAGAATGGTGGTCTGCCATTCTGCCTCTCCTGAGAACGATCGTGTGTCCCGGCAGACATTGTATCTGCCGGACCCGCCGATTGGTTCCCACTGTGTTCAAGCACATCGGGAGCACCGCTGGCGGCACGCGCCCCAGTGCACAAAATCACGTACAGGTACGTGATTTCGCGTAGGAGGGCCACCCTGCCACAGTTTCTCTGCATGGAGTGGTCCATAACAGGTTAAAGTGTATCTCTAGACAAACACGTTTTTGTTTAGTTTTCGATACTTCGAAAAATTAAGACTCGTACACACTAGTTTTTTTTTCTTTGGGTTGACGGCTTAGGTCAGAGCCGCTGTATTAACATTCCGATGTGTACTAGGCTTTAGACCCTCAAGTTTTTTTAGTGCCCATGTGTGTTTCCATTGAGGAGATTCACCCCTCTTTTTGTACTGATGACCATTGTTATCTAGAAAGAAAAGGGGAAGCCATACTTTTATAGATGTCCCCAGGGCAAGAGATGAGGGGAAGTCTTCAAATATGGACTCTTGTTCGGGGAGTGAATCTCTAAGAGGGGAATCCCCCTCACTTTCAGGGATTTCCCCTGGTGTCCTGTTGCACCCCTGGGAAAAAGAATGGTTTGGCTGTACACACACACTTTAACTATAATGGTTAAAGTTTGATTCTTTTAGCTGGTTCAAGAGCTCCTGGCAAATTTAGAAAAGAGGTAAGCAAATATGAAACAGAAGAGGTTAGTTTAGTAGTTAAGTTAGATTAGTATTATGGGTTCGTTTAGTGGCTGTTTGTAGTGTTAGGGGGGTATAAAGTGGAAGTAAACCCTCCTATCGTTTTCAGCCAAGGAAGCTGCCATCTTGGCCTCTGTTCGATCTTCAACTGCCATAATGCTGCACATGTAATCAGTTATCACATCAGCCATCTGATGGTTTGACAGTTTGGTTGAGAGTGTTACATTTCCGGCATTTGCAGATGGGTTCACTTCCACTTTAGGTCCCATGGTCATGTCATCACACCACTGCAGTTTTCTGGAGTCGGAGAAGACAACGAAAGGACAACGCCACTGGACAGTTAATAGAAAAGGGTCCACATCACGAAAGCAGCTCCTTGGGTTATGAGACCCAGGATTTAGGTAAATAAAAAGGGCGCAGGGGGCGTGGTCTGGACATGGTGGAGTAGAGATGTGTTCTACCTGAGCTCCGTCCACCCCTTCAGCAAACTCATCTACTGATGCAGCTTTTCACCCCATTATGAGCTTAAAGAAGAAGTGGAAGGTGAAGGGCACTCACGGGACTTCCCCCTGGTCGGAAATAGCGCACTACTATCCTGGGCTTACACGCTGTGGGCCCGCACCGCAGACACACTTGGAGAGGCCTCACCGGGCCCACCGATGGCGGCTCTCTGCCTCGCCGGCCATCTCAGAATCCCTATCGGGCTTTCCTGAGGATCTAACGTCTCAACCTGCAGCCTCCCCGGGCCCATCGGCCCCCTACCTTCTGTAATGGAAGATCAAGATCTCAGGGCTCTGCCTCCAGGCACTGCCGATGCAAGCAGACATGGAGGCACTGGTTCACCGTCTGGAGGAGGCACACTACAGAGACCTCCACGCCGTCAACGCTGACATCCAGCAGCTATCTGATCGGATCTCCTGAGGCGAAATGTCCCCGACATCCCTGGAGAGCCATGTATCCCAGCTGGAAAAAGAAGAGTCCTCACAGACCTCTCATATTACCACGCTGCAGCCACACATGGAGGAGCTTGAGGACCGAAGCTGCGGCAATAATCTGAGATTGCGGGGCATCCCAGAGGCCACAGGACAGGAGTCCCTGCAACCCACAGTCCGGGATATCTGTCGTCGGCTGGCTACTTCCTTCACCCCCCAAGACCTGGAATTCAACAGAATACACCGGGCTCTCAGTCCTCGCTCCACGGATCCAAACAGACCCAGAGATGTCATCTGTCGCCTGCATCGCTACTCCCATAAGGATATGATCCTCTGCAAAGCCTGGAAGGTAGGTGACATTGATTTTGACGGAGTCCGTGAAAATTCTGCCTGACCTGTCAAGGGGGGACTCAGGGGAGATCAGTACAACTCTGGCCCTGCTGGGGGTTGTAGCTCGGGGGGGGGGGGGCTGATGGGCATTGAATTTATATGTCTGATGGTCTGATGAGAGCCTTCTTCGGGGGCGGGATCCGGGTCGCTGCCTCACTCTTAGGAGGTGGGTGGTCGCGCTTCCTTGGACTGCATCACAGGGCGGAGGTGTAGACTCATGGAGCCAGTCCTCCTCTCTCCCTATTTGGAGCAGGGTAGCGGATATGTCCAGTGCCAGCTTTAGCCACGTTCCCCATCATAATTTGTAGACCAGTGGGCGGGTAAATCTTAGTTCACACCCCACTAGGAGTGCACTGCATTTGACCTTACGGGTTGTTATCTAATAATTATATGTTAATGGTTTGCCTTCCTTCTTAAAGTTTTGCTACTAGGTTATTTTCTGCTGCTATATATTTGTATTTCTTCCAATGCTGAAGGGTCCTGGCATGGACTCTGTCTTCCTAGCTGTTGCTACCCACTTTCCCACATAGGTTCATGCAAGTGCAGGCCTAAGTGTTTTGTAGTAAGTGCTAGCTGTACCTCCTTTTCTAGAACCCCTACTACCTCCTCCTGTTCTGTTCCTCCTTTCCCTTTCTTAACAACTCTCTCCCACTTTCTCAGAGGTGATGGATGCAGTGCAAGTTACCTCCCTAAAAGCTAAGGGACTTATTGTTCCAGAGAAGCGAAGAATGCTTCTTAATGATCTGAAACGCTCTCGTACTGACGTAGCGTTTGTGCAAGAAACTCATTTTATGTCGGGTAGACTTCCTTTCCTTCAAAACAGATTCTTTCCATGTGTCTACCATGCTACCAACCGGTCGTACCAGTCGTATCCCTTGGTCTCTTTCTGACCGCTCTCTTAAAGGGCATATTGGGAAGCCCATAAAGCGGTCATACGGGGAATTCTGATCAAACACAGATCCCATATTAAAAAGGCGAGAGAAGCACAACTGACAAAACTGACACTATCCAGGTTCTTGAACTGCAGCAAAAAAGGTCACCTGACCCTGTTGTGGGGACCGAACTTGCTCATCTCCGTCGGCAGGTCTCCGACCTCCTTCGATACAAAGCTAAAGCAGCACTCCAATCATCCAATCTGGGGACAAATGTGGCAAATGGCTAGCCCGGGCTCTCAGAGACCAATGTAAGGCTTCTTTTATCCCATATATTAAGGATTCGGACGGGTGAAAACTCTTTACCCAAAGATATCGCCCACATGTTTGGGGAATTTTATTCCTTCCTCTACAACCTTCCATCCTCTGCTCCCTCCTCCTCCTCCATAGAAAAATATCTCTCTTCGGCACATCTATTGTGCCTCCCATCCCGATTCAGGGAGAGCTTGAGGTCCCCATCTCCATGGCGGGGCTGTAAAGTCAGCCAAACACGGCAAAGCACCCGGCATAGACGGGTTCACAATACAGTACTACAAGACCCTCCTCCCCTTGTTACATTCACATATGGTAAAAGTATTTAATGGCCTAGGCCAGACTACTTCATTCCCACCTGAATCACTCTTACCACATGTCTCAGTTATCCCAAAAGAAGAAGGATCCCTCTGTTTGCAGACGTTACCGACCGATCTCTTAGCTGAATGTGGACTTGAAGCTCTTCACCAAGATACTTGCCTCTCGGCTGCAATCCTTGCTACCCTAACTAGTCCATCTAGATCAAGTGGGCTTCATCCCTACCCGTGAAGCAAGAGACAACACAATCAAAGTGCTCAATTTGGTTCACTTCGCCAATCAAAAGGGCTCTCCCTGCATCTTTCTCAGCACCGGTGCGGAGAAAGCCTTCAATAGGGTGCACTGGACCTTACTGTTTGCGGTCCTGAGGCACATGGGTTTTGGAGAGCAGATGCTCCGCTGGGTATCTAGCGTATACTCTTCGCCCAGAGCTGTGGTCAAGGCGAATGGGGTGTTTTCAGAGCCGTTTCCTATCTTTAACGGCACCCGTCAGGGATGCCCACTCTCACCCCTCCTATTCGCCCTCTTATTAGAGCCCTTCCTAAACAGGATAGAATCCAGATGTCTCTGGCATTCAGGTGGGCAACCTTTCCCATAAAGTCTCCGCCTATGCGGACGACCTACTATTTTCTCTAACCAATCCTCACGGTCTCTGTGCCAAATCTACTGAAAGAAATTGATCATTACGGAACACTATCAAATATGAAAATTAATCATTCCAAATCGGAGGCAATGGGAGTCGCCTTGCCCTTCCCTTTGCAGCACGCTCTCAAACTTAACTTCAACTTTAAATGGACCTCCTCAGCGTTGAAGTATCTGGGCACCCACATCCCACTAAACTTAGCAGACACGTTTAAAGTGAACTTTCCACCCCTGCTCAGTGAAGTCCACTCCCTTCTAGACAAATGGAATCGAGGATTGCATTCATGGTTTGGACGCTGTAACATCAAAATGAGCATTATGCCAAAATTCCTGTTCCTCTTTCAGACTCTACCCATCTCCATCTCTTCATCCTTCTTTTGCCAAATCAATTCCTCTTTACCAAGTTCATCTGGGCACACAAACAGCCTAGGATCGGCAGACGCCTCCTGACACTACCTAAAATCTATGGTGGAGGGGCGGGGACGCTTTGAAATACTACCAAGCGGTCCATCTGGGCAGAGTAATAGGTTGGTGCAGACACAGGAACCTTAAACTATGGACACATGTAGAACAGCAGTTTAGCCCTATCCCTCTGAACAGGGCGTCATGGCTTCAGCTTCATCACTTCTTCCGCACACTGGGTCCCCAGAATCAATTCCGCAACCAGTTGACTCTGTTTGAATCATACTGTGAAGACAAAGACCCCCTCCCACATACCCTATCAAAGATGCATTATGCACTGCTCATCTTCCCTCCAGATGACTTTATCTTGCCAAGCCTTAGCAAGTGAAAGGGACCTTGATGGGACCTTCATAAATACCCAACGGCAAAACATCATCCACCTTTCCTTGAAGTCATCCATCTGCACGCGCACACAGGAATCATACTATAAAATACTGACGAACTGGTACCTTACCCCGTCGACTGAGTAGATGTTTTCCAGAGACTTCAGAGCGTTGTTGGAGATGAGAAGGGAACCTTCCTTCATATCTTCTGGTCCTGTTCAAAGCTCCAACTGTATTGGTCAGAGGATTTCCCAACAATTTACAGACTTCCCCATTCCAAGGGATCTTGCCTTCTTCCCGCTCCACTGCTCACAAATGCCAATTCAGACATACAAAAAAATCAAATCTTTGCGTTGGAAAGACCCCAATCCCCCTTCCATTGCCATGTGGCTCAATAGGGTTAGGAGTGTTAATACCCTGGAAGATCTGGTACTAACTGCCCAAAATAAAAGAGAACGATATTCAACGACATGGGCATACTGGAACATGTTCGTATATTCGGACGAAGGGAAGTTCCTCCTGGAGAATTGCTCTGAAGATTGAAGTCCATCATTCGCACTGTTGCATCCATGCGTTCCATCACCCTGGCCCCTCCTCCTCCTCCTTTTTCTCTCCTCTTCCCCCCTACTCAACTACGTCATGCCTTGACACCCTTATGGGCGACTCTATGCCTCCACAATATAGTTCTCTCCTACACAAAACTGAACTGTCCCTCGCACACCGCGAGCGATATGTACATGGTTACCACCTAATCTGTTGAAGGGAGAAACCTGACTGCTAGTATTGTCACACTAATCTACTATCGAGCAACTCAACCTTAAACTGTGTTACGATAGCTTATGCCCATGTCTGTTTTGTAATGGCACCCTCAGTGCTTTAGGTTGCTATGTGTTATGATGGTTATATTATTCTTCTCCTGGTCACAGTTTCCTATTGGGAGTTGGGGATAAGCTCCCAATCATGTGATCACCAGATCTGGCTCCTACCTTTAACAACCACTTAAAGGGCCAGCAGCAAAGGAGTTAAAGCAACCCTCCTACTAACTACACAAAATGGAACCAAAACCCATCTGTAAAAAGGTGTATTCTGGACTTTCTGGCAGGCGATCTTTAACATTTGTAGTCCTGCAGATCTTCACCTGCTGCTGGTATCTAAAACTTCCAGGTGTTTCGGATACCTGTTCTCTTGCTGTGCACTGTGCGCAACCTTCTCGCCACCTATGTTACTACATGACTTACAGAACCAGAACGCTCAAAGTAAACTTTAAAAATGCCCAATCTCTATTTTTGTTCCATATCAGTGACTCAGAACATAAGTCAAAGCTTCAGCCTGATAGGCAGGGAACCAAAAAAGGAATTTCAATAATGGCAGCCTCCATAAGTCACATTACAAAGTCCCTTTAACCACTTCAGCCCCGGAAGGATTTACCCCCCTCCTGACCAGAGCACTTTTTGCGATTCGGCACTGCATCGCTTTAACTGACGATTGCACGGTCGTGCGATGTTGCTCCCAAACAAAATCGACGTCCTTTTTTCCCCACAAATAGAGCTTTTTTTAAATCACCTTTCTATTGATCAGCTTTCTTTTTTTTTTTTTTTTTTTTTTTTGGTTTTAAGAGTGAAGTTTATTAAGAAGATAATAGAATACATCAATCATCGAAATAAAAAAGGAGCACATCGCTCATCGAGTACAAAATATAAAAGTAATACAACAGTCGTAAAAGATGATAACAATAAATTGTAGGCAGATATAGGCTTGTAATACATCCGGATATCTTGTTATGGGCATTGGGAGTCCCGGCGTCGGAGCCCCTTCTGGGAGCTAACTGCTCCAACGAGCCGGGTCTCCCCCATCCCATCTCGCCCCTAACAAGTGAATAACTGTCTAGAGTACAGACACACACCTACAGAAACTGGAAACTGATAAAAGGGATAAAACCAAAAGGAGTTTGTATCACTGTAAACATGGAAGACCATGTCAATAACGCTTTTATACATTCGATACTGGAAAAAAAATAAAAATAAGAGGGGAAGGAAACCAATTGGTCTGTCTATCTCTCATGATGGGTTAAATTTTGGTTGGATGATCAAGTCCAAAACATGTTATGTTTGGAGGTTAGAAGGGTGTTACCTTTGATAATCTGCCCTGAGGCATATAGCTAAGGTAATTAAAAGTACTGAGAGCCTGATAGACCAATATAGATTTGTATAAGAAACAGGAGAGTGAAAGGAGGAAAGGAAGGAAATAGAAGAGGCAGAGGGGATAGAAAGGGTGAAAGGGGTAGTTGAACTTCAGGAACTATGGGGGGGAAGTGCACAGGAGACCTCAAAGAGGGGGGGGTCCAAAAGCCCCTCAGCTAAGGACCGCTCCGGTGTACCATCAATCACACATACAAAGGATGCCCTACTAATTTTGCCCAGGGTTCCCAAATAGTATTAAATTTATCAGTGGTATCTAGGATGGTGTTGGAAATTTTTTCTTGCAGCATGATCCACGTGATTTTTTGCTTGGCTAACCGAATGGACACTTTCGGTGATTTCCAGGCCCTGGTGATGGTCATTTTGGCCCCCACTAGAATAAACTGGATCAGCTTCTGTGTATGTTTAGAAATTTTTGGTATGGGACCATTCAGCAATGCAACAATTGGATCTTGTTGCAGAGTGCAACCGCATGTTCTGCGGATAAGGGAGAAGATCTTGTTCCAATACATTCTGATTTTGGGGCATTCCCATAGTATGTGTAAAAGAGACCCCACATGACCGCATCCTCTAAAGCATAGAGGTGACGTTAGCGGATAGATTTTGGCAAGACGTGACGGTACCAGATACCAGCGTGTGAGAACTTTCAGCCCTGCTTCGCTAATTGTAGTATTAACCATACCTTTAAAGGAGCGAGCAAAATTAATATGCCACTTATCCAGGTCCCAGCTGAAGTCAAGATCTCGCTCCCAGCTTGTCATGTATGCTGCTTTTTCCGTGGGTTCCGCCAGGGATGAGTAGATGAGAGAGATACCCCCTTTGGTGTCCGAGGCTGAGGCACACCATTGTTCATAAGGCGTTACAAAGAGATGGTTTTCATTGTCCTTCCATACCCGATTTAAAAAATGAGAGAGTTGAAAGAATCTAAATTTTTCGGTTGGGGGCATTTCGAGTTTGGAGGTACAGTATGCTAGAGTGAGGGGACCATTGGAGTTGAAGAATTGACCAATTCTATAAAGGCCTTTGTCCAGCCACCATTTAAAGGCCCGAATCTCCAGGCCAGGAGGAAAATTATGATTTCTGAAGATATGTGCCAGGGGGTGCCATGTGGAGATGAGAGGTTTGAACTTATGAAGTGCATCACAAAGTTTCATTGAGTGAGATAATGTTGGTGCTAAAATAGGGGGGCGTTTTTTGGGGATATTCCAAAGCAGAAAGTCTAAGGTGAAACCGGGAACCGCCTCACGCTCCATGCTCACCCAATCTGGTTTGGGTCCTTTCATATAAATAGTTGAGAATTGGCTCAATTGTGCTGCCTGATAATACCACCACAGATTTGGGACCCCTAGTCCTCCTTTTTTCCTGGGCCTAAAAAGCACCTCTTTAGAAAACCTGTGGCCTTTTTTATCCCAAATAAAACGGATTATGGCAGATTGTAGGCGTTGAATGTGCGATTTGGGGACTGGAATGGGTAAGGAACGAAAGAGATATAGTAGCCTAGGTAGGAGTGTCATTTTAACTGCGTTCACTTTACCCAACCACGAGAGCTTATATAGCGACCATTGGGTCAGGTCGTCCGTGAGTTTTTTGATCATGGGGGGAAAATTATATTTATAGAGAGTATCTATGCCAGAAGTAAGGTTAATGCCAAGATAAGGGATAGATGTGGAATTCCATGAGAATGGAAATTTGCTCCTTAGATTATTTACGATGTCTGGAGGGGTGGAAACATTGAGAGCGACTGATTTGGATACATTAACCTTAAGTCCGGAGGGATCAGCTTTCTTTTGATCACCATTTGATTACCTCTGCGGTTTTTATTTTTTGCGCTATAAACAAAAAAAAGCGACAATTTTGAAAAAAACTCATTTTTTTTTTACTTTTTGCTATAATAAATATCCCCCAAAAATATATAAAAAAAACATTTTTTTCCTCAGTTTAGGCCGATATGTATTCATCTACATATTTTTGGTATTAAAAAAAAAATCGCAATAAGCGTTTATTGATTGGTTTGCGCAAAAGTTATAACGTCTACAAAATAGGGGATAGTTTTATGGCATTTTTATTAATAATTTTTTTTTTTTACTAGTAATGGTAGTTATCAGCGATTTTTATTGTGACTGCGACATTATGGCGGACACTTTGGCGCTATTTTGGGACCATTCACATCAGCGATCAGTCCGATTAAAAATGCATTGATTACTGTGTAAATGTGACTGGCGCTGCGGGGATTGTGTCCTAGGGAGTGATTCTAATTGTGGGGGGGGGGGGGGGTGTTCTATGTGTGACACGACCCTGTCACTAGGCAGAACGGGGTAAATGCTTGTTTACATCAGCATTTCCCTGTTCTTCCTCTCCGTGAGACGATCGCGGGTATCCCCGTGGACATCGAGTCCGCGGGACCCGCGGTCGGACTCACGGATCTTATAGTACAGACCTCGCGAGATTACGTACAATAACATTATTTCGCACAGCGGAGCCAACCTGCCGCAGTAAAACTGCGGCGGCTGGTCCGCAAGCGGTTAAAAAAAAAAGACAATCTTTTCAACAAAAAGCTTCATATAAGGATAGTATGTGCATTTATTGTATGTTATGCTTGTTATTTATCTGGAAAATCGTCCCTTGTGTAGACATCTAAAAGCCCTGACCGCAAGCTGCCACCATCTTGGATGTGATGTGAGCAGCCCCCGCTGACTCAGAGCCTCAATCAAGTGACACTCTATAGGAGCGGAAGAAAATATTACAGCGCACACATGCAAAAAAGACATTTACCTCCAGCAAGGCTAGTTTAAAACACCTAAACATTTTCAAAAAACATTATCAAAAAATATGGGGATTTGGTGTGCCCCCCAAATATCTTGTTTGTATATTGTATGGATTCTGACCAAATCCCTTTGGGTGCGGAGCACCCCACTCCCTCACTAAGTACCTCTCATTAGTGTCCACTTGTGTCATGGGTGGAGACCTTATGATTCTCCCATTTAGAAGAGTGTAATGCTCTCATGGTTCAGAGATGCAGGTTCTCCCACTCCATGGATAGTGTAGGACCCACTGATTATGGGGTACTTGGTCGCAGTAAGTGGGCTTAGCACCATATAGTAACATGGTGTGACCAAATCCCCATATTTTTTGATAATGTTTTTTGAAAATGTTTAGGTGTTTTAAACTAGCCTTGCTGGAGGTAAATGTCTTTTTTGCATGTGTGCGCTGTAATATTTTCTTCTACTGTATGGTCTTATGGCTGCACCATCTTTAATGCATCTTTTAGGGTGTACCCCCCAAATATCTTGTTTATTTTTACTCTATAGGAGCGGTCTCAAAACTGGCGGCCCTATAACTATAAGGTGAAACTATAAGTCCCATCATGCCTCTGCCTGTGAGAGTCATGCTTGTAACGGTCAGCCTTGCAATGCCTCATGGGACTTGTGGTTTCGCAACAGCTGGGACCCCTGCTCTATAGTATTGCCCTTCACTTCTCCCCTTAGCTGCTACATAAAAGGTTATGTATGGAGATGAGAGGAGTGATGGAGCTAAGCCAACAAAGAGAACAATTAGACACTCCCAGAAGTGGGGTTGCACCATCATTTTTTTTATCGGCGAGTGAGAGTACTGATACTTACAGTCAAGCGGATAAGGAGTGCCAATACATTGTGGTACCTGGCGCAAATCACACTACAAAGAATCGCTTGGGGTGGACCACCTCTACATTTCCTCCTCCGCATTCCTGTTCAAATCACATGCGATTTTTTGGAGTGCAATTTTCCCCCATTAATTTTGTAATGACGCAAATCACACCGCAAAAGTATTGGTTTAGGTATATCAGTACACTCACGCAAATGCTTGGTATTGGCACCGATATCGGTGAAGAGGAGAGGGCTATGATGTACAAGTAGGGAGTGGGCTGTGTTAGGAAACTGACTATCCTGGAGTAGTCAAATTTTCAAGCAAGTTCAAAGGCATATGTCAAATGAAAAAAAAAAAAGAATTTATGGAAAAGAAAAAAAAACATGCATTTAAGCATTTTAAAACATTTGTTTTTGTGTGGTTTTACCTGCATTTTTTTGATTGGTAAAGGGTTTTTAAGGATCTACTATGGAAGGGGAGGAGACACCTCTCTGATTCATTCAGCTGTGTGTGTAAATTTAACCTTTAGCTACGAAGTGCCAAAAAGCAGGTAAGAATACTTTGAAAAAGCATGTAAAATTATCCTAGAGCGCCATTTGCTGGCTGGAACTGAAAATACAGTATGGACTAGAACACACAAGCACGAAGCAAAGTAAAAACAACTTTTAATCCAAAACATTACGAAATAATTTGGATACATGCAGAAGGTACACTCATAAAAACGAACAAACCCAGAATGCAATGAAGGCGTTTTGAGTGTGTATGTTGTAGCTCAACACTCTACTGGAGTAGGAGTGCAACATTCCAAGTGTGAGATACACTCATAGTCTATCGACACTTCCTCCAACTCTCTGACAGTCTGTACCTTGGTACAGACATGGAGCTGGAGAAAGAATCTGCAAAAGACTGTGCATTGTACTCACAATCCACTGATTGTGTTTGCAATGTTTTGCAGGGTCATTTGCAAAAAAAAATTATGCAGTTTTCTCTGTAAATATACACCAATCAGCCACAACATTTTGACCATCCACCATAACCCATCGAGGCATAAACTCCAATAGACCTCTGAAAATATACTGTGGTATCTGGCACCAAAGTCAGTAGTAGCAGATCCTTTAAGTCCTGTAAGCTGCAAGGTGGGGGCTCCATAAATCAGACTTGTTTTTCCAGCACATCTCACAGATATTCCATCGGATTAAGAGCTAGAAGGTTTGAAGGCCATGTCAACACCTCAAACTCATTGTGTCCCTAAAACCATTTTTCAATCCATCAGACCAGGCCACTTTCTTCCATTGCTCTGTGGTCCAGTTCTGGTGCTCATATGCCCATTGTGGGCGCTTTTGGCTGTGGACACGGGTCAGCAAGGGCTCCCCGACTGGTCTGCAGCTATGCCTCCCTATACTCAACAGTGCAAAGCACTGTGTGTTCTGACACCTTTCTATCAAAACCAGCATTACCTTTTTCAGCAATTTTAGCTACAATAGTTCTATTGGATTGTACACACGTAAGGGGGGGGGGGGGGGGGTTGGGGGGGGGGATTCGACTGGGCAGTTGTTGGTGCCAAACTATGCAAGTCCCCTCCCTACTTCTTCTTGGATAGGCCAACCACCCACCTGTTGTTGATGGAACTCTCTGCCATATTGTGTTGTACTACTGGCCATAGGCACACTCTTGAAATTCCCAGCCATAGGTCTTAATATTCATGATTAAAAGACTGTCCACATATAAAATGCATTTTCAGCACTTTGCTGCAACTTCGCAAGCTTTCTGTGACATAACATCACATTAAACATACTATAAGGATTTCATGTGGAACACCACACACAAAAGTAGACATTCTGTAGTTGTCATTCCTGCTCGGAATGCAAGCACATCACTTTTAAGCCACCATCCGTTTACAACCCCATTCCTCTCCTAGGGAGCACCACACAGTTGAGACCACTTCCCCATGTATATTAATACATTCTACAATTTTCCTATTCAATTTCCTTTAGATTTACCTACAACTATGTAGTGCAAGGGCTTGCCTGATTGCATACAAATTGTAAGCGTTTAGGTTTGACTTTATATTATATGGTTTTGGTAAATCTAAAGGAAAATTGTACAAGAAACTTGTATAGTGTACGGCCAGTCTAAGTCCATATCATCACTCTTCACCATGTCATAGGACCCACAGTTGAGGGTCAGGAGGATCAAGGTGCTTACTATACTGTACCAGTCACTTCTGCAGCTCTGCTCAGCCAGGCATGCTCCCAAATGGCACATACTGTATTTCCCGAGGTTTCCGTCACTACTCACAAATGCTGTTCCACCTTGTCTGGACTTCAGCCTTGCAAAAGGCCCTTAAGGTCAGCACTACAGGAGACTACATTTTAACAGCTCTGAGGGGTTTGCCTCCCATGCCCCGCCCACCGTAGGCTCTGTTTGCCACTGGCATTTATTTGGGCATTAATCCCACCCATTACATGACTAGAGGAGGAATGTCTCTAAAAGGGGGCCCCTGTATGAGCCGCTGAATAGGATGGTAAAGTGAAGGAAATATAAGGTGCTTCAGAAAAATTCAGGTGTGCAACACCCCCTCATGTATCCCCACTCACCAGATCACAACGACCCCCAGCTTTTCAGTCTGGTGGGTCATTAAAAGCTTGGTAAAGAATCCTGGGATGGCGGATAAGATGATATGCCTTCAGGTCCAGAAATCCTTTAAAGAGTTTCTCAGCCAGAACACAGCAGGTACCAACAAGTAAGACAAAACAAGCCTCAAAATGGAGCTGTGAGTGTAAAAATGCCGTTGCTGGCGTGCGTTCCACAGGACTGGAAGTGACGTCAGTGATACCGGAAATAGCGTCTATTTCTGGTATCACTGACGTCACTTCCGGTCCTGTGGAACGCACGCCAGCAACGGCGTTTTTACACTCACAGCTCCATTTTGAGGCTTGTTTTATCTTACTTTTTTCTGTTTTTAACACATCAACTTCAGGGACAACATGTTCACTTGCTGCCTAATATATTATACTCACTTTCAGATGAGATAATTAATGCTATTCACTTTACCCGCCAGTGGTCATAATGTTATGTCTGATCAGTGGTATGTGCATTTATTATATTTTTGCAAAAAGGTGGAATTTAAAGTGGTTGTAAACCCTAGAAAAAAAAAAAACTGCAAGACAAAGGCATAATGAGCTAGTACGCATCACATACTAGTTCATTATGAAATACTTACCTTAGAACGATGCGGCTGCAGCAGTACCCGTACACCGCTGTGATGGGCAACATGTCCATGGAATGTTACTTTGCAGGCTGCAGATTGTGATTGGCCAGAGTCGTGATGCCGGCGGTAACGGCACAGCAGCTGAAGAAATGGCACGTACGAGCTGTTTCTTCAATGCGCATATGCCGATGACGTCGGCACATGCGCATACAGCGAGTATCTCCTGAATTTTGCAAGTTTAGGAGAAACTCACGGTAGCTACAGGTAAGCCTTATTATAGTCTTACCTGTAGGCAAAAGGATTTACAACCACTTTAAGGGGGGGGGGGGGGGGGGGGGTTAGAAGTTTGGTATAAAAGTGAAAATGTCCTTTAAAGCCCAACTTTATTGCTGTCTGTTTCCTAGTTTGGAAATAGTTTTCCTCACTACCTGTCCATCTAAAACATACAAAATAGATGGTAAAGGGAAAATCCACCAACAATAAATTGCCAGGAGATCAAGGAAGATTTGAACCCTTGTCAAGATTTTATTACTGGCGTCTCTATGAGAGAGACTTCCCCTCACGTTCTGCTTAGACAATAGGCATCAAAGAACAGGAAGAGAAATCTCCTCCATGGGAACACAGACCACGTATTTACCCTTACCCATGCTATCCAAAATGAATGCCAAACTTCAGCCTAAACATTTTTTTTAACCACTTGACCTCCAGCAGATTTACCCCCCTTCATGACCAAGCCATTTTTTTGCGATACGGCACTGCATTACTTTAACTTGACAATTGCATGGTCATGCGACGCTGTACCCAAATAATAGTGTCCTTTTTTCCCACAAATAGAGCTTTCTTTTGGTGGTATTTGATTCACCTGTGTTTTTCTTTTTTTGCGATAAACAAAAAAAGGCTGACAATTTTAGAAAAAAAAAAAAAAAAGATATTATATTATATATATATATATATATATATATATATATATATATATATATATAAAAAATTTACTTTCTGCTATAAAACATATCCAACAAAAAAATTGTAACGAAATAAAATTTCTTCAACGGTTTAGGCCGATATGGATTGTGCTACATATTTTCGGTAAAAAAAAAAAAAAATCCCAATAAGCGTATATTAATGGTTTCCACAAAAGTAATAGCATCTACAAACTATGGGATATTTTCATTTTTTACTACTAATGGCGTCGATCAGCGACTTGTAGCGGGACTGTGATATTACAGCAGCCATTCGGAGGCTGACACGTTTCCAGGAACCAGTGACACCAATACAGTAATCCAGGGCTTGACAGATTTCCTTAGAATCCAGGAGCCAGCTGAAAAAGTGAGGAGCCAGTTTTTTTAAATCCTCTGCCCAGTGCCCAGAACTGCATGTCTGGTGCATCGGGCAATAAGAATTGCTCATATCATTATATTCTTATAAATTTATTGACTCATAATTGCTGCTAAAAAACCCCACGGGGAAATTTTCTTTTTCTACAACATTTTGTTATTCGGGGTGTGCAGCCTTTCAGACGCCCTACATGTGTCATATCATGTATAAGAATTGCTCACGCCTGATGCCAAGCGAAAAAAAAATACCAAAAAAAAAAAAAGGATTTTGCAAATAATTTATTTTTCTCCTTCACTGATGTGCTCCGATAGGCTGCACTAATGGGCACTGATGGGCACCAATAGGCAACACTGACAGGCAACACTGAGCAGGCTGCAAAACCACGGCCTCAATTTTGGCCAGCCTGACTTAAGTTCGCGCACCTGTTGGGGGAGGGGGGGGTCACGTCACAGGAATCCAGACCGCTGCTGTGGTGTAGCCCAGGCTCCAGGACGCAATTTGCCTTGTTTATGGGATGATCGGTGGAGCCAGCAGAAATGGAGTCCGCAGGTAATCCGCCGATCGTCTCCCGCATTCGTGCCCCTAACCCGGAAGTGCAGAATCACGTATATCTAAGTCATCCTGCGCATTGCTGCCACCCTATAGCAGCCTTAACATGTCTGCTTTGCAGCAATTGTGTTCACAGTTTGAATCCCAGTCAGGACATGAAGTTTGCATGTTCTCCCTGTGCATGCATGGGCTCCTTCTGGGCACCCTTCTGAGCTCCAAATAGGTTATTTGGCTCCTGTCTAAACTGGTCCTAGTATGGGTACTGAAGTTAATAGATGCAAAGCTCTGCATAAATTGTGAGCTTGGGGAAATGGTGTCAAATGTTAGGGCTGCTGATCTCCTCCAACCACTTTCTATCTACATGTACTCCAGTGCTGGCCACATGGGATTTCTCAGGGCGGGTTTCCTGATGGTTATAGCAGTGGACTGTGCCTGTGTATTTAAACATCCACTTGTAGTCTCCATCAGAAACCTGACCAAGTATACCACTTTATGGAAATAGTATTCTCTGATGGCAGTGGCCTTTTAGCATGGTAATGGGCCCTGCCACGCTGCAGAAATGGTTTAAGAATGGTTTGAGGAACACAACAAGTTTTAGGTGTTGACATGGCTTCCAAATTCTCCAGATCTCAAGCCAAACAAGCATCTGCAGGACATGCCGCAAATAGAAGAAGTACAATCCATGGAGACACTATGTCACAACTTACAGGACTTAAAAGATATGGTACTAAGGGCTTGGTGCCAAATACCGCAGCATATCTTCAGAGGTCTAGTGGAGTCCATGGCTTGATGGGTCAGGGCTGTTTTGGTGGCAAAAGAAGGACCTACCCAATTTTAGGTGGGGAGTCATAAAAGTTATGGCTGATTTGTGTATATAAACCCGTAAGACAACCTACTGTGTTTGGTTTAAAATAGAAAAGCAAGGCAAAATATGTGTGTGTATACATACAAAAAAACATTCTAAATAGTAGGGACGAGCCAATAAGTATTTATACAAGTACTCGTGAAAATGCTCCTGAAACTGATACTTTGCACAGCGATTTGGGTCCATACAAAATGAATGGGTTTACATCGCACAGTAAGGAATCACATGTTGTTAGAACAGGAACGCAGTGTGATTCCTGTTCAAATTGCATGCAGTTTCTCGGACCGCTCCTGTGTGAACCCAGCCTGAGCTCACAAAAGAGTGGTGGGGAAACTGCACGTAAACGTAAAGTATTGGTACTTGGTATCGGCGAGTACTTGACCAAAGTATCGGTACTCGTACTCACCTTTAAAAAAAAAAAAAAAAAATATTTTTTTAAAAAAGGGTATTGGTGTATCCCTACTACATTTATATGTTCTCAGCTGCATAAGAGGCATAGATAGCAGGGGGTGGAGGCTTCAGGGGGTCGAAACAGCAGTACACAAATCACCCCAGTGAAGAGTTGTGTAGGGGGGGGGGGCATGTCTGCACAAGTCTGGCCATTGGATGACAGGCAGGCTGGGCTCCCAAGTAGAATGCAAAAAGAAAAACTGACCACACTGGGATGGATGTGCTTACATGCCTTGGCATGGTCAAATTGATATAGGAAAGCAGGGGGATGGGAGGGATCACCAGGGACTTAAGACAAAAAGGAAGCAATGCAAATAGAACAGTATACTTTTTCATATAAGTACATGGTAACACAAGCATATATCAGGAATGAGACATGTTGGGGTAACATACGCTTTAAAATACAAAAAAGTAATTAAAGAATAACAAGTATATATAAATAACCAATAAGAAGTCAAAATGGCAGCTGACTCTCAATATCCAATTGGCTTTAGGAGCCTGAACAGGGTCTCATCTAACTCTGATTTGGCAAGTCATCTTGTAGATGAAAGGAACAAGACGGGGAAAAAATATAGCAAATATCCACTGTGGTACTTTGGCACCATCTAGTGGTCCAGTAAAATACAATAAAAAAAAAAAAAGAAAAAAAAGAAAAAGCACCAGTCTAGTAAAATAAAGTTGTGCTCTTAAGTTTACATACTCTGGCAGAATTTATGATTTCTTGGCCATTTTTCAGAGAATATGAATGATAACACAAAAACTTTTCTTTTACTCATGATTAGCGTTTGGCTGAAGCCATTTATTATCAACCAACTGTGTTTACTCTTTTTAAATAATAATGACAACAACAAATGACCCTGATCAAAGGTTTACATACCCCAGTTCTTAATACCGTGTATTGCCCCCTTTAACATCAATGACAGCTTGAAGTCTTTTGTGGTATTTGTGGATGAGGCTCTTTATCTTCTCAGATGGTAAAGCTGCCCATTCCTATTGGCAAAAAGCCTCCAGTTCCTGTAAATTCTTGGGTTGTCTTGCATGAACTGCACGTTTGAGATCTCCCCAGAGTGGCTCAATGATATTGAGGTCAGGAGACTGAGATGGCCACTCCAGAACCTTCACTTTATTTTGCTGTAGCCAATGACAGGTCGACTTGGCCTTGTGTTTTGGATCATTGTCATGTTGGAATGTCCAAGTACGTCCCATGCGCAGCTTCCTGGCTGATGAATGCAAATGTTCCTCCAGTATTTTTTGATAACATACTGCATTCATCTTTCCATCAATTTCGACCAAATTTCCTGTGCCTTTGTAGCTCACACATCCTCAAAAAATCAGTGATCCACCTCCGTGTTTCACAGTAGGAATGGTGTACATTTCATCATAGGCCTTGTTGACTCTTCTCCAAATGTAGCATTTATGGTTGTGGCCAAAAAGCTAAATTTTAATCTCATCACTCCAAATGACTTTGTGCCAGAAGGTTTAAGAGTTGTCTCTGTGCTATTTGGCTTATTGTAAGCAGGATACTTTTTGGCATTTGCATAGTAATGGCTTTCTTCTGGCGACTCGACCATGCAGCCCATCTTTCTTCAAGTACCTCCTTATTATGCATCTTGAAACAGCCACACCACATGTTTTCAGAGAGTCCTGTATTTCACCTGAAGTTATTTGTGGGTTTTTCTTTGCATCCCGAACAATTATCCTGGCAGTTGTGGCTGAAATTTTAGTTGGTCTACCTGACCGTGGTTTGGTTTCAACAAAACCCCTCATTTTCCACTTCTTGATTAGAGTAACACTGCTGATTGGCATTCTCAATTCCTTGGATATCTTTTTATATCCCTTTCCTGTTTTATACAGTTCAACTACCTTTTCCCGCAGACAATTCTTTTGCTTTCCCCATGACTCAGAATCCAGAAACATCAGTGCAGCACTGGATGAAAGATGCAAGGGTCGGTCAGCAGTCCAGAAATTCGTTGACCTAGATATATATCTCTATAGATCACTCTCATATATAGATCTACCTATAAAATCCGTGCACAGGATCTGTCATAATTTCAGGCACTGGGAGCTGCAAGGGGGCATTTACATTATAAATTGAAATTGGAATAGCAGAAAGAATCTCACTAGTGTGGTGATGCTCTTTCATTGTCCAGAGCGCATAATGAAAGCTGGGTAGGAAAACAAGAATAGCAAAAGCTGCATCTGAATAGTGGTGTCATCACCCTGTCTATGCATTGTGCACAGTTGTGAATCACAAGACTGGCTGAACTAAATTAGAAAAATACATCAGAAGGTAGAATTGCTTGCATGAATGTATTCGATTTGCATTTTTTTTTCAATTTTTAATTAACATAACTCTACAGTAAGCCAGTAAGCAGATGTATTCAAAGGAGTTCAGTGGCTTCTCTAATTCTGACATTGGGGTAAGAGTTCTTCTGTATGAGATGACCTGATTGCATCATTCAAAACTTTCCCCTTTACATTTATATGTAGTCAACAGGCATACGGACCTTTTTAATTCTGCTTTAAAAATACTCCAGGTCTCTTCTCAAGTCAGGTAATAAAAAATAACGGAGTTGAACAATGCAGTTGATATACATATACACATACACACAAGCACCGGCCACTTTATTAGGTTCACCTTGACGGTACCGGGTTGGACCCCCTTTTGCCTTAATTTTCGTGGCATAGATTCAACAAGGTGTTGGAAACATTCCTCAAGAGATTTTGGTCCATAGTGACATGATAACAACACGCAGTTGCTGCAGATTTGTCAGCTGCAGATCCATGTGAATCTCTATGATGTGAATCTGAACCTCCACCACATCCCAAAAGGTGCTCTATTGGATAAGATGTGGTGAGTGTGGAAGCCATTGGAGTACAGGGACCTCATTGTCCAGTGGTGAGATGATTGGAGCTTTGTGACATGGTGCATTATCCTGCTGGAAGGAGACATCAGAAGATGGGGACACTGTAGTCATAAAGGGATGGACATGGTCAGCAACAATACTCAGGTAGGCCTTGGTGTTTATCCGATGCTCAGTTGGTGCTAAGGGGCCCAAAGTGTGCCAAGAAAATACCCCCACACCATTACACCACCACCACCACCAGCCTGAACCGTTGATACAAGGGCAGGATGGATCGATGCTTTCATGTTGTTTACCCCAAATTCTGACCCGACCATCTGAATGTCGCAACTGAAATCGAGACATCAGACCAGGCAACGTTTTTCCAATCTTCTATTGTCCAAGTCTGGTGAGCCTGTGCCAATTGTAGCCTCAGTTTCCTGCTATTAACTGACAGGAGTGGCAACCAGTGTGGTCTTCTGCTGCTGTAGCCCATCTGCTTCAATGTTCGATGTATTGTGTGTTCAGAGATGGTATTCTGCATACCTTGGTTGTAACAAGTGGTTATTTGAGATACTGTTGCCTTTCTATCATCTGGAAGCAGTCTGCCCATTCTCCTCTGGCATCAACCAGGCATTTTCCTCCACACGACTGCCGCTCACTGGATAGTTTCTCTTTTTGGGGCCATTTTATGTAAACCTGAGATGGTTGTGTGTGAAAATCCCAGGAGATCAGCAGTTTTTGAAATACTCAGATCAGCATGTCTGACACCAACATCCATGCCACGTTCAAAGTCACTCAAATCCCCTTTCCTCCCCATTCTGATGCTTGGTTTGAACTTCAGCAAATCGTCTTCACCACATCTAGATACCTAAATGCATGGAGCTGCTGCCATGTGATTGGCTGATTAGCAATTTGTGTTACTAAGCAATTGAACAGGTGTACCTAAAAAAAAAAAGTGGCCGACGTGTGTGTGTGTGCGCACGAGAGAGATGGAGAGAGAGATTTATATATTACACACACGCACATTGCTCAAAAAAATGAAAGTAACACTTTTTTAATCAGAGTATAGCATTAAGTCAATTAAACTCCTGGAATATTGATCTGGTCAGTTAAGTAGCAGAGGGGGGTTGTTAATTTCATTACAACCAAAGCAGTTGAAACTGATTAACAACAGGTACACTAGATGGGCAACAATGAGACAACCTCCAAAACAGGAATGGTTATATAGGAGGCCACTGACATTTTTTTTTCCCCTACTCATTTTTTCTGACTGTTTTTCACTAGTTTTGGATTTAGTTAGGGTCAGTGTCACTACTGGTAGCATTAGGCAATACCTGGGCCCTGTAAAGGTTGCACAGGCAGTCCAACAACTCCAGGATGCGATATCATTACGTGCCATTACAAGGAGGTTTGCTGTGTCTTCCAGTAGAGTCTCATGAGCATGGAGGAGATTGCAGGAGACAGGCAGTTACTCTAGGAGAGCTGGACAGGGCCATAGAAGGTCCTCAACCCATCAGCAGGACTGGTATCTGATCATTTGTGCATAGAGGAACAGGATGAGCACTGCCAGAGCCCTACAAAATGACCTCCAGCAGGCCACTGGTGTAAATGTCTCTGACCAAACAATCAGAAACAGACATCACAAGGGTGGCCGGAGGGCCCAACATCCTCTAATGGGGCCTGTGCTTACTGCTCGGCCCTGTGGAGCCACCACTGGTGCCCTGCGCTTTTCACAGATGAGCACAGGTTCACGCTGAGCACATGTGACACATGAAAGGGTCTGGAGAAGTTGTGGGGAATGTTATGCTACCTGTAACATCGTTCAGCATGACCGGTTTGGTGGTGGGTCGTGATAGTCTGGGGAGGCATATCCTTAGAGGGACGCACAAACCTCTACAGGCTAAGCAACACATACACATCTTAAAATATTTTGCATCTGCCAAAATATGAAAATTAATTACCCTAGCAAACTTGAGCTGTTACATGAATCAAGGCTTGTCTCTCTAAGCCAAAAATTCCCAGGTGCGGTAATTTGCTGCCATGAACGTTGAGCGTGACCAGATCTCACTTAAGAGTAGGTTGTCCTTAGTACCTTGGATGTGAAGGTAAGGTATTGGATGAAAAAGGTACTTATTAGATTTTGGTATCCACTGCAAAAACATCCTAGGGTGTTTTTTTAAAAGGTGCTGCATAGCATGTGCTAGTCAAATGTGCAGAGACAAGGCAACTGAAGAGAAGGGAGTTTTATCGTTTTAGGTATTCCCGTTATAACCAATATTGTTACTAAATGCACAGCCCAACCTCGTGCCTGACTGGGACCAATATGACCCTATCACAACAGAGGTTAAAGTGATTTTTTTTTTTTTTTTTAATAACAAACAAGACTTTTACCAACATGTTACACTTACCTGCTCTATTGCAGTGAATTTGCACAGGCCAGCCTAGATCCTCCTCTTCTCGGGTCCCTCTTTGCTGGTCCTGGCCCCTCCCTCCTGTTGAGTGCCCTCACAGCAAGCAGCTTGCTAAGGGGGGCAACCGAGCCAAGCTGTAGCTCAGTGTGTCCATTCAGACACAGAGCTGCAGTTCGGCCCCGCCCCCTCTCTCTCCTGATTGGCTAACTGACTTTGGTTGACAGCAGCGGGAGCCAAGTGCCCCACTGCTGTGTTTCAGCTAATCAGGAGGGATGGCCTGGATGGCTGAAACACTTGTGGACATCGCTGGACAATGATAGGGCTCAGGAAAGTATTAGGGGGGCTACTGCACACAGGAGGCTTTTTATCTTAATGCATAGAATGCAATAAGATAAAAAAACCTTCTGACTTTACAACCCCTTTAAGCAAAAGTATGAAGAGTTTAGTTGTGTTTTCGTATGATGCAGCCACAATATTATAAAAGAAATGAAACCATACAGGAATGGTGAATGTCAAAATGTTGAAATCAAAGTTTAAATTTTCACAAAAAGTTTTGTTCCTCTAAAATAGCTAAGGGATTTTGTTACAAAAAGCCTAACAAAACCTTGGAAGATGGCATTGCTGTCCTTTTCTTCTAAAAAAGAATAACAGAATTTGTTTAACCTGTAGAATCCTTTTGTTGGATTACATCACAGGATTTTTTCATCTCCACAACTACTGCATTGTGCTACCACCTTCGGGTAAATAGACAGTGGCCAAAAATGCATGCTTCCCAAATCAGGCATAACCCCTCCCAGCACAGCCTCGGTTTAGTAGCAAGCAATGAGGAACTATAGAAGGGAGAGTGCCCTCTGTCCTGTCCTCCATGTAATTTACAAGTAAAGCAAAAATCCTAATTTCTCAATCGCAGATAAGACGGGGTTTCCTAGGATGCCTCAAAACAATGAATAGGAGGGGTGGGCCAAAGCACGATTGAAATCAAGCTCAACAGAGTAATCCCACCAGAGAGCCGCCATCAGGAACTTGCACACAAAGTGGTGGCCACAGATGGGAAAACATCTGCTAAAACTTAGTAAACTTAATAACAGAAGACCTGGTAGCAGAGGCTTACAAACGTGAAAGGCTGAAGCTTGATGTAGGTGTAGCTGCTAATTTTTAAATTTTTTCGTGGGGGGGGGGGGGGGGGGGCTGGCTGGAGCCCTGCTTTAACGCTATAGGCCTGAGAAAAGAGATTCTGAATCCACCGACCAATAGTGGATCAGAAAGAAGCCCGTCTCTTATGAGGCCCGTCTCTTATGAGGCCCGTCTCTTATGAGGCCCATCGGGAAAGACAAACAGAGAATCAGATAGCCGAAATGAAGCCAAAGTACGGATCCTTATTCAAGGACCGCCTTAGCCAATATAGAAGGCCAGGAAGGTTCCTTAAAGTATAGCTGCAACCAGCTCTGAGACGCAAGGAGCAGAGGTTATGGTCACCAAAAAAAACACCTTATGTGTAAAAAGCAACAAAGGAATGTCCTGAATGCATTCAAATGGAGAAAAACAAATTAAAGTCCCATGGAGACAACAGGGAGCAGACTGACAGAACAATTCGTGTTACCACTTGCAACAAGGCCTTTACCAAGGAACGAGACACAATAGGGTCCTGAAACAGAAAAGCCAAGACTGCTACATAAAAAAACTCAGAGCCAAAGTCAACTCCAGACCAGACGGGAGGAAGCCAGAATATGTCTCACAACATACTGTTGTGAGGTTCAAAAGTTTCACCCTCATCTGGCAAAAAAGCCCTCTAAATACAATGAAACACCTTCTTAGAGGTCAACTTTCTTGCCCTGAGTAGGGTAGAAATAACAGTGCTGAAACACCTCGGTCCCCTAGAATTTGGACTTCAAACAGCCAGCAGCTGTAAACAGGGTGGAATATTGCTCCCTGCGGCAAGAAATCTGCCTATCTGGAAGAGCCCTTGGCTCGATTGCCAACAGGTTGACAAGTACATGTACCATGTTTGAGTTTAAGCCGAAGCTAGTACACCTGCAAGTCTTAACCTGTGCAGTAGGTGAGGGAGAAACTGAAGAGGAGGGAGCGCATAGATCAGAGAGAACTGATTTCAAGGGGTAACCAAGGCATCTACCATAAATGCCTCAAGATTCCTGATCTGGGAGACAAATCTGTCCAGCTTGAACCTGGATGCCAGAAAATCCCATCTGAAATTCCCCACCTTTTATCTCCAAGTAAAGGGCCCACTTTAAGTTGAGATGCTAATGATTAAGGAAGTCTGCTTGCCAAATTTCCACGCCAGCAAAGTAACTGGAAAATGCAGCTCTACCCTTTTAAATGAGCGGTAAGGCTTCTTGTTTCACCCTGGTGACTGACATACAACACATTCCTTAAACCAACTGGTCCTCCTGAACACCTCAGCTTGACAGGCTGGCATCCTTCGACTGAACATTCCAAGCTTTTACAAGTTTCTCTCATCCAAGAAGAGAACCACCACTCTAGAGTCCATGTATGGATTCAGGAAGATCCAGGGACTGAGGACTGGAGTCTCAGGCCAACAGAATACTGAGTTGCATCTTCCTGGGTTGGAACTGGGCATACAGAACCGCATCAAAAATTGGAGATCATCTTCCCTAGGTCTGAACTAATTGCTCTCGAAGTAGCAGGGTCGTCCAGGTACTCCACAATGGGAATACCCCAGGTGCTCAACAAGACCTGGAATCAGCACCTTGGGAAGCAGTGAACACGCCAAATGGCAAACATCACAAAATGGTAGAGATGATCCTCCACAGCAAACTTTAGAAAGGTGAGGCTGAAAGATGAAGATGTGAAGGTGGGCATTCTTGCTATTCTGACAAGAAGTACCCTTGGTGAAGTGAATCAATCACCAACTGGGCAGACCCCATCGTGAATCTAGCTCCCTTGGAGGTCCAGATAGGCCAAACATCTTTGTTTGGCTTTGGAAACATAAAAAGCTGTGAATAGAAGCTGGGAAACTTTTTTGCTTCTGGTACAGGCACAATTACATTCAGAAACAACTAGGTTTCCAGTGCTGCAAAGAAATTGCTATTCTTCGAGCCTCCAAAGAGACATTTGAGTGCATAGAGGAAAACTCTGGAATACCAGCCAGTAACCTCTTATCACCACACTGTAGACCTATTTGTCTGTAATGTCCAGACAGCCACAAAGGCTAATAACATCCCCCCACCCACAAGAGTGGGGGAACCCCTTTACTAAGAAGAGGATTTGAGTCCAAACTTGGAGGCCTTCAGAGTCCAGCTCTTCTTGCGGAACTGGGTGGTAGGCTTCTACTTGGAGCCCAAGGCCTGTGACTAACAAATGGACTACTTCTTGGCAATGAAAAGACTGATATTTGCCCTATCAGTTTTGTCATCTTTCTTTTTTCAGGAATAGCAGCTTGCTTACCTGCCATCACCTCATGGATGACACCACCTAGTCTACAGAGTCACTTAATGGAATCTTTCAAGGGAACAAGAAGCTCGAGGCTCTAGGGAACTACTCCATGTATTGTCTTCAGGGTCAGATTCCCTGGACCATTTCCATTGGCATCATCCCACTGCAACCACTGAGCCAGAGCTGTACCTATCAAAGATGCCCAATGTCAGGCTCAGGTACTCCTAAGGCTCTAGCTTCCTAAGGTAGATCTAAGCCAGTGGTTCTCAACCTGGGGGTCGAATGACGATTTGCCAGGGGTCACCAAATCCTAGGCTGTTCCTGAAGCCCGCGCCACTCTCCCAGCCTTTTCGCGGCCGCCCAGCAGGGCTCGCTCTGGAGCCTGTGGCTGCCCAGCTGGGCTGTTCCTAGAGCCTACAGCCGCCCAATCAGCCTCTTCGCAGCCACCCATTCAGTTCACGGCATGGGTGGGGGGCAGAGACTAGAGGTCAGCTGACTGGTGAGGAACGTGAAGTGGGAGGGGCTGGAGGAGACCCTATCTCCTGATTTTGGCATAGGTGTCACCGCTGTAAAACACCACAGAGCTGGAGACACAGTGAAGCTGGAGACATAGTGAGTAACACTACCTGTGATTAGAGTTGCCATTAAAAGTTCCCACTACAGTTCTCAGATCAGCAGATGACCTTGATCAAGAGCACCTAAGTTGTTTGATCAGAACTCCCCCCAGCACTTCCACTGATCCCACCCCACACCAGAACTGCCACTCATCCCAACTCCCCGCCAGCAATGCCACTCATCACATTCTCCCCAATCCCCACCAAGGAATAAAAATAGAGACTACATGGAAGGGAGAGAAAAAGAGGGGGAGGAACAAAGAAAATGGGAGAGAAAGAATAAGAGCAAGAACAAGAAAGATGGCTAGAGAGAGGGATGGGGAAAAAAAACAAGAAATTAGCATAGAGAGATAAAAGGGAAAGAAAGGAGAAAAAAAAAAAAAAAGAGAGTGGTACATCCTAAAATGTACCATAAGAGGTTTTAATACTGTACGAGTGGAAGGGACTCAGGGAGCACTAAACGTCCATGGGTTAGGAGCGCAAATTACTTGTCTTGCCCTTGGGTGCTGCCAACCCACGCTACGAAAATAATTTTACTGTTAGGGATCCCCACAACTTGGGAAATTTTATCAAGGGGTCACGGCATTAGAATGGTTGAGAACCACTGATCTAAGCAAACCTCTGCAGAGTGCACCCTCTGTTGGATGTTGGCTGACAGAGTACTTATCCTTTAACAAGAAACTGTCCAGGTAAACCACAACATGAATTCCTTGACCACGGAACAGAGCTAAGATCAGGGCAAGCACCTTGGTAAAATCCCAAGGAACACTGGACAGCCCAAAGGGCACAAGTTGGTATTGCTGATCACACACACACAGCAAAACCATAGATAGCATTGATGAGAATGTGCATGTGAGCATCCTGAATGTCTACTGAGATCAGAAAATCCCCCAGGAGGAGGGAGTCAATGACCAACCTAGCAGTGTTCATACGGAAATGTTAAACCTGTAGACTGAGTCTTTAGATCCAAAATGGTGAGTAGAAGCCTAGAAAGCATTCCTTTGTATGCACAGGGCTAATGACCCTTTGAGACCAGGTTTGGGGGGTGGGGGAATGTACACAACATACACTGTTATTGTCTCAAATCTGACTGCAAAGAGGAAATATGCTTTAAATCATGAAGTAGAGGAGGCAGAGTTTGGAACTCCAGTTTATAGCTCCTAAGAATGACACTATGGACCCAGATGTATTAGATTTTCTAGGACCAGTAAGCTGACAGACATCCCTGCACTCCCTTGGCTGATTTTTGGGCCATGAAGAGTACTCTGACCAGCATTTAAGCCAAAGGATGCTGCACATATGGATTGAGAGAAAACACATTCTGAATATTTGGAGTGTGCCTGTCAAGCTGTTAAAGCCTCCAGTAAGTTGGCTGTGGACTGAAGAATCTGTCAGGATGGAGCCAGGATCAAGGGCTAGGTGGTTAGTCTAGACAACAATGGTCTGACAGACTGCCATAGAAGCATCCATAGGCTGCATGGTGGGGCCGAATAAGGAAAAAGGAGGGCTTTAAAGAAGGCTTCTAACCTATCCACAGGGCTCCAAAAATGACAGGGTCCACCACAGGAAATACTCACTTTCATCATCAAATTTTCCTCAATAGGATATTGTTGTACCAAGCATTTGTGAGGAGTAAACATTTTGTCATGTGATGCCTGTCCCTATCTACATGGTCCCCCAGCACATGGTCTGGAAAAGTCGTGGCTGGTTTAGACAATTTAGGGACCAAATGCTGAAGACCATCATGTTAGAGCTGCCCAAACAGGAGTGTACAAGTTCAACTACCAGCATGCCTCAGTTTTGCAAGCAGTACCTAGAGCAGGACCATAAGAGGGATGAGACCTGTGGCTTTTGGACTCCAAGAAATTATTTTTTTGGCGAGTACTACCACTTTCTTATTAAGGGACACAAACACAAGTAAAACCTTTAGGACATCTAAAAAGAAGTTCAACTGAGGTATAGACAACTGAACAAATTCGAACAGCAACCCAAAAGGACCTTATGTCTGAAGTGGGCATCAAATAAGGTCTGAACATTAGCCTGATAGAACTTGGAAGAACACATAAAAACTGAGAACCAGGTGTCAACAGGGTCCGATGCTGAAAACGCCAAGAGGCACTCACAGATCTAGAAGGGTTTGCCTTGACAAGAAAAGGGAGGTACCCGATATTTGATACCATAAGCTTAAAGCGGAGTTCCACCCATAAAATTTACTTTGCAGTATTCAGCAGCAATAAACCTAAGCAACAACATTTGGAAAAATATTTTTTTTACTTACTCTTTCCTGGCTGTTGCTAAGGGGTGCCTTGCAATCTGCCTCTTACTCTCCCTGGTGCCTCACATTTCCCTCGGCGCTAGTGCTCCAGGGAGATGTGTCATCCTTTCCCAGGAGTCAGTGGGCAGCGCCGAGGGCTGGAATTGTGTTACTTCAAAAGTGGAAGTGACGCGGGAAAAGGTGGATTTCGTTGTATCTCTAGTTTATCTTCATTGCCATCACAACAGGAGGGCACTTCCGACGCCCGTTGTGAAGGCAATGTCAGAAGTGTACTGTGCTGTGAGCCGTACATACTGCGCATGCGCGAGAACGGGTGGTGCATGCTGGTCGCTCAGCTGCACCGTGTCCTGGAAGATGGTGCTTGTGGGCTTCACATGCCCGCAAGCAATATATAAAATGACAACGCATATAAGTTATCTTACGATATGAAAATCGACAATCGAGCGGCGTTACATCCCTAAAACGTGAGTGCTATAAATAAGAGTATTAGACAAACGATATTCATGCAAAAAAACACCAAAAACATTTAAACAGTTGGAACTTCCGCTTTAAATAATGGTGTAAGCTACCTAGAAATGGTGGAAAGAGAAGCTGGTGCATCCTTATGGGGACAATCCAGGATGACAGAAAGAGAATCAATCTTTCTAAAGAAACAGTAGCAGAGAAATAAGACTCTCACAGCCTGAACCACATTCAGGCAATGGAGGAAAAGCGAGTTTTAACACCAGCAGCCACCAAATGACTGCCACCGTGGCCCCCACCCCACCCCCCCTGCTGATCCCTGGACAAGTCAAGCCAAAGTCCAGTTAAAGTGTGTGGGGCAAGCATGGGGAGATCCTCCCAAGGAGTAGATGGATGGAGAGATTGCTTCCAACTTTGTCAGCTGGGTTCTTAAAGGATGGAGCTTCTCTTCCATAAAAAAGCATTTAAAGCTGTGTTAATGCAAGACGCAGGTGGTTGCAATGTAATAGAATGTCAGAAACTGTTTAGGGGCAAGGAATTGATTTCATATTCCCAATCCCTGTGGATAAAATCATTACATATAGGATGAGGAAGAAATACACCGGTGGACTCTGTTAAGCTTTTAAGAACTGAGACTAGACACTAGTAGTAGGAATGGAGGGATTGTCTCATTTAAAAGTGGAACGCACCATGGCTTGATTAGAAAGGAAACAGTTTCCTTCTGTTTAGGCAAAATAACTGCTGACAGATTCAGCTGCTGGGGGCTTCTCCTCTAAGGAAGGGAGCGGCCAACAACAATTCCTCTGGAGCATCCTTCACAGACTCAGAAATACTGGGCATCTCTGCATCAGATTCTGCTGAAGATGGCAGTGGAATTTTTACACCTTTACAATCAGGGGGAGCAACAAATTAAAAAAAAAAAAATTAAGCATAACAAAGAACTTCAGCTGTGAAAGAGGAAGAGATATGAGCATTAGAAGATGAAAAGGGGTTCAGATGTGGCCGATGGAGCAGGCAATTCCAAGCTGGGTCTGTAAGCTGTGCAAAAAAACAATCTTTCCCTGTACCAAGCTTTTCTTTTAAACAAGGAGCAAATCTGGTTCTTAGTTGGTAGGTTGTCTGCAACTTTAGAGCGACCACTCCTCTATTTAAACTTAATCTCCTCTTTTTAAAAAGAAAAAAGGTGAACTCCAAAAACCCTCCCCACCCCAAATGAGCTAGTCCTATGCGACTGTCCTGCCACTACTGTTAGTCACTATGAACTGCACACGCCCTGGGGCTATGGAACATCATGATGCAGGTAATAGAGAGAAGGGATTGGTCATCATGGCCACATGACCGAGCTGACTAATGGGACGAGGTCCTAGAAGGAAGAAGGCTCAACAGAGAATCACATTGGTCAGTGGGGATCATGTGTCTGAGTGCAGTGGGGACCACGCGGCGGGGAGAGGTTTCGTAGTTAGTTCACTTTTTCATTTTTTATTAAAACTGTGAATTTACCTTTTAATAAAAAAGGGAAAAAACCTACCCTACTTCCCAAAGAATATTTATGGGCCAACTGTGGAGATGGTATGGCTGTATGACCAGAGTGCTGTCCTTAATTGCAGGTTGACAACTGGAAAGGATTGTTACAGTACAAGTGAAGAGCTGTTTCACTACTTAATTTGGTCCACTATAGATCTGCTACGCAGCATTCCTCAAGTACCGTTTATTCTTCATCAAAGTTGCTCTGAGGATAGAAGGAAAGCAGAAAAGAGAAGTTGGTGCAAACTTGCACTACCTACTATGCTGTGTTGTCATGTCCTGGCCATTAGTGGATGAGCAGCAGGAAATCCAAATGGTGGTTCGCACACAAAAGCATGCCCAGCCTCCCGAGCACAGCCTACAAACACAGCAGAGTGAATGTCAAATAGCAAAAAAAAATGGCTAGCCTGAGTAAAAAAAAAAAAAAAAAAAAAAAGAAGGAGCATTGACGCAGTCATGTCCAAAGTTCAATAAAGGCGTAACTAGAGTTGGTTAAATTGCAATTAAGCACACAAAAACATCAGGTACATTAAAAAGGGAAAAATCTACAACCCAGCAAGAAACCTGCATTAGCCACTCACAAGTGAGTCTTCAGAGATGGAGACAGACATAACTGCCACACCCCTGATCCCAAATACTCTGCCAGGAATTCCTAGATATACATGTCATGTCAGATATACATGTCAAGCCTGAACTGTGGAGTGCTTTACTTTATAGCCTCAAAGGAGCTGGCCTTCAGCTTTCTATGTCCCCAGTGTCCATTACTCTTATAGGCACCAATATAGGTTTATCATCAAGCCGTGTCAGTCTGTGTATGAAAAGAAAAAGGTTTTGGTTGCAGGTGGACTTTAACCACTTCAGCTCTTGCACCTATATACACTTTACGGACCAATTTTTACATTTCTGTTATGGGCCTGTTTATTCAATTATTTTGTGTTAGTACTTGGAAGTAATACTTCTTTTGGGGATGGCAAACAAGGATTTGTTTGGTGATCTTGTCTTAACACCAAATCATTTCATTCTTTAATTCAATCTACAGGCAAAACTTTCTACCATGTAATACGAGGACCTACCTAAACAATCTACAGTATTTTACTTTGCATTCAATCAGGAAGGCCCTTACACAAAATAGTTGTTTGTAGACATTAAAAGGAGATTAACGTGTCACTACACCCACATAAAAAAAAAAACCTATGAATAAATGGTGTATTACATGCTGTTCATACTCAGTCACTATGAGATTCGTTTTCTGTATTCTGCAAAAAACCTGGTTGATCCTGCTGTTCTCTATTTCCCCCTTCTGTCCATGTCCCCACTGCAGTTAGAGATTTTGCAGCGCAGTGTTGCTCAGTTTTCTGTGAGTTTCTATGCTGAGCATTTCCTCCTTATCATATCTGAGCAGTCTATGTGACTATAGTGTCACACATGTGGGTGTATACACAGTGGTGAATGACATCCCACTCCCTCCTCCTCCATGCCGACTAACCAGCTAAACACAATAGGGGCGGGATATTACAGTGCCTTGCAAAAGTATTCACCCCCCTTGGCTTTTTACCTATATTGTTACATTACAGCCTTTAGTTCAATGTTTTTTTAATCTGAATTATATGTGATGGATCAGAACACAATAGTCCAAGTTGAAGTCAAATTAGAAAAATATACACATGAAACTTTTTTCAGAAATTAAAAACTGATAATTGGCATATGCGTATGTATTCACTCCCTTTGTTATGAAGCCCATAAAAAGCTGTGGTGCAACCAATTACCTTCAGAAGTCACATAATTAGTGAAATGATGTCCACCTGTGTGCAATCTAAGTGTCACATGATCTGTCATTACATATACACACCTTTTTGAAAGGCCCCAGAGGCTGCAACACCTAAGCAAGAGGCACCACTAACCAAACACTGCCATGAAGACCAAGGAACTCTCCAAACAAGTAAGGGACAATGTTGTTGAGAAGTACAAGTCAGGGTTAGGTTATAAAAAAAATATCCAAATCTTTGATGATCCCTAGGAGCACCATCAAATCTATCATAACCAAATGGAAAGAACATGGCACAACAGCAAACCTGCCAAGAGACGGCTGCACACCAAAACTCACGGACCGGGCAAGGAGGGCATTAATCAGAGAGGCAGCACAGAGACCAAAGGTAACCCTGGAGGAGCTGCAGAGTTCCACAGCAGAGACTAGAGTATCTGTACATAGGACGCCAATAAGCCGTACGCTCCATAGAGTTGGGCTTTATGGCAGAGTGGCCAGAAGAAAGACATTACTTACTTTTAGCAAAAAACAAAAATGGCACATTTTGAGTTTGCGAAAAGGCATGTGGGAGACTCCCAAAATGTATGGAGGAAGGTGCGCTCGTCTGATGAGACTAAAATCGAACTTTTTGGCCAAAGAAAACGCTATGTCTGGCACAAACCCAACACATCACATCACCCAAAGAACACCATCCCCACAGTGAAACATGGTGGCAGCATCATGCTGTGGGGATGTTTTTCAGCAGCCGGGACTGGGAAACTGGTCAGAGTTGAGGGAAAGATGGATGGTGCTAAATACAGGTATATTCTTGAGCGAAACCTGTACCACTCTGTGTGATTTGAGGCTAGGACGGAGGTTCACCTTCCAGCAGGACAATCACCCCAAACACACTGCTAAAGCATCACTTGAGTGGTTTAAGGAAAACATGTAAATGTGTTGGAATGGCCTAGTCAAAGCCCAGACCTCAATCCAATAGAAAATCTGTGGTCAGACTTAGGCTGGATTCACACTAAATGCATTTTTAGTGCTTTTTTGCAGATTTGGCCTACAGTCCATTTAACATGGTTTCCTATGGAACACGCTCTGTAGTGCCAATCTGCAAAGAGCACTAAAAATGCATAGGTGTGAATCCAGCCTTAAAGATTGCTGTTCACAAGCGCAAACCATCCACCTTGAAGGAGCTGGAGCAGTTTTGCACGGAGGAATGGGCAAAAACCCCAGTGTTAAGATGTGGCAATTTCATAGAGACTTATCCAAAAGTGACTTAGAGCTGTTATAGCCCCAAAAGGTGGCTCTACAAAGTATTGACTTTAGGGGGGTGAATAGTTATGCACATTGACTTTTTCTGTTTTGTCCTATTTGTTTGCTTCACAATAAAAAAAAAAAAAAAAAGAAAAAAAGAACATATAAAACATGAAAAATGCCAAGGGGGTGAATAATTTTGCAAGGCACAGTACATGTAGATTAATGAAGGCTTCACCTCCCTGTTATTCTAAGACACACGTGGGAGGGCGTTACACAGCCTGTGACTAGCAGAAATCCGTCCACGCCATGTTATTAAAAAATATATATTTGTATGACAATTTAAAATAGTTTATGGATATTTATTATTAAATTTTTACTATGTATTCCAATGGGCATTTTTTTGGGACATGTGACCAGCAGCAGAGGACTAAACGCTCCTTCTGCTTATGTTTCCCTGCAGACAGGCTGGGAAAGAGCTAAGTCATGTGACAGCTGTATATCGATTAGGAAAAAGGTACTACAAGGTTTTTTTTTTTTATTATTAAAATAATTACAGTGCCATCATCCATATACAGTGGGTATAAAAAGTCTACACACCCCTTGTTAAAATGTCAGGTTTCTGTGATGTAAAAAAACAAAAAAAAAACAAAAGACAAAGATATATCATTTCAGAACTTTTTCCACCTTTAATGTCTTTAATGTGACCTATAAACTGTACAACTCAATTGAAAAACAAACTGAAATATTTTAGGGAGGGGAAGTAAAAATAATAAACTAAAATAATGTGGTTGCATAAGTGTGCACACCCTCTCATAACTGGGGATGTAGCCGTGCTCAGAATTAACCACTTTGCATCCAGGCCATTTCTGACACTTCGCTCCTACATGTCAAAAATCATCATTTCTTTGCTATAAAATTACATAGAACCCCCAAACATTATATATGTTTTTTTAGCAGAGACCCTAGAGAATACAATGGCAGTCATTGCAAGTTTTTATCTTGCACAGTATTTGCGCAGCAATTTTTCAAACGCGTTTTTTTTGAAAAAAAAACAGTTTCATGCTTTAAAAAAAAACAAAACAGCAAAGTTAGCCAAATTTTTTTGCATTGTGTGAAAGATGAAGTTACGCCGAGTAAATAGATACCTAACATGTCACGCTTAAAAATTGCACACGCTCGTGGAATGGCGCCAAACTTTGGTACTTAAAAATCCCCATAGGCGACGCTTTAAAATTTTTTACTGGTTACATGTTTTGAGTTACAGAGGAGGTCTAGGGCCAAAATTATTGCTCTCGCTCCAACGTTCGCGGCGATACCTCACATGTGTGGTTTGAACACCGTTTTCATATGTGGGCGGGACTTACGTATGCGTTCGCTTCTGCGTACGAGCTCACGGGGACAGGGGCACTTTTTTTTTTTTTTTATTGTTAATTTTACTTAAAAATTTTTATTTTTACACTTTAAAAAAAAAATTTTTTTTTTGATCACTTTTATTCCTATTACAAGGAATGTAAACATCCCTTGTAATAGGAATATGACACAATCAGTCCTCTTTACAGTGAGATATGGGGTCAATAAGACCCCTCATCTCACCTCTAGGCTGGGAAGCCTAAAATAAAAAAAATAAATAAAACGATCGCCGCTTCACAGCCGAAGCGGCGCCGTTTTTTGAATTAACATCGCGCCCGGCCTCCGAACGATCATAGAGACTCCGGCGACCATCTGGTCCGCCGGAAATCTCTATGGTGAACATCCGGCGCCGGCGGATCCGCTGTCCGACTCACCGATCGCTGAGGTGAGTCGGTAGTAGCACCGGAGGGCGGCGGACGTCCCCTCCCGCCGCCCGTAAGAACGATCAAGCAGCGGAACAGCCGCTATGATTGTTCTTATGGTGTACGGAATCGCCGGCTGAAAATGCCGGTATCTGAATGATGTCTGTAGCCTCAGACATCATTCAGATATAAGCCCTGAAAGTCGAGGACGTCATATGACGTCCTCCGGATGGCAAGCGGTTAAGCAATCACATTCAAACTCCTGTTAAATAGGAGTCAGTACACACCTGCCATCATTTAAATTGCCTCTGATTAACTCCAAATAAAGTTCAACTGTTTTAGCAGGTTTTTCCTGACATTTTCTTAGTCACATCTTACAGCAAAAGCTATGATCTGTAGAGAGCTTCAGAGGGATCTCATTGTTAAAAGGTATCAGTCAGGAGAAGGGTACAAAAGAATTTCCAAGGCATTAGATATACCATGGAACACAGTGAAGAAAGTCTTCAAGTGGAGAAAATTAGGCACAGTGACATTACCAAGAACTGGATGTCCCTCCAAAATTGATGAAAAGACGAGAAGAAAACTGGTCAGGGAGGCTGCCAAGAGGCCTACAGCAACATTAAAGGAGCTGCAGGAATACCTGGCAAGTACTGGCTGTGTGGTACATGTGACAACAATCTCCTGTATTCTTCATATATCTGGGCTATGGGGTAGAGTGACAAGATGGAAGCCCTTTCTTACGAAGAAAAACATCCAAGCCCAGCTAAATATTGCAAAAACACATCTGAAGTCTCCCAAAAGCATGTGGGAAAATGTGTTCGGGTTTGATGAAACCAAGGTTGAACTTTTTGGCCATAATTCCATAAGATATGTTTGGAGCAAAAACAACACTGCTCATCACCAAAAGAACACCAAACCTGTTTTTCTTCAGCTGGAACAGGGGCCTTAGTCAAGGTAGAGGGAATTATGAACAGTTACAAATCAATAGTTCCAGTCAATATTGGCACAAAACCTTCTGCTAGAAAGCTGAACATGAAAATGAAGAGGAACTTCATCTTTCAGCATGACAACGACCCAAAGCATACATCCCAATCAACAAAGGAATGGCTTCACCAGAAGATGATTAAAGTTTTGGAATAGCCCAGCCAGAGCCCAGATCTGAATCCGATTGAAAATCTGTGGGGTGATCTGAAGAGGGTTGTGCACAGGAGATGCCCTCGCAATCTGACAGATTTGGAGTGTTTTTCAAAGAAGAGCGGGCAAATATTGCCTAGTCCAGATGTGCCATGCTGATAGACTCATACCCAAAAAGACAGTGCTGTAGTAATAACATCAAAAGGTGCTTCAAAACAAAGTATTAGTTGAAGGGTGTGCACACTTATGCAACCATCTTATTTTATTTTTATTTCCCTCCACCTAAAAGATTTCAGTTTGTTGTTCAACTGAGTTGTACAGTTTATAGGTCACATTAAAAGGTGGAAAAAGTTCTGAAATTATTCATCTTTGTCTCATTTTATTTACATCAAAGAAACCTGACATTTTAACAGGGGTGCATAGACTTTTTATATCCACCGTACAGAAATAGAAGGGACAATGTAAATTAAACAGTGTGTGTTTAGTATCACTTTAAATCATTGTTGGTAGATTAAAAAAAAAAAAAAATGTTTGCATTACTGCAGATTCTGGTATAATGCAACGATCTTTACAAACTAATATAAAAGAATCCCCCCCCCTCCCAATGTTGCCTATTCTTGTAAAAATGCATAGGTGTGAATCCGGCCTTAAAGATTACTTTGATTGACATATGCAGGCGAAAAGGTAGCAGGCCCAAAGTACACAACTAGCTAACAACAAAAAACTGTAGTTTCATGTATAATCGTACAAGCAGTACATACAAACCCACAATGGTGAGCTTCAACCATACCCAGGACTTAGAAAATCACACCACCAAAGTGAGAATTAAACCTTTTATTAGTGTATTCACATATTCGGCAAATGCAACACGCACAAAGCTTATGTCAAGTTCACAAGTTCTACCAATACAACGATCTACTGGTAAAACTAGTTCACAAATGTTAAATGCTTTTGCCAATTACGTTTTTTTTCTGTTTTTTTTTTTTTTTTTTTACGGTTTGGCTTTCTGCTTACCATTAAACAGTCTCGGAATTGCATCTAGGTACTACAGCAGGCATCTTCAACTCCAGATCTTCAATGAACCCACAGCAGGGCATGTTTTCAGGAACCCTTCGAAAATCATAGGTTGGCAGGCGCAATTGGGCGAGTGGAATATTTTTCTTGCCTGTCCCAGTAGCAGAAACTCCTCCAACATGGCCAGCGGCAGGAGGAGGAGGGGGTAATGATACGCTATACAGACGCGTAATCACTTTCCGCAACTTAGCCTAGTGATTATTAAACCTAACACTGGCCACAAAGTTTGTTCTGAAAGCCAACAAAGGTCACTAGCTGTACTTACAAAGTACAATACTAATGTAGTCAATGCAGCCCAGGGTGGAGGGAGAGACAGCGAGAGAGAGAGAGAGAGAGAGGAAGAAAGAGAGATGAAAGGCAATCCTGCCACTCTCACGTTTATAAAAAGGACAGACAGCTAAAGAATGAGTTTGTTAGTAAGATGTACACTTTAAAGTCAGAGTACCCTTGTCTACACAATCATTGACCCAACCTGTCCCTAAAAGGCAGACAACCGGAAAGATACTTTAATAGGGTGCAAAATGTAGTGTCCAAGGGTCCACAATAACATGCACTTAAAATTAAAAAAAAACCTTCAAACACTTTATTATTCTAGAATCTCAAATGATTTTGTCATCATGAACAAAAAAGTTGAATTGGCTACTGTCTCCGGAGATGTAATCTTGCAAGTGCATAATTCTGTTATTAAAAAAAAAGGGTGGGGGGGGGGGAATGACTTCTTTAAAACATAGCCACCAAGAGAAAGACAAAAAAATATGGCATGGCTAGTTCTTCGGCTGCTAAGAAAAAAAGTACGGGAAGGTGAGCAAGCATGCATTGTTATTAAGTCAACTTATAAAATAGGCAAAAAAAGAAAATACAAATATGCTAAGGGTAATAATAATGGCAAAAAAATGGTTTTGGGGTGGAGGGACTAAAATAAAAGCAGACACACCCTAATCGGGATCTAAAAATGTATAACAGCAAAAATGTAGTAATTATACATGACGCATAAGAGGGCCGCTCATGTTATTGTTAAACCATTTGGACACTCCGATATATGCCCAATAATACGTTAAATGTCCTTTAAAACATCCCTTCCCAAAGTAAGGAGTGACTTCACACTGCACTTTCCTCTATCGTATCAGAAAATGTTATCCAACAAGGTGCTTTAAGCTGATGGGATCTCAAGTGCTGTTTCTCAGTATTTTTTTTTTCTTTTTCTGGATTTGTAAACAGTTCATGGGGACCACACACAAATACTATGGACAGACGAGCTGAATTAAGTCTGTTGCCAAGACTTTGTATTGAACCCACATGTCGTACAAGGGGGTTTAAAAAAAAAAAAAAAAAAAAAAAAAATTTGAAAAAAAAAAAAAAAAAAAAAAAAAAAGAAGCTCCATTAGGACATGCTGGAGCAGCGGACTGAGGGAGAGCCCATTTGAGTCAACACTTTGTCCAGCCATTGTAAAGGTCCGTTCAGGTGAAGCTCAATCCAACAAGGAGTGCTTGTGACTGTCTGCCGCCTGAAAGACAGGAGAGAGATGCTTAGAAATGGGAGAACATTTGAGATGTCAGTGCTATAAAAAGTGACAAAACATGATAATCTTAAAACACACCAACCAACTTTACCTGCTAAAAAGACCCTGTCAGTTTTCCCATTCAGAGCAGTGACTGTGCCCACCACCTATATGTGACATTGCTCTAATCCGAAAGGCCAATTGCCAGACCTGGACACAGTCACATAATGTGGGAGTCATTCACCCAAGTAAGTTCAAACACCAGAGCTTACCCAATGAGGGTAAGCAGGGAGGTAAGCTATCAGCAGAAAACTAGATTTTCTTTTGTTGTTGTTGAGTCATTTAGTCGTGTCTGACTCTTCATGACCTCATGGACCATGTAACTTCATGTTCATGAGATTTTCTTGGCAAGAATACTGGAGTGGATTGCCATTTCCTTGTCCAGTGGATCACATTTTGTCAGAATTCTCAACCTGTCCATCTTGGCTGAGCCTTTACGGCATAGCTCGTAGCTTCACTGAATTACGCAAGCCACTTAACTGTGGCAAGGTAGCAATAATTTTTTTGTTACTCCCCATAAAATCCCTTTCTCTGAGTTTGCTTACGGACACAGCTCTCTTCTGTTCATATTCATGACCGTTTTATAGCGCCACCTACGTCCACCACTGGCAAGTAAATTCCAACTTTTGAACCTGCACAAGGGTGTTCGAGGCCTTAAAGGTCCTGGCTCGGGCAAAACCCTGTCCTTCTTGGGATCCAGGAATAGGTTGGGAGGAAAAACTCCAGAAAAATGTCGGTTCTGATACTGGTACCAACAAGCCCCCTGATGCAGCAGGGCTTGCGACCCTTCATACAGAGCCAGAAGGCGCTGAAGCGAGAGGCGAAGATTGGGAGGAAAAGACCGTCGCTGGTGAAGCGGAAAGAAATCTGGCCTTGTAAATAGGATGTCACAAGATAGCGGACCCACTCTTCAGAAAACGAGAGGGACAAGTAGACCGCAGCTCAGCCCTAAACTTGCGGGAGAGAGCCCAGCACATGGATTCTACACCAAGCTTGCTACAGGAGCGCCACGACCAGCAAAGGAGCAGCCCAGGACTTCCCCAGTCCACGGATGGGGCGCCCACCCGGGTCACTGGGACTAGCCCCGCATCTCACTGCCAGGTATTCCACACCAACCACAAGGCAACCCAGGGTCGTCAAGTTCAGGGAGGCAAAACTGCAGGCCAGCGAGACCCATATGTGGGGGGGGGGGGGGTTAGAGCATGCAGCTATCAAAGTCTGAGGGGGGGCGGCCAGGTCGCATTCCAGGAGGAAGGGGAGGGGGCAGTTCTACTTACTGATCCAGTGGAGTGTGCAGGTAAGGCTCCCGTGACAGATGCTCTTCTCCACCAAAGTGGGGGGGGGGGGGGGTGCTGGCGATCTGGGTAACACTGACATGAACTATAGGCGCCTGGTCATGCGTGTCCCCATGAGACATTTAACTCGCTGGCCACCATCACGGCTGATCCAGCACTTAGCTAAAGGTCTGCGCATGCTCGCTGGCCAGACTGGGGTGACCACATGATCTAGATTATCCAGGCCAGCTGTTGATTGAAGATCTCTGCAGGAAAAGTCTCAGGAAAAATGGAAAGAAAAAGAACAGGAAAAAAGCTATAGAACTAAAGGTTCCAGCAGGAAACTCAGCCCTTACGCCTAAACACTAGGCAGAAGAACCGGTGGCTTATGCAGTGAGAGGGGGTTTTATGCAGAGAGGACTGCCCATAGGAGGTGCCAGGCTCTTTTCCTACCTAGTGTCCTACTCCTGCTAGGTGGCACTATAAAACCCCATCAGTCATGGATATGAAGAGAGCTGTGTTCATCAATGAATGGAAGAAAAATGTCGCTCTTACATCGCTTTAAGCATGTACAAGCAACTAACCACTGGCAATGGTAGTCTTGCTTATTTCTGTCCTGCAATCTGACACTACACTAGGTCAAGATGCAACACTTTCATTACTATAGGGGTAAGACTGGCAGCTGGGATTTTTGATTTTGCCTCCAGCAAAAATCTACAGTATCTGCAAAGGGCTTCAATGTGAACCTTTGTGTTTAACATTTAAAATTGTATGGTCATAAAAAGGGAGGGTGGGAGAAAGGGCAAAAGAGGGAAAAAAAAAAAAAAAGTGGAGCGAGGGAGAAGTAAAAAACAAAAAATACAAAAAAAAAAAAAAAAAAAAAAGGGGGGGGGGGGGGGAGGCGCCATACAAGTGATGAGTACCTGTATTCGGCACCCCAGCCTTTGACAAAGCTCATTCTGATAGTGCACATTCTGGTTAATTGGTAAACTGCTTCAAATCCCTGGTTCACTGACTGAGCAAGGAGCGCAGCAAACTCTTGGTTATTGAAGATCTTCAGGTTACAGCCTGCCAATAGAAAAAATAAAAAAACACATGTTCAAAGCAAGTATGACATAATGATTACAAAATTAACAAATAGTGTTAAAGTGTATATCCACTTTTGCAGTAAAATTTGACAAATCCCGACAATATGCTTGTTATGTGTTCCTATTCACACAGCATACAAAAAAAAACAAAAAAAAACTAAAGGCTCAAGGTTTTTTACCTTCATGGATTCTATCCATGAAGGTAAAAAAAAACAAAAACCTTTTTTGTGTGCAGCAGGCACCCCAATACTTCTCTGAGCCCCCTTTCAATCTAGCGATGTCCACGACAGCCTCGGCTCCCCCCCTCAAAGACTGAGACAGCAATGGGAGCCATTGGCTCCCTCTGATGTCCAACACAGCCAGTGAGCTGTGTCTGAAAAGGCACACAGAGCAGCAGCTCGGCGGCGAGGCTGCTCGGGTGGCCCCACAGCAAGCGGTTTGCACTGGGGGGGCACTTGGCAGGAGGAAGGGGCCAAGAGCACCGGCAGGGGACCCAAGAAGAGGAGGATCGGGCTGCTCTGTGCAAAACCATTACACAGAGCAGGTAAGTATAACAGGTTTGTTATTTTAAAACAAAAAGCAAAAAAAACCAAAACAACAACTTGCATTTAAAGGCATTGTAAATTCTTGTGTTTTTTTCTATAAAAATAACAAACCTGTTATACTTACCTGCTCTGTTGCAGTGGATTTGCACAGAGCAACCCGGATCCTCCTCTTCTAGGGTACCTCTTGTGTGCTCCTGGCCCCTCCCTCCTGTTGAGTGCCCCCACAGCAAGCAGCTTGCTATAGGGGCACCCAAGCCGAGTCACAGCTCCCTGTGTGCATTCAGACATGGAGCTGCAGCCCGGCCTGCCCCCTTTCTCTCCTGGTTGGCCGAATGACTTTGGCTGACAGCAGCGGGAGCCAATGGTGCCGTTGCTGTGTCTCAGCCAATCAGGAGGGAGAGTCTTGGATGACCGGGACACTCATGGATATTGCTGGACAGAGATGGAGTTCAGGTAAGTATTAGGTGGCCGCTGCACACAGGTTTTTTTTTTTTTTTATCGTAATACATAGAATGCATTAAGATAAAAAACCTTCTGACTTTACAAACCCTTAAATATCACAAAGTTTTACCTTTTAAAGGTTTCTCTGAGGGCCTCATGAAGGACTGCACGCATTTCCGAACAATGTCAGAGTGAGTCTGTCCTAAGGACAGGTTGAGTCTTCGCTCATTAACAGACAATGCAAGAAGCCTAACTTCTAACCCTTTGTTAGGACAAACAATGTTCTCATTATCAGTTGTAAACTAGATTTGATCATCTGCAAGCATGGAACAGGATACACAACTCCCCAGCCCCCTCCATAAACAAAGAGCACTAAAAAGATTTTACAGTGCTGGGGTTGCCAAAAAAAAAAAAAACCACGCCTTCTGCATTTTTCGTTTAGTTTCCAGCAAGGGGGTCCGACAGAGAGATTAATGGCACTGCAAATAAAATGCATAAAAAAAAAAAAAAAGACACAACAAATTAAAAATGCAGCAACCAAAAGGGTTCCATAGGATTCGGCTAGGAGAGAGCTGAGTAACCCTGAAAATGTACGAAATATGAAGGCTGCCATTGCCGCCAACCCCTTTTTCAAATGCTGCTCAATGGTCATGCTGATGATTTAAATTGAGTCACAGACCTAGAAAAATAGAGAGATAATGAAACAAGACTCTCAATTTTCACTGGCTGCATTGCTTGTTTTGGGTCTGTCTCTTAGAAATACTGAAGCCAGACAACCAGCAGCTTCAGAAGTCTTTTTGCTTTGTACATGACAGGAGGACGAGTGCACTTTAAAAACAAAAAAACCTGCTCAGCTTGTTTTAATACTGTAATGTTATTTGACAGTTACAGTAATAAACACAAGAACACTGCCACCTGTGAGGGGGAAGGCCTATTTTGTCAATGAAGACTTAAAGTGTTACTAAACCCACAACCGTAAATATCAGTCTATATATGCAGTAAAGCATGCTTGTTATACTTGCTTTGAACCTAAAGGGTTCATCCTCTACATTGTGTAAAGAGGCAGTTTGACCCGGTCTTCTCTGATCCTTCTCTTCTTCCACAGTCCCCAATATATCTCCTGATAGAACAGAGGCTAGGGGGACAAGCTGCACATGCTCAGTTTTGTGTGTATAGCTAGAGTTTTTTTTTTCTTGGGAAGGTGCATGTGATTAGCACAGGGCCAATAAGCACTGTCGAGACAACCTGATAAGACAGTCTGAGGGAGAATGAAAACTCCTCCCACAAGCTTTAACCAGACACTGATAGAAGTCACAAGACTGCTATATACTGCTGACGAGGAAAGGTATTTAGCAGTTTATATTTACTAAAACTATTGCATTTCTATGTTCTGTGTACTGTGGGAGACCAGATATAGTGAATGCAGGGTCTGGGGTTTAGTAACACTTTAAGCCTGCATGTGATCAGATCATAACTGACAGTAATCGCATGATGAACTAGAGATGCGTCGAAATATCGTCCGAAAACGGTGTTATCACATTATGCCGATAAGAGAAAAAGGTGTCGATAATGGCACCAAAAATGCACGTGATTTTGCATCGATTTTACCACGATTTTGCTGCAATTTTACTGTTCTTATGTTGAGTTTTTCATAGGTCATGCGACTCAAAAACCACATAAAAAAACTTTACACAGGTGCGTTACTGTTGCTTTCTCAATGTATTTTAACAGGGAGGTGCGTTTTTTTTTTTTTTTTAACTGACCTAAAATGTAGCAAGCAAAATTTAAAACACCCCAATGACGAGTGTGAATTAAAACAGAATTTAAAAAGGATGCATTTTTCTTGAGCTTTTCTTGCGCTATAAAAGGTGCCAATAATGGCCGACAAATTCATATTCATTTAAAATTCATGATAATAATTAAAAGTCGAATATAAATTCAATTCTATATAAAAAAAAAAACTATTTTTTTTTAAAACTGTTATTTTTAGTTTTTGGCAAAGTGCATCCTACATTTTCGGTTTCGGCTCCCAAATTTCCAATCGGTGCACTTTTATTGGGAGCCACTCATTATTGAGGACGTCAGTGACAGCCAGGATTGAGAGCTTAAAAAACGTACAAGCTGTCACCTGCTATTCCTTAAAAGCAGGACATTTGTATCCTCAGCTACTGTAGAAAAATCATGTTGAGGGCTAACTATACATGGATGGAAGAATTCTAACATGATCAAGCAATACTTAGAGAACACTAATGGAATATCCTATGAAATAAAAAAAAAAAAAAAAAAAAAAAAAAATGTAAAAAAAAACATGAGCAGATTCAGCAGGATAAAGCTCACCTGGAGGAATCTTACACACGGTCGCTGGATGCCATCCATACCGCTGATTACAGTTTGGACTCTGGACAAAAATAGCACTATCACTGAGGCACTCTGCAAACACTTCTCCCCCAATGTAATACAACCGGACTCCTCTTCCTGCATGAACACAACACAATTTTCGCACTTTAGTTTTAGGTTAAAAAGAAAGGAGAAAAGGAAAAAAGCTACTGCTGTGCTCTTTAAAAAAAATTATGAAAGCTCTGCAAAACCTGTGCCATGTGTGAACCCTCTATTAAAAAAGATTTACTTTTTTTTTTTATTATTATTATTAATTTAATGAGACCCTGTAACCATAAACATATCCTTTAAAAACATGAAGTAGTAATGTATGATCTGTACTCACATGTTTGCCAATATCTTCTTTGTAACAACCTATTTTTCCTATAACCGACAAATGGTTTCTAGGGTTCTGACATTTTCTGGAGTGTTGAATCCCTCTCTGCGTTGTCCCCAGCTGCTGCTCCCATCATTCTCCCACATCACTGCAGTGACAGCACAGTGAGCAGGAAGGGTGCACACGCTGCAGTGACACCACAGGGAGCAGGAAGGGTGCGAACGCTGCAGTGACACCACAGGGAGCAGGAAGGGTGCGCACGCTGCAGTGACAGCACAGGGAGCAGGAAGGGTGCGCACGCTGCAGTGACAGCACAGGGAGCAGGAAGGGTGCGCACGCTGCAGTGACAGCACAGGGAGCAGGAAGGGTGCGCACGCTGCAGTGACAGCACAGGGAGCAGGAAGGGTGCGCACGCTGCAGTGACAGCACAGGAGTGAGCAGGAAGGGTGCGCACGCTGCAGTGACAGCACAGGAGTGAGCAGGAAGGGTGCGCACGCTGCAGTGACAGCACAGGAGTGAGCAGGAAGGGTGAACACAATGCAGTGACAGCACAGTGAGCAGGAAGGGTGCACACAATGCAGTGACAGCACAGTGAGCAGGAAGGGTGCACACAATGCAGTGACAGCACAGTGAGCAGGAAGGGTGCGCAAGCTGCAGTGACAGCACAGTGAGCAGGAAGGGTGCGCACACTGCAGTGACAGCACAGTGAGCAGGAAGGGTGCGCACGCTGCAGTGACAGCACAGTGAGCAGGAAGGGTGCGCACGCTGCAGTGACAGCACAGTGAGCAGGAAGGGTGCGCACGCTGCAGTGACAGCACAGGGAGCAGGAAGGGTGCGCACGCTGCAGTGACAGCACAGGGAGCAGGAAGGGTGCGCACGCTGCAGTGACAGCACAGGGAGCAGGAAGGGTGCGCACGCTGCAGTGACAGCACAGGGAGCAGGAAGGGTGCGCACGCTGCAGTGACAGCACAGGAGTGAGCAGGAAGGGTGCGCACGCTGCAGTGACAGCACAGGAGTGAGCAGGAAGGGTGAACACAATGCAGTGACAGCACAGTGAGCAGGAAGGGTGCACACAATGCAGTGACAGCACAGTGAGCAGGAAGGGTGCACACAATGCAGTGACAGCACAGTGAGCAGGAAGGGTGCGCAAGCTGCAGTGACAGCACAGTGAGCAGGAAGGGTGCGCACACTGCAGTGACAGCACAGTGAGCAGGAAGGGTGCGCACACTGCAGTGACAGCACAGTGAGCAGGAAGGGTGCGCACGCTGCAGTGACAGCACAGTGAGCAGGAAGGGTGCGCACGCTGCAGTGACAGCACAGTGAGCAGGAAGGGTGCACACGCAGCAGTGACATCACAGGAGAGTGAGCAGGAAGGATGCCCACACAGCAGTGACAACACAGGAGAGTGAGCAGGAAGGGTGCACACACTGCAGTGACAACACAGGGAGCAGGAAGGGTGTGCAAGCTGCAGTGACAGCACAGGAGAGTTGAGCAGGAAGGGTGCACACACTGCAGTGACACCACAGGGAGCAGGAAGGGTGCACACACTGCAGTGACACCACAGGGAGCAGGAAGGGTGTGCAAGCTGCAGTGACAGCAGAGGAGAGTGAGCAGGAAGGATGCACACACTGCAGTGACAACAAAGGAGAGTGAGCAGGAAGGGTGCACACTCTGCAGTGACAACAAAGGAGAGTGAGCAGGAAGGGTGCACACACTGCAGTGACAGCACAGTGAGCAGGAAGGGTGCGCAAGCTGCAGTGACAGCACAGTGAGCAGGAAGGGTGCGCAAGCTGCAGTGACAGCACAGTGAGCAGGAAGGGTGCGCAAGCTGCAGTGACAGCACAGTGAGCAGGAAGGGTGCGCAAGCTGCAGTGACCGTACAGGAGAGTGAGCAGGAAGGGTGCACACACTGCAGTGACAGCACAGTGAGCAGGAAGGATGCACACACTGCAGTGACAACACAGGAGAGTGAGCAGGAAGGGTGCGCACACTGCAGTGACAACAAAGCAGAGTGAGCAGGGTGCACACACTGCAGTGACACCACAGGGAGCAGGAAGGGTGTGCAAGCTGCAGTGACAGCACAGTGAGCAGGAAGGGTGCGCACACTGCAGCGACAACACAGGAGAGTGAGCAGGAAGGGTGTGCACACTGCAGCGACAACACAGGAGAGTGAGCAGGAAGGGTGCACACACTGCAGTGACACCACAGGGAGCAGGAAGGGTGCACACACAACAGTGACAACACAGGAGAGTGAGCAGGAAGGGTGCACACACTGCAGTGACAACACAGGAGAGTGAGCACGAAGGGTGCACACGCTGCAGTGACAGCGCAGGGAGCAGGAAGGTTGCACACACTGCAGTGACATGGAAGGAAAGAGGGGATGGGGCGGCAGCTGGGGTCAGCACAGATAGAGATCCCACACTTCCAGGAAATATCGGAACGCTGGAAAAGTTTGGTTCTGGTTATTTAAAAAATTTTTTTCAAGAACAGGATTGACAAATATGTGAGCACACATCATATACTACTACTGCAAGCGTTTAATATAAATTTACGTCTGGTCACAGGATCTCTTTAAGCGAAGGCCAATTCTATGCAAAAAAACTTACTGCTGACCTATTAAGATAGGTTGCTCAATTATGTTTTTTGTCCGCCTAGTGCTCAACCTGTGGCCCTCCAGCTGTTGCGGAACTACAACTCCCATGAGGCATTGCAAGGCTGACAGTTACAAGCATGATGGGACTTGTAGTTCCACAACAGCTGGAGGGCCACAGGTTGAGCACCCATGGCCGTTGTGCACAAGTAAAATGCAATGGTCTATGTACCCAGATTTTATTAGTCATTCACAAAGTCCAAATGTGCAGCTCTATACATGTGACAGAATCTCTCATGGGCAAAAGAATACCTATATGGCGTCTGGTCATTTCCACTGTGGCATTGCGGTTCACGTTAGACAGTAAACCTAAGCAGAATCTCTCAGAATTTGATGGGTCCGTGAAGCCATCGACTGTGAGTGAAGGCTGTGACGCGTGGAACGTTTCCCCCACTCGCTGATTCAGCTCGTAGTAAGCTATTGAACACCAGAAGGCTGGCTCAGAATAAGTAACAGGCTGCAAATCTGTGGAGAAGACACAATGAAGAGGTATTATGATTATAAGAAAGAGGAGGAAACTACTTCAAGCGCCACCAGAGAATGTTGAAACCATAGGAGTTAATATGCACTATATTACCAAAAGTATTGGGACTCCTGCCTTTACACGCACATGAACTTCAATGACACCCCAGTCTTAGTTTGTAGGGTTCAATATTGAGTTGGCCCACCCTTTGCAGCTATAACAACTTCAACTCTTCTGAGAAGGCTGTCCACAAGGTTTAGGAGTGTTTGACCATTCTTCCAGAAGTGCATTTGTGAGGTCAGGCACTTATGTTGGACGAGAAGGCCCGGCTCACAGTCTCCGCTCTAATTCTTCCCAAAGGTTTTCTATCGGGTTGAGGACAGGCCAGTCAAGTTTCTCCACCCCAAACTCGCTCATCCATGTCTTTATGGACCTTGCTTTGTGCACTGGTCCAAATCATTTGGTGGAGGGGGGATTATGGTGTGGGGTTGCTTTTCAGGGGTTGGGCCTGGCCCCTTAGTTCCAGTGAAGGAACTCTTAAGGCATCAGCATACCAAGACATTTTGGACAGTTTCATGCTCCCAACTTTGTGGGAACAGTTTGGAGATGGCAACCTCCTGTTCCAACATGACTGCACTCCAGTGCACAAAGCAAGGTCATGGACAAGCGAGTTTGGGGTAGAGGAACTTGACCCAATAGAACACCTTTGGGATGAATTAGAGCAGAGACTGCGAGCCAGGCCTTCTTATCCAACATCAGTGCCTGACCTCACAAATGCACTTCTGGAAGAATGGTCAAACATTCCCATAGACACACTCCTAAACCTTGTGGACAGCCTTCCCAGAAGAGATGAAGCTGTTATAGCTGCAAAGGGTGGGCCAACTCAATAATGAACCCTACGGACTAATGCCCTGTACACATGATTGGACATTCCGACAACAAAATCCATGGATTTTTTCCGACGGATGTTGGCTCAAACTTGTCTTGCATACACACGGTCACACAAATCTAGTCGGAAATTCCAAACGTCAAGAACGTGGTGACGTACAACACGTACGACAAGCCGAGAAAAATGAAGTTAAATAGCCAGTGCGGCTCTTCTGCTCGATTCCGAGCATGCGTTGAATTGTGTACACACGATCTGAATTTACGACAACGGATTTTGTGGTCGGAAAATTTGAGATCCAGATCTCAAAATTTTGTGTGACGGAAATTCCGATGGAGAAAATGTCCAATGGAGCCTACACACGGACATTTCCGACAACAAGCTCACATCGAACATTTACCGTCGGAAAATTCGACAATGTGTTCGGGGCATAAGACGCCATAGAATTTCATGTGTGGGTAAAGGCAGGTGTCCCAATACTTTTGGTAATATAGCGTATTACCAAAAGTACCAGAACTTACCAGGACACAATAAAAACAAACAATAGCCGTGGGACTTTATATGAGGTGATAATAGTTAGGACAAGTAAAAATATAGAACATCTCAAAATTTATTTGAAAATGTAGAATTGTCATCATAAAAAAGACATGAACATCTCAAAAACTCATAAAAGCAGTATGGTACAAATTACTTCCAGACATAACTAGAGTAATATGCAGTAGTGGTAGTGCAAGGTATACATATACATCTGTACCTCAGTTACACATGTACACCTTGCACTACCACTACTGCATATTACTCTAGTTATGTCTGAAAGTCATTTGTACCATACTGCTTTTATGAGTTTTTGAGATGTTCATGTCTATTTTATGATGATAATTATACATTTTCAAATACATTTTGAGATGTTATATACTCTATATACTTCGTTTACTTGTTTTGACCATTATGATCACCTCATTTAAAGTCCCACGGGCTATTGCTTGTTTTTATTGTGTACTATGGGGATGGAGGTGTATCATAAAAAGAGGCAGTTATCAGGCCGTTTTGTTTTTTTGCATTTAGCTCCAGAATACGCTCTACATAGGAAATAGAGTCCATTGTAACCTGGCAGAGGCACTAGCTAAAATGGACCATAAAGTGCAACTATGGGCAAAAAAATACATGTAGGATACAGTCTGTCCACAGCAGTTTTTATTTACCCAATTCCCCTCTGTAAGTGTTTTTAATCACTTTTTTTTTTCCACTAATCTGTCCAGAAAACTGACTGTTACAGGGTTTGGGACAAAGCATACAAAAACACTGACAGGACTGCTTACAGTGGTCAGCTTTTATGTATGCGATTTAGGGGCCAATTACAAGTTTCCGGATCAGAACTTCAAACTGGGATAACAAGCCTGCGGGTCAGAAGATTTTACATAATGCAGAAAGAATTATGGAAAACATGGCATGCGTTACTTACCCAAGCTGTGATTGACAGGAGAAAGTGTACTAGGAGAAAGCTCAGCTGGTGACCCTGTATAGACAATACAAATATTAACAACTTGATCTAGAACATAAGAAAGTCATAGCAAAAGACTTCTAGAGACCACGACATTTGACAAGATTTCTGCTTGAAGGCATTGTTCACCTTCAAAGTGTTTGTTAACCCAAAAAAATATAGATTTCCTAGTCCCTTAAAGCAGATTAAACAGCACAGTGCTTGTGCTGTGTAATCTGCCCCCCCCCCCCCCCCTCTCTAAACTGTAGTAAAAAAAACAAAAATACAAAAAAAAAACCTCCCTGAACCTGCCACTTTCTGTATCTCCTCTCTGTACTGACCACGAAAATCAAAGCTCCTGAGCCCTGACCACCGTGGTCAGAGTGCATCCCCCCCATCATACGCAACCCTGCTCTGCTCTCATCTCCCCCCCTCAGCTCCTTGCTTTGCGTCTCCGTCCCGCCCACCGCTATTAGTACATATCGAAAGAAAAAAATATTAAATAGTCACTGGCAGCCCCTCCAATATATTAACCACTTTAGCCCTGGAAGATTTGGCTGCTCAATGACCGGGACATTTTTTGCAATACGGCACTGCGTCGCTTTAACTGACAATTGCGCGGTCGCGCGATGTTGTACCCAAACAAAATTGACGTCTTTTTTTCCCCACAAATATCGCTTTCTTTTGGTGGTATTTGTTTACCTCTGCGGTTTTTATTTTTTGCGCGACAATTTTGAAAAAAAAAAAAAACAATATCTTTTACTTTTTGCTATAGTAAATATCCCAATTTTTAAAAAAACAAAACAATTTTTTTCCTCAGTTTAGGCCTATATGTATTCTTCTACATATGTTTGTTAAAAAAAAAAAAAAAAAGAAAAGAAAAAAAAAAAAAAAAAAATCGCAATAAGCGTATATTGATTGGTTTGCGCTAAAGTTATAGCGTCTACAAACTATGGGAAAGATTTATGGCATTTATATGGTATTTTTATTTTTTTTTACAAGTAATGGTGGTGATCTGCGATTTTTAGCGGTATTGCGACATTGCTGCGGACAGGTCGGACACCTGACATATTTTTGGGACCATTGACATTTAGAGAAAGATCAGTGCTATAAATATGCACTGATTACTGTGTAAATGTCACTGGCAGGGAAAGGGTTAAAGCGGAGTTCCACCCAAAAGTCTGATGTCTAATACAGGTATTTGCATCCACTTCTGGGAATAGATTCCCGTGGGAGCCACACCCCTTCCAGCACCCCACCACCATAAAAACCCAACCCCCCCGCTGTCACCTAGGAAACACACAGGTCCAAAGAGATAGCGGGGACCAGTTAGGACTCGCGCATGCGCAGTAGGGAACCGGGAAGTAAAGCCGCAGGGCTTCACTTCCTGCTTCCCTCACCGAGGATGGCGGTGGCAGCTGCCGAGACCCGAGTGATTGATCGGCTTCGACATCGCTGGACCCTGGGACAGGTAAGTGTCCATTTATTAAATGTCAGCAGCTGCAGTATTTATAGCTGCTGGCTTTAATATTTTTTTTTTTAGGTGGACACCCTCTTTAACACTAGGAGCCAATCAAGGGGTTAACTGTGTTCCCCATGTGTGTGTTCTAACTATGGGGGGATGGGACTAACTAGGAGAGATGACACATCGCTGTTTCTACTTTGTAGAAACACACCATCTGTCTTCTCTCCTTTGACAGCACAGGGATTTGTGTGTTTACACACACAAACCCCCGTGCTGCCGATTGTGTACTTGATCGCGCGTGGCCGGCGACGAGCACGCCTGCCGGTCACATGCATCGGGTCCCCCTACTGTGCAGCGGGCGCATGCGTGCTCTCTGGTGGCTCTCCTGGGAAAAGCCATATATGTACAGGATTTCACCCAGGAGGGCCATTCTGCCACAGTATATCTGCATGAGCCGGTCGGGAACTGGTTAAGGCAGAGCACACTGTATATATCTTTTCCAAAGATGAGCGTTGTAAATAGCCATTTAGAGCCGTCTTCAGGCCGGTCATGTGACTCGCGGCCGCTGTACAGCTCAAAGACAAGGCATCTGCAGGAGAGGCTGAGTGGCCACGTGATCTCCCCGGCTGACGTCAGAGGGAGAACGCGGCCCCTCCTGCAGAAACCATCCATCGGAGCTGAAAAGCGGCCACGGGTCACGTGACCGGCCTGAAGACAGCTCTAAATAGCCATTTACAACGTTCATTTGGAAAAGATATATACAGTGTGCTCTGCCTTAATATATTGGAGGGGCTGCCAGTGTGCAATAACAAACACTTTATCAAAACTCTGCCTGTGCAGATAAGGGACATCTGTAGATAAAAAACAAACAGTGCAGCTTTGACCACAACTGAATAAAGGTCCTTGCTATAGGTTGTAGGCCATTTATGTACAGTACTGTGGAAAAGGTTTGGCCAGGTGTGAATAAAATGCTGTAAATGAAGAATGCTTCCAGAAATAGAAGTGTTAATTGTTTTTTTTTTTTCAATTCACAAAATAAAAAGTAAATGAACAGAAGTGAAATCCAAATCAAATCAATATTTGGTGTGATCGCCCTTTGCCTTAAAAACCGCATCAATTCTTGTAGGTACACTTGCACACAGTTTTTGAAGGAATTCGGCAGATAGGTTGTTCAAAACCTCTTGGAGAATTAAGCAGAGATCTTCTGTGGATGTCGGCTGCCTCAAATTCTTCTGTCTCTTCATGTCATCCCAGACAGACTCTACGATGTTGAGATCAGGGCTCTGTGGGGGCCAAACCATCACTTCCAGGACTCTTTGTTCTTCTTTACACTGAAGATAGTTCTTAATGACATTGGCTGTATGTTTGGGGTCAATGTCCTGCTGCAGAATATATTTGGGGCCAATCACACCCAGATTGTACGGCATGATGGATAAGTATCTGCCTGTTTCTCAGTTTGTGGTACATGCCGATCGGTTCCGGCTGTGTGTAAACACAGCGGGAGCGAGCCGCTGGCAACGTGTATGCGCGACAACCCAACCCAGAAAAGTCAGTTCGTGTGTATACACATGATCCGGCACAGAGGTTTTGCCCTGTAGCAGCAAAACTGCTATACGGTGGACCTTAAGTGGTTAATCTGGTAACAAAATGTTCACCCAACCTAAATCGACAGCAATTAATTGGAGAAACTACAGACTAGCACTGAGGAAAGTGATCAAATAAACAAATAACGAATGATTTTTTCCCTTAAAGTGGTTGTATACCCCGCTTTCACATTTTTACCTACAGGTAAGCGCCTATAAGGGTTACCTGTAGGTAAAATAAATATCTCCTAAACCGATATTCACCTTGCATGCAGCCGCTGACATGTCAGCGGCACAAAATCAGCGCTCCTTGACGGAAAGAGGACTCCAGCGCGCATGCCCGGGAGTGACGTCATCGTGCCTCCGGCCACTCGCAGTGCCGGAGCTGCGAACCTGGAAGAAACGCCGAGGGGACATGTCAGCTCCCTCGGTGGCGGCGGTGCTTCGTTCTAAGGTATTTTATAATGAGCTAATATGCGGTGCATACTAGCACATTATGCCTTTGCGTTCATTTTTTTTTTTTTTTTGGCGGGCATACAACTGATTTAAAAAGGGATTAGTGCACACTTTTACCCTTCAGGCTCTCTCCTATGCGGAGTGTTTTGCTACTAGCACATAGTAACCTTAATCACAGGGCTTCCAATATCTTTGCAGTGTGGTTTTCCTGGCTGTGCACAGCTTTTTCCCAACCAGTGTGCCCCCCTATGCATGCAAATCACAAACTCCATTCATTTCAATGGAAAGGATAGGCTGCATCTGGGTCCTCCAAATGCAATGCCCTGTGCATATGGTTGGCTAGGTAGGCTTTGTTAATGCCCACTAAGGTAAGATTACCAGAGGCCTAATGCTTAGAATATATGTATATATAGACGGTATCTCCATAGTCCTTTGTCTATCAACTGCTTAATACTATAATACAACATCAACTGCTTAATACTATAATACAGCAGAGGAAAATCTAAAGCAACCCTGTGTCCTCTTAAATGCCACCCCATAAACACCATATTAATGTATGCAGGAGGCCCTCAGTCTAACAACACCCTATAAAACACACAGAAAATTAGGCAGTGGACCTCTTCACACTGGTTCTATCATAGGGCGGGAGGGCGGGGGGGGACAAGATCTTGTCTGGAAAAGATGATGCAAGATTTGCAATCCAGTTCCCTGCCAGGAGAAGTGTCCACATCACACACACAAAAAGGAAGAGCTAGAGGACAAGATGGAAGGCTCAGCCACAGACTTTGCAGTATGACATTTTGTAATAAAAGGAATATAAATTCAGCATCTCGTACCTGTGTCCATGCTTTGGTTAAGTTGCTGATCGCTAGTTTCTCCATCTTCACTAATGTACCCGGGAGGTGGAGTTTCTAAAAAAAAAAAAAAAAAAAAAAAATGAATGTCATTGTATCCTGAAGAGAGGTCAGCTGCACATTCTGCTGGGCACCTTTTTGCACTTTAACCACTTCAATACCAGGCACTTTCATCCCCTTCCTGCCCAGGCCAATTTTAAGCTTGTAGCATGGTCACACTTTAAATGACAATTGCGCAATCATGCAACACTGTACCCAAATGACATTTTTTAGCATTGTTTTCACACAAATAGAGCTTTCTTTTACTGGTATTTAATCACCACTGGGGTTTTTGAGTTTTTGCTAAACAAAAGAAAAATTTTAAAAAAGAAACAAACTTTTTTTTTTTCGTTTCTGTTAAAAAAATGTTTTGCAAATAAGTAATTTTTCTCCTGCACTGATGAGGCTGCACTGATAAATCAGTGCCCTGATTATCAGTGTAAATGTCCCCTGTAACACTTGCTGGTTATCGGCTCTCCTCACGCCATTACAGTGCGCGAGCAAAGAAATGCCAATAACCAGCAAGTGTGTCTACATTTGATCAGCTGCGATTGGTCCTTTACTATGGTCTGTTATCAGCTGTGCCCAGAGGACACAGTGATCACAGAGTGAGCGGCATGCACACCCCCAGGGCACAGTTCTAGGAGGACTGTCGATGGACGACATCCCAGGTCAACATAGCCGCGCTGTAAGAAAATTCTTTCATAAATAACCCTGTAGAATAAATGACTATTCACTTAAGTGAGCATTCTGCAAGCGGCAACAAGAAGAGGAAAAAAGGTATTTAAGCTTAAAGTGGAGTTCCACCCAAAAGTGGAACTTCCGCTCATTTGTCTCCTCCCCCCTCCGGTGCCACATTTGGGGGGGGGGGGGGGGGGGGCGCAGACACCAGGTATCCTGTTACCACTTCCAGAAGCCACAGCCATGGCTGTTGACGTCCCTGCTCAGCTTCCTCCTCCTCCCCCTGCTGCCGGGCCAATAGGAGAGAGGAATGGAGCCTCGCACATGCGCAGTAGGGATTCCGGCATGAAGCCATAAGGCTACACTGCCAGGTTCCCTTACCCGCAATGGCGGCGGCAGAACCCGACAGCTGATGGAAACATCAGTTGTGGTGCCGACATCGCTGGACTCCAGGACAGGCAAGTGTCCTATTATTGAAAGTCAGCAGCTGCAGTATGTGTAGCTGCTGATTTTTAATTTTTGCAGCGTTGGGCGGACCTCCGCTTTAACTATTTTTTTTTTATTCTGCAATTGTGCTAAAGGGAGGGGGGGGGGGGGTAAGAAGAACCCTTTTTTTTTTTTTTTTTTAATGGGTGATGATGCTTTATTGGGACTTGCAGTAATACAACCAACTTTTAACCGTCATATAGAACACATCTAAAATGTGAATGTTCATGTTTTCAGCAATTACAGCAAGCTTTACAGATTAAGGGCATGTACCGTATGCGGGACTTAAAACTCAGGAGTGAGCATTTATAAGAATTGGCATCTTTGCTTCTTCCTAGTTGGTAAACCAGTGCGGTCCTACTTCTCAGGGCAGCTGTGTACAAGCGGTCATTTGTAATAAAGCGTTTCTTTCATGCGATCCTGACAGTACTTTCATAACAGGTTCACATTTAGTGACTTCTCAGCACTGAGTTCAAGAAGGTGATAGGCTAGCCTTAAAACGGACTGAATCAATTCAAATCATTAATGGGGAGGCTGAATGCATCAAGTTGATGGATTGATCAACTTGGGTACAACAAGCCTGTCGGATTCACTTGCGATCATCGATTCCCGTGTCGGCACTATCTGTGTTAATGGGGGAATCATGCAAATTTCTCTCCTGCAACCCTTAGACGTGCAAAGTAGAAGTAGACCATGACCGGCCTTACAGCCTCATACTTCTGCTCTGCCAGGGAGAGAATACAAGGAAATAACGTAAACGAAAGTAACCTCCCAGAGGGACTTCTGCCGATTACCGGCACGTCTGCATTTACACGATTGGACACAGCCTATCACATGGTTAAAGAGCCATGAGACAGAGACCAGGGGTCGCACCGTATCCTAGGAACACGGCGAGGCCACGATCAATGGGCGCGCAAGAGCGGCTGTTCAGGGGCGACGTCGTCCCAGAACAAGAGCCGCACTACTCCTCCATCATTTGACAGTGGGTGGGCGGCAAGTGGTTAAACTGAATGGGGTTGTTTTTGGAGGTGATCTTTTTACAAAGCACTGATCTGAATGGGTGCCACTGCAAACAATGGGCTGCGACCTCTCATGCCAAAGTCATATGAGAAGTTGCACAAGTGTGAACAGGCCCTAATAGAGTTCTTTTAAAGATTTGTTGTTCATTTTTGATGAGGTAGGGGAAAGGCAAAAACCTCTGTCAGGTCTTATTGCCGTCTGTGTTCACAATGGGTAGATTTCTCTAAACTTCCTGTACTGCAGACCCAAAAGGAAGTAAGAGCAAAGGATATCCTGTGACAGAGGATTTTCCCATTGTAGTCAAGGGGGGATTAAAAAAAAAAATACACCGATTTGTTAGAGCAAAGGGTTGATGGTTTTGTTCTTACCTGGTATATAGTTGCTCTGAGGCTCGATGCCTGCTGGGAAATTAGTGTTTTCCGGAATGGAATGTTGGTAGTCATCGAGAGGAGGAAGTTCTGTTAAGATCTCCGTGTGGCGCGGCACTAATACAGGTGGTAAGACTACGAGAGAAAAGTTTGGTGTTTATTTTTTAGTTTAATTTACAACACACAAGTATTTCTAGACAAACATTCTACTTGCTGTTCCATGCATAGATGACCATTGTGCTTATTCAAGCTACAAATAAAGTGTATGTATGTAATGCCCAACAATGAATTGTCTGATTTTCTTCCTTTTGGTATGTTAACCATTTGACCTCCGGAAGATTTACCCCCCCCCCAGCAATTTTTGCAATACGCCACTGTGTTACTTAAACTGACAACTGCTCAGTCATGCGATGCTGTACCCTAATAAAATTTATGTCATTTTTTTCCCCACAAATAGAGCTTTCTTTTGGTGGTATTTGATCACCTCTGCGTTCATTTTTTGTGATATAAACAAAAGACGACCGAAACAAAAAAAATACGGGATGACCGAGAATTTGAGGAATCGCACACATATGTAACATCTACAATATTGTGCACCCCCTAACTAATGTGTTATTTTGTTCAATATGTTATTATGCTCTGAGGCTGCGACCTCATTAACTGAATGTTACCGTTCTGATATCTGGGCACTGCCTTTTCTTGGAATTTGCTAATAAAATTATTTGAAAAAAAAAAAAAAAAAAAGAAAAAAGACCTGACAATTTTGAAAAAAAAAAATAATAATTTTACTTTATGCTATAAAATATATCCATTAAAAGAAAACTTTAAAAAAAAAAAAAAAAAAAAATCTAATTTCTTCATAAATTTAGACCAATGTGTATTGTACTACATACTTTTGGTAAAAACAAATCCCATTAAGCGTATATTGATTGGTTTGCGCAAAAGCTATAGCGTCTACAAACTATGGTATATATACTGGAATTTTTTTTTTTTTATACTAGTAACGGCGGTGATCAGCGACTTATAATGGGACTGCGATATTGCCATTTTGACACTTTGTGGGAACCAGTGACACTAATACAGTGGATCAGCGCTACAAATATGCACTGTCACTATACTAATGACACTGGCTCAGAAGGGGTTAAACCTCTAGGACGATCAAAGGGTTCATCACTGGCATCATGTACAGTAAACATCTCCTAAAACGGCACACGTTTAGGGGATATTTACAGTACGTATAGGCAAGTCCTAATGTAAGCTTACCTACAGGTAAAAATTATACATGGGAGTTTACTACCACTTTAATGAAAACAACTGCCAGTCTGATTGCAACTTTGAGAAAATGGTCATATATATTGGAGAGACTTTATCAAAGCTGGAGCAGTTGTGCACGGAAAGCTTTTTTGCAAACTTCAAGCAGGCTTTTCTGTGTTTTGAACTGGGGAGAGGGTTGCGTTTAGCCACTCTGCCATAAAGCCCAGTTTGGTGGAGGGCTGCAGTGATTGCTGTCCTTCTGGAACTTTGTTCCATCTCCGCACTGGATCTCTGGAGCTCAAAGTGACCATCGGGTTTCTTGGTCACCTCCCTTTTTAAGGCCCTTCACTACCGTTTGTTTTGTTTGGCCAGGCAATCAGCTCTTGGAGAGTCCTGGTTGCGTCAAACGTCTTCCATTTGAGAACTATGGAGGCCGCTGTGCTCTTGGGAACCTTCAGTGCAGCAGAACTGTTTTTGTAGCCTTCCCCAAATCTGTGCCTTGTAATAATCCCGCCTCTAAGCTCTGCAGGCAGCTCCTTTGACCTAATGGCTTTTAGGGCCAATTCACATCATAGAAAACGCAGTCCAGATGCGTTAGATGCTTTTTTGCATGTGCGTTTTTGATGCAGTCCAGTGCATCCCCCCCCCCCCTGTTTTTTCTTAACCTTAAATAAGGACATAGGTGTTCCAGTGCGTTTTTGATGCATTTTACAGCGTTCCGGTACAGTCCAGTGCAGGAAAAATTCAAGATCTTGTACTTTTTTTTTCTGGAACACGCAAGCACTGGTGTGAACTATGCATTTGAAGACCATATACTTGCTTTCCATTTTTGATGCAGGAAAAAAAAAACAAAAAAAAAAAAAAACGCACTGGACTGCATGTGGCGTGAACTGGCCCTTAGGCCGGGTTCACACTGGTACGACACAACAGTCATACCACTGTGGTTATGACTTTGCCCTGTGACTTGAAGTCCGACTTCTGTCCGACTTCAATGAACAGGGATCAGACTTTAAACCTGATAATGCAGGCACTTTGAGTCTAGTATGAATCTTTAGGGGGAACTCCACACCAAGTGGAAAAAAAAACTGCATGGGTTCCCCCTCCGAGAGCATACAGGCCCTTTAGCCTGGCATGGACTTTAAGGGGAAAAAAAGCGTGCCGCCCCCCCCCCCCCCCCCCCCCCAAAATCCATACCTGACCCTTATCCGAGCACGCAGCCCGGAAGGCCAGGAAAGGAGGTGGGGACGAGCGTATTATATTGGCATGGGGCGGGGGTCACCTGGTGATGTCACACCGAGGCCACGCCCCTTATGAAATCACCGCCCCATCATGCCCCCAATGGTGACGTCATAAGGGGCGGGGCCTCCGGGTCACCCGGTGACCCCCCGCCCCATGCCAATATAAGTAGTGGCACACCGCGCACCCAGCATTAGAGCGGGAGAGAGCGTTGAGTCAATATCGGAAGAACAGATGGAGAAGACAGTGGAGAAGACCCGGTAGAGGCAAAAGAACTGGAGAGAGCTAGAAGACATCAGCGGAGAAGAACCAGAGAGCGAAGAAGACATCAGCGGAGAAGAACCAGAGAGCGAAGAAGACATCAGCGGAAGGAGGGCCGGAGAGGGGAGAAGAAATCGGAAGAGATGCCGGAGCTGCTTTAATAAAATTGCTTTAAAAAAAATGTGTACTTTCTTTTTTTTTTTTTTTTTTTTTTTTTTTTTTAGGTGAATGGGTATGGGTACCCCATTCACATAGGGTGGGGGCCGGTATCTGGGGGGAATCTTCCAGATTCCGATAAGCCCCCCCACCCGACAACCAACGGCCAGGGTTGTCGGGAAGAGGCCCTTGTCCTCATCAACATGGGGACAAGGTGCTTTGGGGTGGGCTGCGTGCTCGGATAAGAGTCTGGTATGGATTTGGGAGGGGGGTGTTTTTTTCGGCGTGGGTGTTTCCCTTAAAATCCATGCCAGACTGAAGGGCTCGATATGCTCTTGAAGGGGGAACCCGTGTAGTTTTTTTTTTTTTTTTTTTTAATTTTGCGTTGAGTTCCCCTTCAAGATCACCAGAGCACAAGTCCAAAGTTGGACCAAAGTAGTGCAGGGAGCATTTTCGACTTGTGTCTGACCAGTTAAGACGGCTCTCATAGGGAACCATTGATTTTCACATGTCATGCAAAATAAGCTCCCAAATGTCGGAGCATTTGTCATACCAGTGTATACCTGGCCTTACTCTGATACAATATGCATTGTCAGCTGTGAGGCCTTTTATAGAGAGGTGTGTGCCTTTACATATCAGGTCCAATCATATTACGTAAATGCGCTCCAGGTAGACTCCAATCAAGGTGTAGAAACAGCTCAGCAATAATCAAGAGAAATGGGAGGCACCTGAGCAAAAATTCAAGTGTTGTCGCAAAGGTCTAAAGTCTTATGCCAATAAGATATTCCAATTTTTTATTTTTAATAAATGAAGACATTTTTTAAAATTCTGTTTTCGCTTTGTCAATATGGGTTACTGAGTGTAGATTAATGAGAAAAAAATGAATTTAAACAACTTTAGTATCAGGCTGCAACTGAATAACACTGAAAAATGTGAAGAGGGTCTAAAATACTTTATGAATGCACTGTACCTTTGTGGGTGGTTAGATGTCACTGTCCATTAAGCTGTCTGGAGATTTAAAAGCCCCCCTCTTCTTCCCTGTCTTTTCTTAGGGATTCCAGGACAGAACACAGCGATTTTGATTGATCACATGTTGGCACGTGACCACTTGAACCAATCGGAATTGCTCTGATCCACCCTGGAAAGAAATGACAGGGAAAGACCAGGGTGGCTTTCAAACCTCTAGGGCACTGCACCGGCTGTGACAGCTACTCAACCATGGAGGGGGAGGAGGGTGTGGGGAGCAGTTATAGGGTGTTAGTCCCCCTATTCATTTATTGTGATAAGGTGAACTTGCACTTTAAGCCTAGATTCATGTTGATGCGATTTGGTATCATCTCATGTATAATATAATCACATGCCAAATCGGCGACTATTGCCGGCAATAGTACTGTCCGAATCGGTGTCTCCCCGATTCCCAAAAATAGTTCCTGTACTACTTTTGAAAACTTTGGGTACGATTTCAAAAGACATCTGTGCAGGAACCCGCACAGATGTCTCTGAAATCGCCCCCGAAGTCGGAATGCGGGTATGAAATGCAATTTCAATCCCGCAGCAGTGAGAACCTAGGCTAAATCTTTGAAAATAAGAGTCTGATTTGGTTGCTCCAATTTTGATAAATTGCCCTCGAATACTGATGTGCATATGGAAAGAATCTGACTTAACCACTTGAAGTCCAGGCCTTTTCTGGCACTTCTTGTTTACATGTAACAATCGGTATTTTTGCTAGAAAATTACTTAGAACCCCCAAAAATTAGGGGAGCAGAGGCTCTAGAGAATAAATTGGTGGGTGCTGCAATTTTTTATGGCACACGATATTTGCGCAGCAGTTTTTCCCAAAAGCAAATTTTGTTTTGAAAAAAAAAAAAAACACACTTTCTTTGAATTTTAATGCACAAAAGCACAATATAATACCCGATTGATGTCTGACGTTCGGGGTGATGCCTCACGTGTGGGACAGTCGCAACGACATGTCTCCTACCGCTACTTGTAAAAGCAATCCAGCGGCTAGTAAGCCCCCTAGGATTGCTTTTATAAAAAAAAAAAAAAGAGCCGGCCAGGATGATGGAGCTGCAGGCATCATCTCAGTATAACCACTTTAAGTCTAGCAACGTACCGTTACAGTGCTGATCGTCAAGTGCTTAATACACAAAAATGGCCAGTAGAGGCTGTATTAGAACAAAGAGGTAAAGGACCACTATTGCAAAAATATTGTGTTGCGATAACTGTATGCATATTATAATTTGTGCAAAATAGAACCATTTTTACTGCAAAACTAGATCTACATATAAATGTACAGGACAAAAAAAAAAATAGATAAAGCTACCTGTATAGAATACTATCTTATATGATAAAGTGAACTTGTTCTCCATTTAAAGGTGTTGTAAACCCTTGTGTTTTTTCACCTTCATGCATCCTACGCATGAAGGTGAAAAAACACCTGGCAGTGACCGGCCCCCCGGCCCCCCATTTTACTTACCTGAGCCCTGGAACTTGACCCACGGGGATGCACTGTCTCTCTGCCCAGGGTTCTCGGCTCTTGATTGGATAGATTGATAGCAGCGCAGCCACTAGCTCCCACTGCTGTCAATCAAATCCAATGACACATGGGGCGGGGCTGAGTCCTGCATTCGGTGGCTATGGACGCCAAATGCTGGACTCGGGAGCGCGCCCGCAAGGTAATCCCCCAGGAGAGCGCTTCTCCTAAAGGGTTATCTAACGCGGGGAGGAGCCGAAAGAGCCGACAGGGGACCCCAGAAGACCAGGTTCGGGGCCACTCTGTGCAAAACAAGCTGCACAGTGGAGGTAAGTATAGGTTTGTTATTTAAAGAAAAAACACGAACCCTTACAATCACTTTAAGGTAAAATGGATTGATTTATATAGTATGTTTCATATACGGTCATGTGAAATAAGTACACCCAATGGAAATGGTTGACTTTTTAAACCTATTGGAAAAGGCAAATGTTAGTTTTCCATTCAAACATTGTCTACAGATAAAGGCGATACGCATGAACAAAACGACACAATTTGACATGGCGTATTCATTCTCATAATAAGAAATCAAATATCACATGAAAAGAATCAGGTGGTCCAGATTAGGTGCCAACGATTAGCCTACACACATGCGGCCAGGGACAAGCGCAGTCAGCGACGGCTGTCAGATTTCTACTCTGCACAAATCAATGGCTGGAGCCACCGCAGTTTGCTGTAACCGCTCAACTAAGTAAGTTGCATGTGAATACAGCTGACCCTGAACGCAGACCGCTGGGGAGATTTACTAAAACTTGAGTCCGCAAAATCCGGTGCAGTTCTGCATAGAAACCAATCAGCTTCCAGAGTTTTTTTTTTTTTTTTTTGGTCAAAGCTTAATTGAACAAGCTGACGTTATAAGCTGATTGGCTATCATGCACAGCTGCACCAGATTTTGCACTCTCCAGTGTTAGCAAAGTCCAAGGTCCGTGTTTCTGTTGTGTTTTTAACCAGTAAGAAAACCCAAAAATTTTGCAATAAAAAAACAAAACAAAAAAAACTGGCGTAAAATTTCAGACTGGTGAGCAGTTAAGCAAAATAACTGCATGGAATATAATTTCTGCTAAAGGGTGCAATACCAGCTTCGATCGATACATTTTTATTCATATATTCTATTCCTGTTAGACTGAAAATGCATATTTTCTGCACTTTAATTTAAAGTGGAACTTTAGTCAGAAAAAAAAAAAAATCCTGCAGGCACCTTTTGCAGGTATAGCTATGTAAAACATTAAAAAATAAGTGCCTATACTGTTTAAAATCCAGTAATATACTGTCTCACCCTGCTCTGCACATGCTCAGTTGCTATTTTTAGTGGGGAATTTATAGGGGCCGATCTGCTGACAACCTAACAATTTACTGCTGTTTAGGGGCTCTGGGCTTCAACAAAATGGCAGCCTCCAGCAAGAAGAAACAGGAGCAATGCTGGAGGCACATTTACAGCACTCATTTTGGTAGCATATTTTTTAATGTGGAATGCAAGTTCCTTGCTAAAGAACATTTTTTTTTTTTTATATATATCAAGTTGTCATGGGTAAAGTTCCACTTTAAAGTGTAAGGCTGGCCAAACATTAAACAATTTTCTGATTCAATTTTAGATTACCAAAACCATATAATATGAGGTGAAACCTAAACACTTTCAATTTGTATGCAATCAGGCAGGCCATTGCACTACAGAGTTGAAGGTAAATCTAAAGAAAATTGTATAGTGTATGGCCAGCCTAAGTTTACCTTTACAAAAACTCCCCATCCCACCTGGTCCCGCTGTACCAAATTGCAGTGATCCCCCCGCAGTCAGACACCGAAAAGCCACTTCACCAGTCCAGGGATTTGAGACCACCCCCCCGTGGCTTAATCTTGTGTACTTATTGCTTAACCAGTACAGATTACAAAGATTCTAATTGATCGGCACCATCATATGGATGGCGCTGACCAATCAAAAGCTGTCTAGCCTGTACTGTCAGCGCTGCGAGGAGAGAAAGCCACCGGATTGGATTTCAAATCCCCCAGATCGGCGAAGCGGCTTTTCGGTGTATGACAGCGGGGAGATTGCGGCAAGTCCAGTGTAAAGGTCACTTTACAGATTTTCTGTAAAAGGTGAACTTACACTTTAAAGTGGATATAAACCTGATTCATGAAATCTGACCTGGGCACATATATCTGTAGTGTTTACTTATCTCTCTTCAAAGCCCTGAGTCCCATGTCTTTCTGCTGTTTTGTTCCTCTGTATTTAGCATGATAACTTCTGACACGTTCTCTGACACGAGGTAAAAGCAGCCTGAAATTTGTGTCGGGGGTGTGTAAATAGATTAGCTGAGAGCTTGTCTTGTCACAGCACAGCTCTGCAAGTATCTTCGTTTTTCTGACTATGTGAATGGGGGGGGGTGCCTTTCCTCCAATCAGCTGTGACACAGTGTAAGCCCAGACACTACTCCTACAGCTGAATGAGGAAGTAAGAATTCTAACATGATGTTAGAATTCTAAAGAATATAGCAAGGGAAAGACAGCAGATATACAAGTAAAACTTATGTAGGGAGATTTGTTTGGGGATATGATTTCAATATACAAATACCGTACTGGTGACTCCACAATAGGGATAAAACTTTTTCGCTGATGGCAGTTTAATAAGACTCGTGGCCACTCATTTAAAATGAGAAGAAAAGAGGTTTAACCTTAAACTACGTAGAGGGTTCTTTACTGTAGTGCCCGGTATACACGATCCGATTATCGGACGAATGATCGTGCATTTTTTTTTGCATGCTAATCTCACGTCGAATCTGATGAGTTTACTAAAGTCACGAAAATTCTCGTACGACAGCATAAAAATTCGGAAGTGATGTCATGTGTTGTAATGCATTTGTGTTGCATTTTCGAATGATAGGTGTACTGATTAAACGAAAATCGTCCGATCTGGCATCGTACGCAAAAAAATTCAGTGCATGTCCGATAGAATAATATTGGATGAACTGTCCTGATTGGCTCTCGAAAGCTCTATACTAACGTTCCGATTATCGTACGATCGATTCCAATGTGGCATCTTTTATACGATTTTCGGATCGTGTGTATGCAGCTTAAGAGCGGCAAGGGTGTGGAATTCCCTTCCACAGGCGGTGGTCGCAGCGGGGAGCATCGATAGTTTCAAGAAACTATTAGATGAGCACCTGAACAACCGCAACATACAGGGATATACAATGTAATACTGACACATAATCACACACATAGGTTGGACTTGATGGACTTTTTCGACCTCACCTACTATGTAACTGTTTCATCTCTGAGTATAATCTGAGGTTGTTCACTTCACTGGGTATAGGAGAGGGTTTACATCCACTTTAAGTAAAATACCTTTACATATATTCATATGACTGTGTATTGGGTTTCCCCAACCATTTTAAAAAGCAGAAAGGCCGACCCATTCCATGTGCTGAGACTATGTACTCCAGACTGTAAACTCATGCTGGCAGAATTTTCTCTCCAGTCATATCTTGTTATTTCTGTAAAGGTTTGCAATATGTATTTGTAGCACCTGTATTACTCACCCGTTTGTATGATCCATAACGGATATGATATTAGATAGAGAGATAGGGTTATAGAGAGATAGGGTTATAGAGAGATAGGGTTATAGAGAGATAGGGTTATAGAGAGATAGGGTTATAGAGAGATAGGGTTATAGAGAGATAGGGTTATAGAGAGATAGGGTTATAGAGAGATAGGGTTATAGAGAGATAGGGTTATAGAGAGATAGGGTTATAGAGAGATAGGGTTATAGAGAGATAGGGTTATAGAGAGATAGGGTTATAGAGAGATAGGGTTATAGAGAGATAGGGTTATAGAGAGATAGGGTTATAGAGAGATAGGGGTATAGAGAGATAGGGGTATAGAGAGATAGGGGTATAGAGAGATAGGGGTATAGAGAGATAGGGGTATAGAGAGATAGGGGTATAGAGAGATAGGGGTATAGAGAGATAGGGGTATAGAGAGATAGGGGTATAGAGAGATAGGGGTATAGAGAGATAGGGGTATAGAGAGATAGGGGTATAGAGAGATAGGGGTATAGAGAGATAGGGGTATAGAGAGATAGGGGTATAGAGAGATAGGGGTATAGAGAGATAGGGGTATAGAGAGATAGGGGTATAGAGAGATAGGGGTATAGAGAGATAGGGGTATAGAGAGATAGGGGTATAGAGAGATAGGGGTATAGAGAGATAGATCTAGCCATCTATATATGTGTGTATGTATATGTGTATATATATATAGGAGGTTACAGTCCACTTACCGGGAGTTTCCACTCTTTGATAGTGATAAGGGTTGACGCACACTTCATCTTTCTTAAGATTAAATGCGTATTCACAATTTTCAATTGCCTTCAGTTCGTGATGACTGTGAAGGTCTGGCCAGCGCCAGAGGCGGCAGTAAATGACGTGCGGTAACCCTTTACGGTGGGACACTTGAAGGCGGCCATCGAGAGACCTGGACAGCAGAAGGGTGGATAATTAAGAAGAAAAAAAATAAAATAAAATAAAAACAGGCTTGTCCTGTGTCTTTAGATATTAACAGCAGTGAAGCAAAAAAAAAAGATAGAAGGAACATAGAAGAGACCACTCTGTCCTTAACACTCACACAGAATCAGAGAGGTTGTGGTTGAAGAGGATCCCCGCACAAATGGACGTTTCACCGAAGGCATCCGACAAGGAATTGCCTTGCTTTTTGTTGTTTTGAACGTTTTTTTTAAACCCAGGTGGGCCGTCAACCTGTATTCAATCCAAGTACTAGGCTTTTTGATATTTCAAAAATGTAATAAAAAAAAAATATATATATATTTTTATTGCTGCAGACTCATGCATCATGATTACTAATTGAAGGTGAAAAAAAATGTTCCATTGGGCCTAAATAGAGGCAATAACTGCCTGCTAAAAGGAGAGGGGGGAGAGAGAATCCTCAGCTAGGATTGTAAGATTTAAGGGCTAGACCAAAGCAGGACAAATGTGACCGCCATTGATAATGAGGGGAACATCTGAACCCTTCATTCAGCTGGCACATGGCGCCAGTCTGGATAGACCCAGGGTATGCATCCCAGGAACAGTGCTGAATGAGGTCATCCCAGATCAACCAAATTGACCTGCACTGCAGGAGGAGATCATATTTATGAAGTTTCCAGGTTTGTGAACATGTGTCTGCCTCATGTTATGCCAGTCGGGAAATAATGCATTCAAAGTGTGGGGTTGATTTACTAAAACTGGAGAGTGCAAAAACTGGCACAGCTCTGCATGGTAGCCAATCAGCTTCTAACTTCAGCTTGTTCAATTAAGCTTTGACAAAAAAAAAAACCCTGGAAGCTGATTGGTTTCTATGCAGAGAGCTGCACCAGATTTTGCACTCAGGCCACTTCTGAACTAATCAACATCGTAAGGGGATTCTATACTGACCATTAAAGTAATGGTCCCCTACGCTGACAACCAATATATTCAAATGTATTTCTCAGCTACGCACCAATTTGGGGGAAACACCAAGACCCCCATAATCACTATTAGATTTTCTGCAGATTTTTTTTTTTGTCTTCAGATTTACCAAAACCATATAATATGAGGTCATACCTTAACGTTTCAATTTGTTTGCAAACAGGCAGGCCCTTGCACTACATGGTTTTGGTAAAAAAACACTGGTGAGCCAGGTTTTTGAGCGTTTATGGAAGTTTATCAGCGTTTAACGTTTTTTTGTGGTCAGAAAAACAGCTCCTGAACGCGATTTTAGGGCGTTGAGAAAACAGCCCATAAACTCCACTGCTGATAAACGTCCTTATGTGCATGGACACACAGGGGGTTATTTTACGAAAGGCAAATCCACTTTGCACAACAAATGTTATTATCCAATCATGTGCAAGCTAAAATGCTGTTTTTTTATTTTCCTTGCATGTCCCCCTTCCAAGTGCACATTCAGTGCAATTTCAAGTGCACTTGTAGTGCAAAGTGGATTTGCCTTTAGTAAATAACCCCCACAGGATAACACAGAGGGGAGTTTATGGGCCGTTGGAAAAAAAAAAAAAACGCCCAAACTCCTAAAAACGTCTGTTTACGAGCTTCGGTGTGCATGAAGCCTAAAGGTCAGGTAATTATTACTATCATCATCATGGGTTTCCTGTAACTTTAAAAGCTATTTCAAGGGTTCCTCTGTTAAAAAGATTGAGAAAGGCTTCCGTAGGCCAGCGATAAGTTTGAACACATTCGGATCCTAGTCAGCCCGCCAGGAAGTGGTCACTGTACTGGGCCAATCATAAGCAGCTGAGGCATTTCCCGTTGCGCAGCCCACTACAGGTGAGAGGTTCTTGGCGGACTCGCTCAGGTAGGTCAGGACTAGGATCCACACACGAATTAGTTCATTACTGGTCTACAAAAGCCTCTCTTGATCTGATCATGTCTGAGCTAATCAGTACTGTAGACTAAAGCCCCGTACACAAGGGCCAAATGTCGGGTGACCTCAGCCGGTTCAATAAAAACTGGCCGGCATTCAGCCTGTGTGTAAGGCACCCAGTCTGACATAAGTCAGCCGTTTGGCCAGCTTCCGTCAGATGAGCATGCTGGAAAACCAGCAGCTGGCTCCTGTTCAATGCTATCAGCCAATGGTGGAAAACGCTGATCGGAGTTGTGACAGGAGTCACTTTGGGTGGGGGGTTTGTGGAATTCAGCTTACCTTGGGGGGCTTTGGAAACTCCCGTGTCCAGCTTCCCCGGACCCTCTTATGTGTAAATCACCCTGTGTCCATTAGGGGCACAGGGTGCCTGAGAACCCCACTATGACCTGTGCTAGTCAGACTCAAAGTTGTATATATTGTGTGTTGTCTCATGCGGTTGTGGACTCTTTGCTGTGATCGTTTGGGGTGTGGTTGTATTTCATTCTTTGTGTCTGTCTGCCTTGGAAGAAACGTATATTATGGGATGGATGTCTATGTGGAGGGGAGGGGGGATTCCTCCAACAGCTCTCCCTGTTGATAACACTGTTTACTGATAAGAAGTTTGAATCCACCTAACCTGTGTGTCTATTGTGATTGGACAGTTTACCCCGCCCTGAATCCAAGGGTGGAGGGGAAGTGTCTCGGAGTGGGACATCTGTCGTAACGTGCTGGAATAAAGGAGTTTGATGATGTTGTTCACCCTACACTGTGTTACAACTGGTGACTAGATTGGCTAAAGGGTCGTGGATAGTGCTGGTTCTGGACAAAGGAAGCATTTACAGCGGATATAGTCCTGTTGAGGACAGGGGTTCGTCACAGGGGTGTTCTGACGGGGATGGGGGGGCCGTCCCTCTGTCAGAACACAACAGCTCAGCGAAGGAGATCACCGTACTAACATCGGATCGTTTGTACAGCAGCTAGTAGTGTGCATCAGGAATTAACCAGGACTGATGGCCTCCAAAAGAAATAAAATAAAATAATATTTAAAAAAAATGGAGATACCCCTTCCCCACTTTTTAATGGGCAAGGGGGAATCAGATGGGGCGGATGATGGGGGACACTCAGATGCTTCCCACTGCTTTCAAAAAAATAAAGGAAAAACATCATTTTTGTGGAGAGCCTCTTTAACCTCATCACACAGTTCACACAACATACTTCATATAGAAGGCTATTAGACCAAAGAGGAAGTAAAATAAAAGGAATACTTTTTACGTACAGTAGAAGCTGAGGTCATAGTAAGCATTCAGAGAGACTGCAGCAAACAGATGCTAGATTGTCATGCAAAACACAAAGACCGCAGCAGCACTGAACAAAAACGTAAGCAAAGCCGAAAAAGCAAAAAACACCGGTGTTATCTTTTGAAAGCCGCAACCGCAACTTTCCTCGCTAAATCAGGACCATAGACCCAGTGTACCCCCTTCACTCAAACTGCTCTACCCTGACCGCCTGCCTACGCTCACAAGTTCAAACCCGCATTCTAGCGTGGAAGCACACAAAACACGATCAGCCAGAGGAAAAAAATTAAATAAAAAAAATAGGCATTTCAAGAAAAAGCACAGCAAAGAAAAAATAAAAGCAACCTCAACACTGAAAGTTATTTTATATACTGTATGTGGATTAAAACAAAAATCCTTTGGAGACTTCCTTCCAAACACTACAAAAACACAAGGACCGGCTGCATATGCACATACACAAATGCAGATGTAAATGGTTATGAAATGAACAAAAAAGACGAAAAATAAAAAAAAACAAAAAAATAGATAAATAAAAATAAAATAAAAAATAAAAGTTCTGAAACTGCTGGAGGAGTGGAAATTTGGAGTGTCGGTTTTTGTCCTCAATAAAAGAACCGTGGAATGATGGATTGAATCAGAAGCTAAAAACTACTTTGGAGTCCGCTCTAGAGGCAAAAAAATTAAGGTCAAGTTTCCTTGTGGTCTGCACAAAGTGGAGGCAATGACCCCCCCCTCAAAACTGCAACGTACCTCCACCAGTGACAACACTAAAGCTGGAGGTAATTAAAGGGTCAAGCAAGAATTCTGAGGTCAACTTGGATCAGAATTGCTGCCTCTACTATGTGTAGAAGAAAGGTCCCTTAGTATTTCGTTGGTCAAATCATCAGCTAGAAAAAAAAAAGAAAAGAAAAGAAAAGAAAAAGAAGAAAAAACAAAGTAAATGAAAGGTAACCATAACGTATAGTTTTTGATACAGGTCCAATTGTTTCTAATTAAGCATTCTGCAAGTGCACAAAAAGTCGCTAAATGTCCCACCCCCCACCACTCTCTAGAACCAATCACTCCCTCCTGCCCCGAGCTCTATGCAATAGATTGGCAGAATATTCACCTGGTTTGTTCAGAGAAGCTGTAAAGGGCTGTGGTATCCCACTGATCTATGGTATTTGGTGTACTCAGTCCCCAAATTTCAGAGCAAGTGCTGTGCATAAAATTAAAAAAAAAAAATAAAAAAAATAAAAAGTTGATGTGAACATGGAAGCATGGTTACTTGAAATACCATGATATCAAAACATGGAGAAAATGTACAGAGCACTTCCTTCACATATAAAGATACAATGAATGGCATCATTAGTGTAAAGGAAGGGGGTTAAATGGAAAATAAGGTGACTTGGAAGCTATGACAATGTTGAAAAAAAAAAAAAAGCTGAACACAGTGGAACAGACGAGTTCATGGGGGTTATCACATTTTGGTTATAACGTCACCTTTCCTCTGAATGTGAATATGGATTGACACATGACAAGTCACAGTACAGACACCCTGGGCAGAGGACTGCAGGGGGCGCTGTTGCTCACATAGCACTCTACACAGTAATACAAGATCAGGCAACTTCGTATAAAGGGACTGTGGCCATACCACTAAGAAGCCTTCAGATAACCACATACAAAAATGAAATCTAACAAATAAACCTGTAAACAATCTGCAAGGTTGAGAAACAAAATGCAGTTTATTCTATTACTCAGTCAGACTTATGCTCTACCAATGTCGTTTTTAAACACTTTACAAGTACATATAAAAGGCACTGGAATTCATTTACATAGCTTTATAAAATCCAACAGTGTAATAAAATTAGGGCCCATCAAAAACCGTGTAATAAAAGTTAGAGCCCATTCATAGAGGGTGGGCTATTTAGGCCACGTTATGTCGTGCATTGGGTTAAAAGTAGAACTCCAGTCTACAACCTAAAAAAAAAAAAAAACAAACAAAAAAAAACAAAACAACAACACAAGAAAAGAGAAGGTGCAACTTGTTTTGAGGGCTGCACCCTCTTCCTCAGAGCCAAAATGTTTCGGCTTTGAAGAAGAGCGTACAGCCTTCGAAAAACAAGTTGTGCCCCCACTTTTCTTGTGCTTTTTTAGTTTGGGTTAAAAGTAGAACCCCCAACCTAAAACCGAAAAAAAAAAAAAAAAAAAAGAAAAAAAATACCACAACACACACCACAAGAGAGGGCGCAACTTGTTTCAAAAGCTGTACCCTGTTCCTCAGAGCCAAAATGTTTTGACTTTGAGGAAGCAGGTACAGCCCTCAAAACAAGTTGTTCCCTCTCTTTTGGGTTAAAAGTGGAACCCCAACCTAAAACCAAACTTAAAAAAAAAAAAGAAGAAGGAGGGTGTACCTTCTTCCTCAAAGCCAAAACAAGTTGCGCCTCTCTTGAGTTTTATGTTTTTGTTAGGATTTGGGTCGGTGTTCTACTTTTAACCCAAACTAAAAAAACACAAGAAAACAGGGCACAACTTGTTTCGAGGGCTGTACCCTCTTCTTCAAAGCCAAAATATTTTGGCTCTAAGGAAGAAGGTACAGACCTCGAAACAAGTTGCACCCTCTCTTTTTCAGGTTTTTTTTTTTTTTTAAAGGTTTTTTCCAGTTGTTTTATGCTGGTGTTCTACTTTAACCCAATGCACGGCATAACTAGCCAACATTGTATGAATGGGCCCTAACTTTATTACACAGTTTTTGATAGGCCCCCATTTTATTATACTGTTGTTGGATTTTATAAAACCTAAATGAATAAATTCCAGTGCCTTTTAAAAGCTTGTAAAGTTTTATAAAATCCAACAACAGTATAATAAAAAAAAAAAAAATCAAGGCCTATCCAAAATCAGCATAAAGCGAGAATCCATTCATACAGGGTGGGCTATTTAGGCCATGTTATCTCTTGTATTGGGTTTTAAGTAGAACTCCAACCTAAAACCTAATTTAAAAAAAAAAGGAAAAGTGAGGGTGCAACTTGTTTCAAGTGCTGTACCCACTTCCTTAAAGCCAAAACATTTTGGCTCTGAGGAAGAGAGTACAGCCCATTAAAACACATAAGCCATTTGGAACTTGGGCAATATCCTCCTGAGCCCAGGAGCACGTGGAGCGGACGGATCGATTGTGTTACCTTATTGCGCCTTGTCAGTCATATCGTTTGCGAGTAGATATACAATTACATTCTTCTCAATAAATGTTTTTTTTAGACATAATGCGCTAGGCTGGCGCGCCCGCTTTTTTCTTGTGTTTTTTCAGTTGCATCTGGGACATCCCCAGTCTGGAGAGGGCAGCAAGGTGCTGTGTGTTTATATTTCTTCAGTCATGAATCGAAGTGCAACAAGTACTCACATTAGACCACCACACTCACCTCCTAACACCTATGCTGACTAATCTATGTAAAAAAAAAAAAAAAAAAAAAAAAAAAGCCGTGTCAGCTGCAGGGGAGAGCAGTGAGGGCCAACAACAGCTGGGACATGGAAGACTATGGGTGATATCACCCCTTCCAGAATTTCCAGCCGTGCACTCTTCTTCCCTGCAGCCTCCACTGGCTGACAGGTGAATAGGTGATCACGTGATAAGAGCAGAGGTGTTGGGGGGTGGGGGATATTTTTAAGACTAGTTAAGTTTAGGCTGGAATTCTAATTTAAGTCGGTCTTTTAAGGCAGTCCATTAACTTGAATAATCTGCCTAACACACAATGGGCCAAAAATCACTCCTGCGGCCCATTTCTCTAGCGTAGTGCAACATAGTGCGTCACCATGTACTGCAATACTAAATCACAATGAAGGACACAGCAGAGAACCAGTAATTTGCATTACCACAGTGCCATGGTGTGAATGGGCCTTGAATGTTAAAGAGGCTTCCAAATGTCTTTTTACACTATAGGTAAAGACAGTGGGTGTCTAGAAACAACTAGCGTCTATGCCCCCCTACATCAACACATAAGTAAAATCCTTATTTAGCAGCGTGTTCTGCTCATCCCTGCAAACAGGCTGTGGAGGGGGGTGGTTTAGAAGTCAGCCTGGTCATCAAGAACCTTGAGGCTGTATTCAGGCTCAGACCATGCATGTTCCTGACTGCCATGACATGCATTGAAGAGATACTAGGAGCTGCGATGGTGCTTAGCGGGAGCTTATGAAGTCCAACTGGGCCAGACTTCTGAAACTCCCCTGCTGGGAGTACTAGGGCAACCTTGAGGCTGGTCTTCAAGGTGACTGAACCATAATAGCCAGTTTGTCTTTTGAGCACAATATTCACGTGATAAATCGCGCCCAAATCACAACACATGAAGCTTACCCCTCAAAAAAGGAGCAGGAGCTCCTTTTGGGGCGACGGCGTCACACATTGTGGTTTGCCGCGATTTGTCACATGACAATCGCAGCAAAAATCTAACCACGATTTGGGGTGCCATTAAGTATGGCATCACAAACGCGCCCCACGTTTTGCAGTGATTTGGAATCGTGGGCAGAATCACGGCGATTCAAATCGCCTAGGTGTGAATGGAGCCTTAGTCCATTAGCAAGCATTGATATTTACATCAAACTAATCAGTATCATGAATCCAAAAAAACAAAAACAAAAAACAAAACAAAAAACACAATACATTTCCTTGGATAAGGTATTAAAAACAGAAGCATTGCTCTAGAAGGAGGCCATACAGTTGGTTTTAAGCTGAACTCCAGGTAAACGCACAGATGAAATACAGTCCCATATTTCTGATCATCTAATCCTGAGATTTACACAGCACAGCCTTGTCTTGCAAGGTAGAAAACCTGATTTTATTCTGCTGCAGTGAACGGGTTTTCTTCCACCCCAGCCAATGACTGGACGGTGCAGCTTACCAGCTATTAGATGTGGTGGCTGCATTCATTTCTCATTTCAAGGTTCTCTTTGTTCTATTTTCATCTGGTGATACAGCCAGCAAGTCTGTTTTTCTTTCCAGCAGCAAGCTCTCCAGCAGAATGTATCAGTTTACATGGACGAGACAAACCACTTCTTACCACTGGCAGGGGCGGTTAAAATGAACATTTATTCATGTAAAACCTTTATCCCAATTTTTTTTTTTTAAATCGACTGCTGCAAAGGATAATAAAAAGTGAGCTAGAGTTTGGCTTCAATTTGTTAGCGATTCTGAATCAATACATCTAACCCCCTTCCCCTGCGCACCCCCCCCCCCCCCCCCCCCTCCAGACTGACAATGCTGCTGTCTGCTGTGTCTCCTGTTCTCATTCCTCCAGAGTTGTCTCTCACTGACACAGGTGGTGTGTTACTGGCCAGTTCACCGGATGAAAACAGAGGAGGCAAAAAATAAAAAAAACGAAATGCAGCCACCGCATCTAATGATTGGTAGGCTGCAATATATTACGTTTTTGGTAGAAGCGCAAAGGAATTTCGGCATCTCTAATTTTTGATTTCCAATTTAATACAGCTGTAAAGTGGAGTCCCAGCCGTAAATTTTATTTAATTTTTTTTTTTTAAAAGACACCCTAGAATAGATGTTCATCTAACCTAATGTTACAAATGCTCAATTTATGACAGGACGCTGTATTATTGCATATTTAAAAAAAGAAAAAAACAAACTTTTATATTCTGCCTGCAGTGCGCTCCCATCTTTGTTGTGGGCATGTGAAGCCCACAAGTGTTTTCTTCCGGGAATCGGTGCTGTTAGTTACCCAGCATGCACCTCCGACTCTTGTGCGGCGCACGATTGGGTCTCTGGTTGCCATCACAATGGCGGCATCGTAGGAAGGTCCCACCCCGTTATGGCAAGCAAATGTAAGCAGCTTGAGTCTAGACCAGGGGTCTCCAAACTTTCAAAACAAAGGGCCAGTTTACTGTCCTTCGGACTTAATATGGGCCAGACTGTGGCCATGGACAGTAGCAAAGGTCCTGACATCAGTGGGAATAAACAATGCACCATCTTTTTTGTCAGTGGGAGGAATTGTGCCTCATCAGTGGTGTCATTAAGCCCCATTGTTTGTGTCATTGGGAGGAATTGTGCCCCACCCTTGATATCATTGGGAAGAATTGTGCCCCATGATTGGTGCCATTGAGCCCCATTGCTGGTGTCAATGGGAGAAACTGTGTCCCACCGTTGGGTGTCACTGTGAGGAATTGTGCCCCACCCTTGATATTATTGGCAGGATTTGTGCCCCATCATTGGCGTCATTGAGCCCCATTGTTTGTGTCATTGGGAGGAATTGTGCCCCACCCTTGATATCATTGGGAAGAATTGTGCCCCATAATTGGTGCCATTGAGCCCCATTGCTGGTGTCATTAGGAGAAACTGTGTCCTATCGTTGGTGTCATTGGGAGGAATTGTGCCAGTGGGGGGAATTAGGTCTATTAACGGTATCAGCGTTTGAAAATGGTGTCCCAAGGGCCAGATCAAAGACCCACATCTGTCCCCCGGGCCGCAGTTTGGAGACCACTGGTCTAGACAATAGACTAAAGTGATGCAGCCTTTTCAAAAATGGCACTTAGATGCGCCTTGCATCACATCATTTCCGGTTTGGAAATAATGCAACGCTAACAGGCGGTGATGCCCACTGACCCCTGGGAATGATGACACTCTCCCAGGAGCAGTGGTACCCCGCAGGATAAGACCTCGCTGCGGCGCCGAAAGAGGAAGAATATAGAAGACACCCTAGCAACAAAGGTACACAGTTTAAGAGAAAAAAAAATGCCAAATGCCGCATTAAGATCACTTACATTAAGACCGTATCTTACCAAATCTAAACAAGTTAATGTTGTCACACAAGCAATCCTGACATTAGCGACAACTCGCCAGCACACGATTGCCATCAGACCACTTACCTCTTTGCTATGGAGTGGCTTCCTCATTGCCAGGGATTTTCTCCAGGACACCATTAGGGTATGTGGAAGCCTCTCCTGGGTGGTGATGCTGCTGCTGCTGCAGATTTGTCGCCAGCAGAATCACATCCTTTAACGGACCCTTTAGACTAAAAGTTACCCTATAAAGTTGTTAGGTAATCCATAGCTCTAGATCAATCAAAATATAAATACAGATAGACATACACAAAGAAAAATAAAAGGCTTGGGAGGCTGGAATCGTAAAGCGGAACTGAACTCCAAAAATAAAAGAGAGGTTATGTTGAAGGGGAGCATCTACTAATCCTAAATGGACCTAAGCAGTAGACTGAGGACCTAAGCAGTAGACTGAGGACCTAAGCAGTAGACTGAGGACCTAAGCAGTAGACTGAAGACCTAAGCAGTAGACTGAAGACCTAAGCAGTAGACTGAAGATCTACCTGGTCTGTAAAGTCCTCCTGAAGGACAGCAAGGCACTTTCTGCATCATGTCTCATTGCTTAATATCCGCAAGGTAAGATCTAAGGCACTGCCGCCTTTGCTAGTTTATAGGAGATTTGGAGCGATATTTGGGGTCAATACTGTGCCACTCATTGTTCTCCTCTGCCTCTACCAAGATGGCCACCTCAACACAGAGACCCGATGCAGAGCAAGGCATGGAAAGTCACTAAATAGAGAAAGATCTGCTACCGGGAGACACCAGGCAAAGCTGCTTACTAGACGTACTGCCGGCCTTTTTATGGACATACCTTCCAGAGTTCAGGTTCCCCTTTAAAAAAAAAAAAAAAAAATCTGTGTTTTTTTTTTTTTTTTTTTTTTTTGCGAGTGACTGCTTAAAATACAAGTCCCTGTTTTGGCAATAGCGTCTTTATAAGTCCGACATGCAACTCTGCCCCCATACCTTGATAGAAAATTGGCAGATATTCTTCTTCACGCATGCAATCTCCAGACCCCCAAAGGCAAGCATTTTTATGAAGGAGACACAATGTTCTCAGACTATGAATGCCTGGAATTAGCTGTAAAATCTCCATGTCCAACAGGTAAATGGTTTGCTAAATACATAAAAGCTGCAGTTTTAACCACTTGAAGACCGGGCTTTTTCTAGCACTTTTTGTTTACAATTTTTAATCAGTATTTTTTGCTAGAAAATTACTCGTAACCCCACCAAACATTATATATTTTCTTTTAGCAGAGACCCCAGGGAATAAAATGGCAATCATTTCAATTTTTTTATGTCACGCGGTATTTGCGCAGCGGTTTTGCAAAAGCAATTTCTTTTTGGGAAAAAAATTAAATAAAAAAAGACACTTTATTGAATAGAAAAAAAAAAAACAATATTTACCCCAATTTTTTTGTAAAATGTGAAAGATGTTATGCCGAGTAAATAGATACCCCAACATGTCACATTTTAACCAAGGCCTTTTTTGGAACTTTTCGTTAACAAGTTTAACCGCTTAAGGACTGCCCCACATACATTTACTGCGGCAGGGTGGCCTTTAAGGGCAAACTCACGTACCTGTACGTGATTCTCGTCTTCGGCTCTCATGCGTGTGCCACCGGAGCCCCGCTCCTGCTGTGACTGGACACAGCGGGAGCCAATCAGAGGGTCCGGCGGCCGTTCATAGAGAGGCAGAACAGCAGGCTGCCTATGTAAAAAAAAAGGCCCGTAAAAAAAACAAAAATTAAAAAACAAAGTCCCTAAATCTATCCCATAGTTTGTAGATGCTATAACTTTTGCGCAAACCAATCAATATACGCTTATTGGGATTTTTTTACCAAAAATATGTAGCAGAATACATATTGGCCTAAATTGATGAAGAAATTAGATTTTTAAAAAAATTTTAATTGGAATTGTTTTATAGCAGAGAGTAAAATATATATAATAATACATACATACATACACACACACATATATATATATAGATATAGATAGATAGAGATTCTCTATCTATCTATATATATATCTCTCTCTCTCTCTCTATCTATCTCTCTCTCTCTATATATCTCTAGCTATCTATATACAGTATATCTCTAGCTATCTCTATATATATATATATATATAGCTCTCTAGCTATCTATATATATCTCTAGCTATCTATCTATATACACATACTTTTTTTTTCTTTTTAAATTGTCAATCTTTTTGTGTTTATATCGCAAAAAAACGAAAATCCCCAGAGGTGATCAAATACCACCATAAGAAAGCTCTGTTTGTGGGAAAAAAAAAAGGATAAAAGTTTGGTTGGGTGCAGTGTAATTGTCAGTTAAACTAACGGTGCCGTATCACAAAAAATGGCCTGGTCAGGAAGGGGATAATCAGCATAATCAGCTGAATCAGTATTTTTTGCTAGAAAATTACTTAGAACCCTTTAATAAATACAAATTTTTTTTAAAAGTTAGCTTTTTTTTTTTTTATGAAAGATGTTGTTACTCTGAGTAGATACTCAACATGTCACGCTTTAAAACTGCGCATGCTCGTGAAACGGCGACAAACTACGATACTTAAAAATCTCCATAGGCTACGCTTTGTAACTGTAAACAGGTAACCTGTAAAAAAATTTTTAGAGGTCTAGTGCTAGAATTATTGCTCTCACTCTTACGATTGTGGCAATACCTCACATGCGTGGTTTGAACACCATTTACATATGCGGGCGGTTTCTTTTTTTTCATATTTAATTTACTTTTTTTTTTTTTTTTTTTTTTTTTTACACAGTTCCTTTTATTTTTATCACTTATTTCTATTACAAGGAATGTTAAACATCCCTTTTAATAGAAATAAGGACAGGACCTCTATCGATCAAAAAAAAAAAAAAAAAAAAAAAAAAAAAAAAAAAATTATAATATAATATAAATAATATATATATATATATATATATATATATATATATATATATATATATATATATATATATATATATATATATTATATTATAATATATATATTATATTATAATATATATATTATATTATAATATATATATTATAATATATATATACAGTGGCTTGCGAAAGTATTCGGCCCCCTTGAACTTTTCAACCTTTTGCCACATTTCAGGCTTCAAACATAAAGATATAAAATTTTTATTTTTTGTGAAGAATCACCAACAAGTGGGACACAATTGTGAAGTGGAACGAAATCTTTTGGATTTTTGAAAATTTTTTCACTAATAAAAAAATGAAAAGTGGGGCGTGCAAAATTATTCGGCCCCCTTGCGTTAATACTTTGTAGAGCCACCTTTTGCTGCGATTACAGCTGCAAGTCGCTTGGGGTATGTCTCTATCAGTTTTGCACATCGAGAGACTGAAATTCTTGCCCATTCTTCCTTGCAAAACAGCTTGAGCTCAGTGAGGTTGGATGGAGAGCGTTTGTGAACAGCAGTTTTCAGCTCTTTCCACAGATTCTCGATTGGATTCAGGTCTGGACTTTGACTTGGCCATTCTAACACCTGGATACGTTTATTTGTGAACCATTCCTTTGTAGATTTTGCTGTATGTTTGGGATCATTGTCTTGTTGGAAGATAAATCTCCATCCCAGTTTCAGGTCTTTTGCAGACTCCAACAGGTTTTCATCCAGAATGGTCCTGTATTTGGCTGCATCCATCTTCCCCTCAATTTTAACCATCTTCCCTGTCCCTGCTGAAGAAAAGCAGGCCCAAACCATGATGCTGCCACCACCATGTTTGACAGTGGGGATGGTGTGTTGAGTGTGATGAGCTGTGTTGCTTTTACGTCAAACATATCGTTTTGCATTGTGGCCAAAAAGTTCGATTTTGGTTTCATTGGACCAGAGCACCTTCTTCCACATGTTTGGTGTGTCTCCCAGGTGGCTTGTGGCAAACCTTAGACGAGACTTTTTATGGATATCTTTGAGAAATGGCTTTCTTCTTGCCTCTCTTCCATAAAGGCCAGAGTTGTGCAGTGTACGACTGATTGTTGTCCTATGGACAGACTCTCCCACCTCAGCTGTAGTTCTCTGCAGTTCATCCAGAGTGATCATGGGCCTCTTGGCTGCATCTCTGATCAGTCTTCTCCTTGTCTGAGCTGAAAGTTTAGAGGGACAGCCAGGTCTTGGTAGATTTGCAGTGGTCTGATACTCCTTCCATTTCAAAATGATCGCTTGCACAGTGCTCCTTGGGATGTTTAAAGCTTGGGAAATCTTTTTGTATCCAAATCCGGCTTTAAACTTCTCCACAACAGTATTACGGACCTGCCTGGTGTGTTCCTTGGTCTTCATGATGCTCTCTGCGCTTTCAACAGAACCCTGAGACTATCACAGAGCAGGTGCATTTATACAGAGACTTGATTACACACAGGTGGATTCTATTTATCACCATCAGTCATTTAGGACAACATTGGATCATTCAGAGATCCTCGCTAAACTTCTGGAGTGAGTTTGCTGCACTGAAAGTAAAGGGGCCGAATAATTTTGCACGCACCACTTTTCAGTTTTTTAATTGCTAAAAAAGTTTAAAATATCCAATAGATTTTGTTCCACTTCACAATTGTGTCCCACTTGTTGGTGATTCTTCACAAAAAATTAAAATTTGATATCTTTATGTTTGAAGCCTGAAATGTGGCAAAAGGTTGAAAAGTGCAAGGGGGCCGAATACTTTCGCAAGCCACTGTGTATGTGTATATATATATATATATATATATATATATATATATATATATATATATATATATATATATATATATATATATATATATATATATATATATATATATATATCCCTTGTTTTCTTCCAGCCGGACATTATTCCGGTCCTCCAAGGCCATAAATGCGATTAAAGTGGATCTACTCTTTCATCGCCTATGTAGTCAGCTGGTGACACCGTCAAATTGTTTCTTGGGCGAACAGATGGAAACAGTAAGCCCAAGAAACACCAGTGAGTGGCTAGGGGGAAAGGGAGCGTTCCCTCCTGCATACATCATAAACCACTTGGACTGCTTTCATAAGAAAACAAAAAATAAAAATAAAACACCAGGATTATAGATTATACCTTCATCCATGATCCCGGTAAACCACTTGTAAGAAGCAACACACACACACACATATATATATATATATGTCAGCAAGTGGTAAACAAAAAAAAAAAAAAAATAGTTTTAACACTCAAACCAAATTCAAATCTTTTTCTTTTAATTTTTTTTTTTTTTTTTTTTAGTTTTGGTAAAGGTGTTGAAGGTTCCACTCTATTTAGGTTTTGATTGCTGGGTGTGTCCCTGATTGGAGGTGACAGGAAATAAGAAGCAAGAGGTTCATAGAGAGCAATGTAAGAAAATAACTTTCCTCTGACAGCGGTCACTGGGATTTTCTAATCTCCTTCTGCATGGTTGCCAGCTCTGAGATTTTTCCCACTGATCACTTTTGCCCCAAAAATACCATAAAATGACCCCAATGAGGACAAAAGACAGCAAATAACATGACAGAGGAGCAAACCCCTCACTAAGATACAAAAAAATACATCTGAGTGCACACAAAAACAGATCAAAAGCAAACAGGCTGTTTTTCTTCAAGCGGAACTAAACCCATCAAATCAACCTTTACCCAAAACAGTTACATGCAAGACATACCACGAATGATAACTGCCACGGGTATTTGTACTCCCACCCAAACTGTCAAATGGCTGGCATCATAGCTGATGACATGTACAGCACCATGGCAGCTGCATATCAAACAGAGGCCAAGATGGCAGCTTCCTTGGCTGTAAAAGGACTGGAGGGTTTAGTTCTGCTTTAAATGGCCTGTTTTACATGTTTTACAAAAAAAATATGTGAAAAGTGCGACGTGCAGGCCTTTTTTCAGAGCTGCACCCAGAATTTTATTGCAGCTCTTGCATCAAAAAAGGTGGGTAACAAAATATTAGGCGAAAGGTAATAAAAAATTATCCAATACCAAAACGGCACAGTGGTGCAGTGGGTAGCACTTTCGCCTAGCAGTAAGAAGGGTCGCTGGTTCGAATCCCAACCACGACACTACCTGCCTGGAGTTTGCATGTTCTCCCTGTGCCTGCGTGGGTTTCCTCCGGGTACTCCGGTTTCCTCCCACACTCCAAAGACATGCTGGTAGGTTAATTGCATCTTGTCTAAAATTGTCCCTAGTATGTATGAATGTGAGTTAGGGACCTTAGATTGTAAGCTCCTTGAGGGTAGGGACTGATGTGAATGTACAATGTATATGTAAAGCGCTGCGTAAATTGACGGCGCTATATAAGTACCTGAAATAAATAAATAAAACAAGAGCAGCTGCCCCTTTAAAGTGTAGAACACTCACTAATTGAAAAAACAAAAAGTAGGCGCTAGCCCTTCTATACAGTTTGAATACAGTAATTTGTGGTAAAATAAATAAAAACTTCCTTAGATGCAATAAAGATTAATATAAAAAATCCCCAATCACCGTGATTTTGTGAAATCATACATAAAAGTGACAAATTATTCTTTAAAGTGATTGTAAAGTCTCTTTTTTTTTTTTCTTTTAAAATAACAAACATGTTATACTTGCCTCCTCTGTGCAGTGGTTTTGCACAGAGCAGCCCGGATCCTCATTCTCGGGGGGCCCTGGTGGAAGCTCCCTCCTGTTGAGTGCCCCCACAGCAAGCAGCTTTCTATGGGGGCAACCGAGCTGCAGATCCATGTATCCATTCAGACACGGAGCTACGGTTCGGGCTCTGTCCCCTCCCCTGATTGGCCAACTGAGTGTGACTGACAGCAGCGGGAGCCAATGGCGCCTTTGCTGTGTCTCAGCCAATCAGGAGGAATAGTCCCAAACAGCCAAGGCACTCGAGGACATCGCTGGATAGAGAGGGGGCTCAGGTGAGCATTAGGGGAGGCTGCTTTACACACAGAAGGCTTTTTATCTTAATGCAGAGAATACATTAAGATAAAAAAATAAAAAAAAAAAATAAAAAGTTTGACTTTACAATTACTTTAAGCAAAAAAAAAAAAAAAAAAAACAGTGCTCTTCCACGTGCCCAGGTGAAAATGTGCACTCACCAGATGGTTGCACTCACAAAAGTAGCCAACAAGCCTTGTGTATTATATCCTGTACACGGAATTCCAGATCTTCTCCATAGGAGTCCAAATGCCAGCCCGCTTATGGATGTCTGTAGTAAATGCTCATTCACTCAATAGGAGTGAGCAAGAAAGACCAGAGATAATATCAAAGTGTAGTAAAATTATATTAAAAATTGTTGAAAAAACAAAAAAAACAAAAAAAAAACTGCAGTCACATTCGGCAGGTGCCAGCATGGCACCAACACAATTAGCTCAGAAGGTCTTATCCCTTGCACCACCGTTCGTGCTTCCAGAGCTGGCGTGCGTTCCAAAAGACTGGATATGACGTGGGGCAAGGAAAATGGATGTGGCATTAGTGGCAAAGCCTCAATGCATTTCACATGCAGCTAATGCCTTCTGCATGTTCTTTTTACTAGTAATAATAATTATGTGTATACCACTTTAACACCCTTCTACCGATGCAAGCTAGCCCCTTAAAAGGAATCCTAAAGCCGGAAGGAAGGCTATCTATATGAGCAACTATATATATGAGCAACAGCATTCTATATGAGCACGGGTAACGGTCTGTCACGGTGATCACAAACCTGTCCTACCCAGCTCACGATTGTAAACAATGACCAGAAGCTGCAGGCGGCACAGTGCTGGGGGTGCCTAGTGCTCGTGCTCACAAGACAGTGATGCTGGATGTACACATACAGTGCCTGTACAGACCAACACAAATTGGCACAAAATTGTGAAGTGGAAGGAAAATGATAAATGGTTTTCAAAATTTTTTAGAAATAAATATGTGAAAAGTGTGGGGTACATTTGTATGGAGCCCCCCGGAGTCAATACTTTGTAGAACCTCCTTTCACTGCAATTACAGCTGCAAGTCTTTTTGGGGATGTTTCTACCAGCTTTGCACATCTAGAGCGTGACATTTTTGCCCATTCTTCTTTCTAAAATATCTCAAGCTCTGTCAGATTGGATGGAGAGCGTCTGTGAACAGCAATTTTCAAGTCTTGCCACAGATTCTCAATTGGATTTAGGTCTGGACTTTGACTGGGCCATTTTAACACATGAATACGCTTTGATCTAAACCATTCCATTGTAGCTCTGGCTGTATGTTTAGGGTCGTTGTCCTGCTGGAAGGTGAACCTCCGCCCCAGTCTCAAGTCTTTTGCAGACTCCAACAGGTTTTCTTCTAAGATTGCCCTGTATTTGGCTCCATCCATCTTCCCATCAACTCTGACCAGCTTCCCTGTCTCTGCTGAAGAAAAGCATCCCCACAACATGATTCTGCCACCACCATGTTTCACGGTGGGGATGGTGTGTTCAGGGTGATGTGCAGTGTTCGTTTTCCTCCCCACATAGTGTTTTGCTTTTAGGCCAAAAAGTTCAATTTTGGTCTCATCTGACCAGAGCACCTTCTTCCACAAGATTCCTGTGTCCCCCACATGGCTTCTCACAAACTGCAAATAGGACTTCTTATGGCTTACTTTCAACAATATCTTTCTTCTTGCCACTCTTCCATAAAGGTCAGATTTGTGGAGAACACGACTAATAGTTGTCCTGTGGACAGATTCTCCCACCTGAGCTGTGGATCTCTGCAGCTCCTCCAGAGTTACCATGGGCCTCTTGGCTGCTTCTCTGATTAATGATCTCCTTGCCCGGCCTGTTAGTTTAGGTGGACGGCCATGTCTTGCTAGGTTTGCAGTAGGGATTGGCCGATATTGTTTTTTCGGTACCGTTATTTCGGCCACCTCTCAGGCCAATATTCTGTACATTAAAAAAAAAAAAAATTACACTGTCGTGATTGGTGGGTGTAGCACCTGCCAAGCATGACCCATTCAAGCAAACAAGGGGTTAAAGCAGGCAGCATTGTGTTGATTTCTCACCACCTGCTTTATTTAACACCTTGGACCCCTGCAGAAGCACGCTTGCAGAGTGGCCCCATTTACTTGAATAGGTCACGACTGGCAGGTTGTAGCACCCACCAAAAGCAACAGAAGGTTTAATTCCTGCTGCGGAATGTGTACATATTTGGCTGCTGCCTCAGAAGCTAAAGGGGGTAGGAATTAGGAGTGGTAAAAAGCTCTAAGGGTGCTGCTGCCTGAATGCAACTAAGGGCTTATTCACAAGTACAGCAGTCACTGCTGCTCCTCTGAAAAGCGATCCGAGTGTGTTTGACAGGTGGTGAGGAGGCGATATGTTGCCTCTACACCACCTGATCTAAACCCATGACTGCGGTATGGCAATTAGAGGTTTAAATCAGGTGTGAGGAGGCGACACTGTGCCCGGTGATATCTGACCTATCCCATGTTGTTCAGGTAGATCTCCACCTCTGTAAGGTTGCCTACCCCTGACCTACACAATCTAAATAGTGAATGTTGACTGGACAGGAATTCTTTCTTAAAAGTCACATGTATGGTTAGCCTTCAGATGCAAAAATATATTACCTGTTCAAACAGCATTAGCACTTTCTAATCGAATGCCCTTCTCTTCATTATCCAGCCGTGTCTGACCTGCGGTATTTTTCTCAAATATTTGTGCAGCCTCAGAGCAAACAAAGGCCAGCTCAATAGACACGATTACACAACCAGAGACACATGAGGAGACAGTCTACAAAGCAAACACTAACTCTTTGGCAGCAGATAATTGACAGGCTGGAACAGTCTTAATTATTTTTTATCGAATACAATTCTCTTGAATCAAGTATTACCGAGATCTCCAGGGAAGTTATCAACTGATACAACCAGCAAATTAAATCTTTAAGCTCCGGCTTTGATGTGAAATTAAAGTAGATCTAAAACCAAATCACAAAAATGATAAGCTGACCATACACTGAAAACAAAAATAAAAATAAATCCCACAAACATTCTTCTATCCATGCTTCACAGCACGGATGGACGATTATCCCCCTTCAGTTATTGTATTTTCAGGGCTGGGCCCCCCATCTAGTAGTCAAAGCACCAGCAGCTGTATCTGATTGGATGCAGGCAAAGTTCAGCTGAAGACTTTTCAGGGGGTTCCTTCAACAAAAGTCAATTAAATTATCAATTCTTGTAGAAAGGACTGGCAGGCCCATCCCAGAGAATCTTGGATCGGTTTATCAGGAACCAGTTGAAAATTTCCTCCTGGAGGATGGAGGCAATTACCGACCTGGCATTTTCCATGCAAAACCTTTGAACCTATAGAAAAAAAATTGAGTCTTCAGGTCCAGTATGGGCTGAACTTCTCCATTCAGCTTGAAAGCCCTCTCCTGGCCGGACCCCTTGAGACTGGTACTGCTGGACAGCAGCAAGATCAGCATTAGTTCTCTTTTTTCTGGCTACATCAAAAAAATTATCCAGGAGGGGAGGTCAAAGGGGAGGGCACGGCTGTGACCCCTATCATATGGCTTCAAACAAGGCCAGAAATTCTGCCCGATAATTCGGAAAAATCTCTAAAAAGAAAAGACGAAGCTAGCGCAGCTGGTGGGCCAGAAGAAGGCAGGTAGTCAAAAAGGGCAACCATCAGAGGGAAGGGTAATGGGGCTTTGAAAAGATGTACTACCACCCACAAAAGCTTAAAGTGGAGCTCCATCCAAAAGAGGCAGCTATGCTTGTTCGCACCCCTCCACGGACACATTTGGCACTTTTTTGGGGGGGGGTTCCTGATTTCGCCAGGTACCCACTGCCACTTCTGGCTCAGATTGTCGTGGTGATCTGGGCCAGAAGTTCGGCCCCTCAGTCTTATGAGACACATCACAGGTCCCAGAAGACTACAGGACCATTCCCAACACACACTGCGTCTTGCACATGTGCAGTAGGAAACTGGCTGTGAAGCTAGCTACAAGTTTCACTTACTTGCTGTGCCGGCGCCTGCACCCGAAGCCGACTGAAGAATTAGTTTGGGTGAGGACACCGCTGGGTTCCTGTACAGGCAAGTGTCCTTATATTAAAAAATCAGCAGCTACAGGATTTTTAACTGCTGACTTCATTTTTTGGGGGGAGCCTGGAGCTCCTCTTTAAAAGCGGAGCCTGAGCCAGCATGCCCTCCTTCCTGGAGTTCTTCCATGTTTGAAATTAGTCCCCAAAGAAGTACTGTAGCAATGAAGAGGAGGGACGCTCAAGGACACTAATTTAGGCGCTGCAAGAACAGCAGTTCCTCATGTACCCCCAGATAAATAACAAGGAGATGTGGCATGCTATCATTACATTAAAGCAGACCTTCACCACTAAGATGCAGCTGCCATCATTGTGCTCCTCCTCCCTTCCACAACGCAAAAATAAAAAAAGATACCCCCTCCCCCACACCCTTTTTTTTTTTTTTTTAGGTTGTCACTTTTCCTGAGCTGAATGAAGCTCTGCTGTGTCATCGGGGGGGACAGACTGGGTGAACCAAGAAGAGGCGCCAGATCAGGAACAAAGATGATGTTGCGGAACCAGGTGGGTGGAAGTGGAGCGCCAGATCATAGCAGATCAACACTGGATCCGCTGGGCAGGGGAATATGTGAATTGAGGACCTTTTTCACTATAGTGGTCCTTTAGAAAACCTCTAGCACAAGCTGAAAATACCTGTTGATCAGTGATCCCCATCCAACCTTGGAAAGCTACAGAAATCTTGCCAAGAGTGGGCAAAATTGACATACCGTATATACTCGAGTATAAGTCGAGATTTTCAGCACATTTTTTTGTGCTGAAAGTGCCCCCTTCGAGTCAAGCACTTTTCTGCAGCAAAAAATTTCATTTTCCGAACCGACTTTAGGGCCCGGTATCTCAGGGCCACTTGGTGCTAGGAACCCCAAATTTGGTGTGCAAACCCAGTGAAACTGGTACCACAACATATCCAAAGCTGAAGTTTCTAGAGATACGGGGCCCCAAAATCGGTTCGAAAAATGTCATTCTCTGCTGCAGAAAAGTGCTTGACATTTTCTGAACTGATTTTTGGGGCCCTGTATCTCGGGGCCACTTAGTGCTAGAAACCCAAGCTTTGGAAATTTTATGGTGGTAGTTCCACTGGGTTTGCACACCAAATTTGGGGTTCTTAGCACTAAGTGGCCCCAAGATACGGGGCCCCAAATTCGGTCAACTGTGTCCATCTGCAGCAGTGTCATTTCGGGACCCTTTGGGTTCAGAGACCCCAAATTTTGGCTGCAGCTAGGGGGCATCTAGGAACCCTTAACTACCGAGTTTGAAGTTCGGGGGACCTATGGCTGCAAATGGGCACAGTGAGGCATGCAAATGGGCAAAGTGATGCTGCAAATGGGCATTGTTGACCCTCTTTTCCACTTACAGTAGCTGTGCATTTCTCACCCTCGTCTTATACTCGGGTCAATAAGTTTTTCCCATTTTTTTGTGGTAAATTAGGGCCTCGACTTATACTCGGAACGACTTATACTCGAGTATATACGGTAATCCAGATGTGCAAAGCTAACAGACAGTTCAAAAGACTTGTAGCTGGAATCAAGCTAAGCTGGTGCAACCAACCATCATGATTACTTAATAAATTCCTAATTGTGGGATTTTGTCTAAGTAAGAAAAAGAAACTATACGTAGCTCCCTCCTAGTTAGGTGCTAAGAAGAGTGTATTATAGTTTTTGGTTTCTCTGCTTAACAGGGAGACAGCTAGGTAAATGTATGTGCTGTCTGCATAACAGGGAGCTGGGATTGGTTAGTGTAGACTGCTCATTGTACTCTGGTGCAGCTCATGCTGTCCAAGTGTTCCTGAGCTTAGCAACCTAGGAAGATTCTGGGCTATAAGTGCCGGTTCACACAGGGGCAACCCGACTTACAGCGCGACTTTGAAAGTCGATTTGGAGGCGACTTCAGCGCGACTTTGAGCAACTTACAACGCGACTTAAAAGTCGCCTCCATGACAGGCGACTTTGGCTGTGGCCAACCACAGAATAATCAGCTCAGTGGGAGGGAGGGGGGTTGCCTGGGTAAACATGGGGAGTACCTGGGTAAATTATTTTCTTTTTTCTTGTAAAGTCGCTTCAATATAGATGGAAATCCGACTTGGAGGAGACTTCCATTGAAATCTATTGGTACAAGTCACCTTGAAGTAGTAGAGGAACCTTTTCTGAAGTCGGAGTGACTTCAGTAGTGTACATTAAGACAGCTCTTATTCACCTCTATGGCATTTATTGCCGGCGACTTGAGGACTTACAAGTCGGATCCCAAGTCGCTGTAGTGTGAACCGGTGTTCTGTCTAAATGGGCCCGCCGTCGAAAAGTGCCTGCGCTTGGGCAGAACAGAAGGGCGCTCCAGCTGAGTTGCCGATCAGCTGGAGTGATGTATCATAGCGCATGCGCTCATCGTAGGAGCCTTTTTTCGACAAGAGATACCATTTCTCAGGCACAATTTAATGCTATGCAAACAGCGGAGGGACACCGTATTTATCATATTGTGCCTCACTGTTGCGCCGCAGGTTTACAGCGAGACACAACGTAACATCTACGGTGTCCCTCCGCTCTTTGCATAGCTTTCAATTGTGCCTGTGAAATGGTATCGCCCGTCGGAAAAAAAAAACACTCCTACGATGTGCGCACACGCTATGGTGACATCACTCCAGCTGATCGGCAACTCAGCTGGAGTGCCCTTCTGTTCTGCGCATGCACTTTTTGACGAAGGGCACAAATCGATAGAACACCGGCACTAAAAGGTGAAGATTAGGCAGATGAGCAGCATGAATATGCATACAGTCCTGGCCAATTGTAAGTGGAGGTGCCCTTATTTATGTATGAGGAGCACATGGGCTCTTGGTCACTACCAGGAGAGGATTGCACCAGGCTGGGGGAGAGGTGGGTGACCTGTGGGCCTGAATTGCTGGCATGTGGCTTCAGATGGGAGATCTGAGAGTCTGAAGTCTGTGTGGCAACGTTGGTCTTACCATGGCTGACAGAGGGAGAGGGGGAAGAGTAATCCAGGTAAATCTAACCCATCAACTGATACTTCTCGAGAAATGTGAGAGAGCGTGTCTTCTAAGATCAGAAGGGACCTACAAACATAAGACTGTAACCAACCAGTTTGGACATTTTAAAAATTCCCATCCTCTGTCCATCCATCAGTGGGTTTCTCTGTCCATAGCACCAGGGATTTGAGAATAGTGCCAAGGGATGAGAGCCTTGGATACCAATTAAAACTGAGTGACCAGAAATTATTTCAGGGTTGCTTGTGTCACAGAAAGAATCAGAACAACTACTAATAGC